>NC_081408.1:328499622-328822955 GCF_030272615.1 Cryptomeria japonica
AATTCTAACGGGATTAAAGAAAGTATACCTTTTTAAAATTCTTTTGCAGTACATTCAAAAAAACACAAACAAAAGATTAAGATGAACCAGATAGAGTAGCACCAGAGAAATACACAAGATATACGTGGGAAAACCCTTACGGGTAAAAAAACCCATCACCAAAGAGAGATCACTTTATTTAGTAAACAATACGATTACAATAAAGTTATCAAATCCTCTTTTCGGACTCTGATCTCATAACTTTGTTTTCACCGTCCAGCCTCACACTCTGTTCTGCTCAACCATAGTTCAACCTCTATCACACCGATTACATTTCTGGCAACACATATATCAGCCAGGATTACAATGTATCGGTTAAGCATAACCGATATAGAATCCAATGGTCTTCCATCCATCCAATTGTGTTTCGGTTTCCTCTAGCCACTTTGACAGTTAGTGTAATACCCTAAAATTGGTCATCTAAACCATGGGCCCCTAATCTCGACAACATCACCAAGGTCCTAACCAATGGCAATTAAATCAACCTTGATCACATTATTAATTCTTCAATCATCAAATATCACATGGCAAATCAATTATTCAATATTAATTAAATATTTATTTAATTAAATGAATCCTTCCAAGAAAATCACTTTTTGATCATTATCCTATTTAATTTATTAAATATCCTAGCATATTTAATTAATTAATAAATTTGCCATTTAATCATGCAAAAAGGAATTAATTTATTACAAAAGAGGAATTAATTGCAAAGCAAGAGTTAAATTGAAAACAAATAAAACAATTGAATTGAGAGAGAAATCAAACTTGAGATATTATTTCTTTTTCTAAATTGAGAACTTGACATCAGAAAAATAATTAATTCAATTATTGAATTGGAACTCAAAGCTTTTCAGAAAAAGAAGTTCAGTTGCATTAAAAAGACTCTTTTCTTGAAAAAATCAAAGAATTATCTATTTTTATCATAAATGCATGGAATTAATTAAATCTTATTATTTCCAATGCAACTTGGACTTCTTATTTGAATGCATTTCAATTAAACTATAATTGGAATCTATCTCAAGGTTAACTAAACCTGATTTCTCAATTATTTTCAATTAATCCTAATTGTGCTTTTTCATCATCTCTCTTGTGAATTTCTATAAATTCAGCCTTCAACTCTCATTAAACCTACCCCAGAGATTTTTGAGAATACATCATTATTATACTGATTTTGCTCTGGAGTCATTGATACATTGTGCTTTTTTAGATTATTTGCATCCATATTAGTTTATCTCATATTGCTTGAATTATTGCTTGAATTCATTATTGCTTGCTTATTCATCCATCTTGCATCCATTTTAGCTTAATATCATGATCATATAGATTAAATCCTTCGTCTTGGTGTAATCTAGTCACTGGTATTGCTTATACAAAATCTGAAAGCAATCTTATACTCGCATCTTTTAGAAGGCAATTAGTCACTTTGTTATGGTTTATTTATTTATTGCTTATATTTTACTAACCATACATGTAATGACTTAATTGAAGTGTTGTGCCTATAGCTATCAGACTTTTTCCACTTTTCACACAAACATTTCTAGCACACACTGTGGGGCTAGAAAATGCATTTTTCGGCCTCCTAAAACTGATTTTTTTAATTGTTTGCTATTTTTCAGATTTATCAGATCTCGGATTTTTCGGTCGTACAGTCTTTGCAAAATTTTGTACGACATTTCCCATAGTGCAGAATGACAAATTGTAGGTGTCGTATGAACCCAGATTCTTCTTGTACGAGCTCAGATCCTATCTCGTATGAGTCCAGATCCTGAATCGTACGATCTCATATCCTGTTTCATACGAGTTAATATTCTATCATACAATTCTACAAATTATGGTGAAAAAAAAGAAAATTTCATGATTTTTGGTTTTCTGCTTAAAATTGATTATTCTGACAACTGACCCTGGTTGTTTATCTGTCTACCTTAGAATTTTTTGTAGCCTAATTAGTTTTTATAGAACGCTTGTCGAAGACTATGCTTGTCGTACAAAGACAATATGACTACTAATTCGTTGTCTTTGCAGGTTGCCTAAGGAGAATCGACCAAACTTTGTGTATTCTTTCAATTCATTTATAGGCACCTAACTTGCTATATGGTTAATGAACAAATTTGTTTTTCATGTTTTTAGAAAATTCTGAGAGGTAGGAGAGTATGCTCTTGTCTACATAGACAATCAGAAATCCAGACCCTTGAGGCTTTTTCTTTGTTTTGAGATTTGTGTACATTTAGCGGGCCTGTCACAATGGGAAAAAGTAATCACCCTATGAGAACGACCCAAGCGAGTGCAGTTGGACCTGAGCATTCCAACTCACTATAATAAATAGGTCTCTGGTGATTAAAGTCTCAGAGGATGGGATTATTTGAGTTTTCTCTTTGAGATCTCTCATATCGAGCATCTTGTAGGGTCTCGCGGTCTCAATCATGTTTACGTGACTACAACTTGTTTCGGTACCTTGTTGGGCTATAGGCCTCAATCATGCTTGCGTGACTTCAAGGGATAATTTCAAACAGAATTCTTGACTAAGAACTTTAAAATTAGAAGCTACCCAGTTCATCTCCGAAAGGGGGATAATCTTTGTGCAAGAGAGATAGTAACTCTCCCAAAATACTTGTCATTTTGTGCCCCCATTAGCATTTGGAGTTGGCTAATATGGTGTTGAGAATCCATTGCGTGAGACTCAGCGGCTATATTCTGATTAGCTATTGGGTGTGTACCTGAGTCTACAAGCAAAGGTTTTCTTTCCTCACCAAATTCCTTAGGGCTTGCATGTTGTGATTGGAGTTACTATTTATACTATGTGTTTTCTGTGTTTTCATCCTCAAACATAAAACTAAAATATCAAACCTGGAGAAAAACAAGAAACAAACTCAGTGATCAAAAACTCTATCCATGTTAGAACTAGTCTATCCTAAAATGAAATTTTTTCTCAAAACTAGTTTATCCTGGTCAAAAATTAGTCCATCTCAGAATCAACCATATTCAGTTGCCATACTCAGTAGTCAGAAAACTCAAAATTTTTAGTCTCTGTCCTATGAATAGTCGTACAAGTCTACTTATTTATCGTCCTACACTAGATCCTGTGTCGTACGAGTCTTCTGATTTGTTGTCCTATAGGAGATCCTGTGTTGTACAAGTTTTCTGATTTGTCGTCCTATATGAGATCCTGTGTCATATGAGTCATTTTGATCTGTCGTCTAGCTCTGTATCCTGTGTCGTACGAAATAGAACTGCTCTAATTCTTTTGTCGTCCTGCATATACCCATTTGTCATACGGTATGAGGCAGCAACTCGTATGAAATAGAAATATTGTCATCCTGAGGCTATTAAATTATCATCCGGTTCAGAAAACTCAGTCATATGAATCTCTGGTTTCTGTCAGAACAGAATAGACAACTTGCCTAAAATAGTCTACAGCAAACATCAAACTAGTTATCATAACCCTAAGCATAAATAGATCAAAACAGTGTACCTCTACCATTTGTGTTGCACGATTTGGTCGATCATCCTTCAACTAGTTCAATCAACTACTTATCAAACCTAAGTCACTTAGATAACCTCTTACATAGGATATATCATTCCTGAATAAGACCGTATCTTAGTCACTATTTTAGAATCAACCTAGATAAACGTCTTACACAGGATAGATCTTTCCTGAAACTAGACTAAATCTCAGTTGTTTCTCTCAAATAATACGTTAACTGAACAACTAGCTCTAAAATTGATCTTGACCTCTGCATCACAAATAGGTTTAGGTCACACTAATCCATAAAAATGCCTACACAAACTAGGAGTTCTCATAAGAAAGAGACTAAAGGCAAAGGACAACCCTTTTCATTTAAAGATAATCCATTTTATGTAGAGGAACCTCTGACTGATAAACCTTCATCATCAAGACTACCATTTTTTGATGAAACTGAACCTCCCATTATATATGAGATAGAAAACAATGATGAAGACAACATTAGTGTTCACGAAACTGATAATGATTCTTCATTCAGTGAAGTTGAAGAAGAAACAAAACCCCTAGAAAAAGAGATACTTGACTGTCAAAAAGATGAAGGCTTTAGAAACATGATGAAAGCTATCTTGGCTAGAGAAAAGGAAGACTATTTCTTATAATTGGCAAAACAAGGTGCCAAACTCCCTATTGGATATGATGTTCAGACACTTGTTACTAAAAAGAAAGAATCACCTATACTTGCAATGAACAGACAACTACAAGCCTTGAAAACTGAGATCATAGAACTAAAGAATAAGGATAAATCCCCGAAACAATATTCTCTGGAGACAATATGCCCTTTTCCATTTGACAAAAATTTATACATGCCTCCATTTCCTTCACGAGTGGAGATCCCAAAATTTGACAAATATGATGGTACCATAGATCCTCAAGATCATGTCAGGGAATTTTGTGCTGCTTGTATGGAGTTCATGCATGACCAAACGTATCTCACGTGCCTTTTCCCAAGGAGTTTGGGAGGACAAGCCATGGAATTGTTCTCAAGTCTACCTAAAGGAATAAAAATGTTTGAAGAATTAGTCCAACTATTCTTACATCAATACTCATACAACATTCGACATCCTATGACTATGATTGAACTTTGCAATACTAGACAGAAAATAGGAGAACCTCTTCTTACTTTCCTCCAACATTGGAGAAAGATGTTCTCTAGGTATTCCCGACCTATTCTAGATTCTGAGAAAATGGACATATTTGTGAACAACTTAGTTCCAGAATTGAAATATAGCATCCAAATGCAAGTACACCCATCATTTAACAAAATGGTAGATAATGTCATTCGAGTGGAAGATGTGCTCATAAAGAAAGGGGATATCTCACTTTGGAAAGAAACACAACCAAGATCTAGCTCTAAAGAGAAGAACAAGTATTGTAAATTTGGCAAAGACAACAACAAGAACGTTGTTAATGATGAAGTAGTAGACACTATTAAAACCAACTCAAAGACCACAATATTCAACTTGGCTAGTGGCACACAAGTACTCAAAGCTACTGAAGCTGCAGCAGAAAATCCTCCAAAGAAAACAAAAGAGTGGTTCAAAGAGAAACCCTGGCTTTCTAAGCCTAAGTGTGATTTCACTCCTCTTGAAGAATCATATGAATCTGCTTTTAAAACTCTATTGGAAAACAACTTGATAACACTACCAGATAACTCCTGACCATATGATCTAGAAGTTAAACCAAAATGGTGGAGAGAAAATGAATATTGTGACTTCCATCGAAATAAAGGTCATAACATAAACAATTGCATGAAGCTTAAACATGAGATTTAAGATCTCATTGACGCTGGTAAAATTATTGTCGGAAATCACCCGACCAATGTTGATCATAAGGCTTTTAAAGGCCCCTTACCTATTTACGAACAAGGTGATTCATCAAATACCAAAGGAGGTGCCAAAGTAAATTATACATATACCAGCAATGATAACATGATTAACATGATCGAACCTTCCCAATCTACATATTGCAATGTGATTATAGTCCAAGATAAACCAAATGAATCACAATATGCAAGAGCTCTGACTTGTTCTCAGAAGAAAGTAACCCTCCAAGGAGCTAGTTCTTCAAACCCGGCTTAGACAACGTCAAATCTACCAGCTCAGTCAAAGAAACAAAAAGAATCCACACTTGAGAAATTTAAAAGGCTAACTCCATCATCATCCTTTGGATATAGCGTGGTTGAACAATTGAAAAGAACAAATGCTCAAATCTCAATTTTTGAATTGTTGAAAATCTTTGTTGCTCACAAAGAGATCTTAGACAATGCATTGCTCACAACTAACATTCTAAAAGATCTAGACATTGATCGGTTTCAGTCTATGGTGGGTCATTTGACTTCACCTCACTATCTAACCTTCTCTGAAGAAGATGACAATTCACTAAATCATCCACATAACCAGCCATTGCATATTGAAGCCATGATCCATAAACACAAAGTTAAACGTGTTTTGATAGATGGAGGTGCAGGGTTGAATATATGTACTTACAGTCTACTTACACAACTAGGATTCTCTGAAAATGTCATTGATCCAACCAAGAAAATAACAATTAAGGCCTATGATGAAGAAGAGAGGACCTCTAAAGGTCTGGTATCATTACAAATCAGGGTGGGACCCATGGAGAGAGATATCATTTTCCAGATACTTGATCTTCCTTTGTCATACAATATCTTATTGGGCAGGCCGTGGATTCATGAAATGAAGGTAGTTCCATCCACATACCACCAATGCTTAAAATTTCCCTATGACGGAGTTGAGGTCAGTATTCCTACTGATATAAATGTTCCCTATAATGCATTGACAAGAGGTGCTAATACTTTTGTACCTCATAATAGGGCAACCTCTACAAATGAAATTTTAAAAGCCATGATGAAGGATATGGAAAAGAAACTGAAAATTACCAATACTAGCATGGATGGATACAAGATAGAACTAGTACTTTCATTGGTCTCTCTACCTCCATCACCAAAATAGTTGGGCAAACCATCAAAGGCCATGAAAACAAAGGCTTCAATTCAGAATATCATATATGATGACCTCTTTGTATAATCTTCTACTTCCCTGGCAGAGGAAATAGAAGAAGATGTTGTTCTAAACTGGCTCTTTAAGGAAGATAGTGAACACAAAGAAGTACAACATTGTGAGATCTCCTCAGCACAGTATGGTCCTAGCTACAAACTGATTCAACGCATGGGATATTCAAGTACGGGTCCCCTGGGAAAACATCAAGAGGGTATAACTAAACCAATTTAGCTACAAACAAAATCAACAAAGGATAAGGCTAGACTGGGGTACAATCCAACAAAAACATCAAGCAACAAACATGTTTCTAAGGCCAAGTGGCAGAAAAGGACATCACCTTTCAGATTATAGGAAACAAACAATCAACAAACTCAAGCAGAATATGTAAAAGGAAAAGAGGAACTACCAATTAAGAAAGAAGAAACAGTCACCACTCAAACTTTGATGATATCAACAACAAGGATACAAGGAGTTGAGATCCTTGAGGATATAAGAGATGAAGTAGAATGAATCAAAGAACTATTTGCACCACTGAAAGTTCCAGTCACATACACTAGTAGGCAACAAGTAGAAGATTCAGAGACTGACTCAAATGAGTATGAATGGGGTCCAGACCACCTTTCAGACACATCCAACATAGAAACTCTAGAACAGTCTAAAGATGTCACAAATGATATTCAAGAGCTAATGCGCTTAAAACTAGAAAAGGAAATACAAGAAATTAGACTAAGGAGACAAGCAGACTATGAACAGGGTCTAGAAGAAGGAAGAATACCAGAGAGTTTTTCATCTATTATGTACCCCTCTAAAAAGATAGAACATATCAGATGTGGGATTACCCAAGAAGAATTAGAAGCTACAGAAGCAAGACCAGTCATTAGTCCAAAGGAAGCTGAATGGAATAGAAGATAGGGACTCATAGAACCATTAAGAGTATGTTAGATACAAATGGTAAATGAACCAGAACTAGAAGGAACTTGCAGCATTAAAGATGTAGGTGTTGATACCATACACAAATTCACTCAACCATTTGAAAAAGGCTCAAAAACTTCATTCGATGACTCTGAGTACTCTGACAATAGTCCTATTCTTGACAATATCTACTCAACATCAAGCTCTGAATCATCTGATACAAATGATGAAAATCTGTCTACTGATCTTATTGTTGTTGAACCATGGTATGGAGTTTAGTCTGGCGTAGAAAATGATGCTACAAGTATGACTATAGGATTAGGTTGATTAAATATTAACGTGAACTTTAATAATCATATTTTGACTATTCTTGGTCTCGAGACATTTACGCAAGGTATCCTTCTGGAACTCAACTTTTCGGTCAGCAGTAGTGATGACAATACCATGAACACCCTCAAACTTGTCCACATTCCATCTATAGTACATCCTGAATTAATTGACTGTAGTCTACAAGAAAAACCCATGAATATACCTACTTTTGCCAATGACTATACACTTGCCTATTATCTCAACGTAGTTGAACCCATGTACTCTTCCACCAGCAAACAAAGTGAAAACATGACTGAAGCGGATATCAAGTATCTTAGTTGCAAAAATAGGAAAAATAAAAATAAAAGATCTGATAGCAAAATCCACATTGTGGCGGTGTCAGAATCTAAAAAAGAGAAAATAAAAGATGTACCTAAAGGTGAAAACCTCTTTGAGGCACCTGAAGGTGAGATACTTGATATACTACCAAGTCACTTCCAGGAGAGATCTTCTATATTGATCAAGCCAACTCAGCCAGTGAACATTGGGAATCATGAGACACCACATATCATACATCTAGCTCAATCATTATCAACAGAAGAATTGAAAATTTTCACTCAGCTATTTACAGAAAAGAAGATCAATTTTGCATGGACGTACTTTGATATGCCAGGCCTGGATCCTGATCTTATTATGCACCATCTCTCTATCACACTAGGAGTCAAACCTGTCAAGCAAAAACTCCATAAGATGCACCCTCACATGGCACTGCTGATCAAGGCTGAGTTGGAAAAACTACTAAAAGATGGACTCATTAGAGCTATAGATTATGCGGAATGGATTTCAAACATAGTACCTGTTTCCAAGGTAGACAAATCTATTAGAGTTTGCACAGATTTCAAAGATCTCAACAAATCTTGTCCGAAGGATGACTTTCCATTACCAAACATTGATATGATAGTCGATATGACTATTGGGTATGAGATGTACTCACTAATGGACGGATTATCTGGATATAATCAGATAAAAATAGCTCCTGGAGATCAAGAAAAGATAGCTTTCACCTATGCATGGGGAACCTTTTACTAGAATGTCATGCCATTTGGGCTAAAGAACGCAGGAGCAACCTATCAAAGAGTGGTAACAACTATATTTCATGATATGATGCATAAGAATATGGAAGACTATGTTGATGACACTTTAGTGAAGACAATGAAAAGATCCATGCATATTCAAGATCTAGGCCCTATACTAGACAAAATGGAAAAGTTTAAACTCCAGGTAAATCCGAAGAAGTGTGAATTCAGAGTAACATCAGGTAAACTACTTGGTTACATCATTTCAAAGAAGGGAATTGAGGTTGATCACGAAAAGGTCTAGGCTATAATGGAAATGCCACCTCCGAAAAACATCAGCTAAATGAGAAGTCTACAGGGATGTCTCTAATCCATTAGATGATTCATTTCTCAGCTAGCAAACAAAGCTCAACCTTTCACAAAAGTAATGAGGAAAGGAGTAATATACAACTGGGATCAAGAATGTGAACAACATCTTCAGTAAATCAAAGAATACCTGTCAAATCCATTGATATTGATGCCACCTATTCAAGGTAAACCATTGATCTTATATATATCAACAACTGATACATCACTGGGGGTACTTCTGGCACAATAGGATGAAAATAAGAAAGAGAGAGCTATCTATTACATCAGCAGAACATTGGTGTCTTATGAAATGAACTACACTATAATAGAAAAAGCATGCTTGGCATTAGTATTTGCATCACAAAAATTGAGACACTACATGTTGGCACATTCAGTCAAGCTGGTGGCTAAAATTGATCCACTCAAATATCTTCTTTGCAAAGCAACACTCACTGGAAGATTGGCGAAATGGGTCATGATCCTAACAGAATTTGACATTGAATATGTGGAATGCAAAGCCATAAAAGGACAGGTAATTGCTGATAAACTTGATAAATCTCTGCTTGAAGACACTAAACCACTACATATAGAGTTTCCAAATGAGTCAATAATGCACCTTACTCAACAAGCATGGAAGATGTTCTTTGATGGATCTTTCACCCAAAATGGTTCAGGTGCTGGAATATTATTGTAGCATAGGAAATCAGAAATCATCAAAGAAAATGGAAATATTAGTCATAGCTCAATCACAAAAGCTTAAATGCAGTGATAACAATCCTAATTACATCCAATAGAGATATGAAAACAAGATATTCAAGATCGAAAAACTAAGCAAACCAAATGCAGACTTGAATATCTCCTTCATGTGGCTCCATTGTCCTTCTTTCTTCTTCAAATAGCTTTGTTGTGGATCTCACCTACAAGTGCATACACATGAGATGAAAGCAAGTAGACAAGATTGTAGCGCAAGAATACTCGAAGCGTGATTAGTTGGGATCAGGGGCCTTGATTGAAGAAATTCATCCAATTTATAGATAAATTGGAGAAAAGACAAGATTAGCATGAAAGTGATTCAAATGGAAATTCAAATCAAGAATAGCAAAATTATGACATGTGTATGACAAATTGCTATGCAAGGATTTATGACAATTTATGACAAATTGCTATGCAAGGATTTATGACAAATTGCTATGCAAGGATTTATGACAAGAATTTGAAATAGAAATAGACATTTAGGAATTTAGGAGAAATTAGAAAATTAAGTTGGAAATAATTACTTGGAAATTAGGAAATTGATGAAAATTAGGTAAATTAATTAATAATTTCTCATTCATTAATTAATTTACAAAAATAGGAGGAATTAATTAGCCAATTAAATAAACATTTAATTGTGACAAGAAGACTTAGGATAAATAAATAAATAATTTAACCTAAAGGGGAGAATGACAATCAAGATTAAATGAATAAATCATAAAACCTTAGAAGATGAATTAGAAATGCAAAGACGACAATTAGGTCTTGACAAAGGATAATTGATATCGATTCGATTTGATCATGATTCTGACTTGATAAATGATTCATACTGATAAGTGATTTGATTGATAAATGCACCGAGGAACAATGACAAATTGATCCAAATTGAGAAAGATGACGATTGATGACAAATCGATCGCAAAATGACAAAATTGACAAGAAGACAAGGATTGATGACAAAATAGATCACAAGATGACAAGATAGATGACAAATTGGCCAAAAGACAAGAATCGATGAAAAATTGATCAAAAGACAAGAATCGATGACAAATCGATTGCATGATGACAAGATTGATAAGAGGACAAAACCCTAATTAGGATTGACGATGTCCAAAATGATGACAAATGAATACGCACATAGATGCGGCAGGATAAGATTGACCAAAATCATGACTGATATAGTTATCGACAAGACCAAATTCGAAAGCGAGATAAATGAAGAATGCAGAAGAAAGACTCGATGCTCACAAATGATAAAGACCAAGTGAAAATCATAGGAGAAATGTTAATGCGATGCAAAAACCCTAAAATAAGGCAATGCGCAAATGTTAAAGTATGATTCCACAAGCGTTGACCATTTTTAGGTGTCTACATTTTGCCCCTCTTTGAGACAATGCGATTTTAAGCATTGTTTCAAAGAACAATAATGAAAATGCCCCAGACGCTAACAATGACATATGCATGTCCCCTCGAGGAATTGGCTGGAAACATGCAAAAAAGAGGCCAATTGATCGATAATAATGATATAACATGATAGGAGCAAACAGACTGACAATCGGAGAGCGGATGCATGAAGGACAAGCAATTGAAGGTGCAAAAGACCACAACCAACATGAGATGGAGAGAGTGCACGTCCATCTATGTACTAACAAAGATCTATAAATGAAGCAAAGAGAGTGAAAATTGCTCATTTGCACTAGCCAAGGAGGATAATTTGTTGCTCTGGAAAAGGACACTTGCAGAGAGATGATGAACATTCCAATGGCAGATCACCTCGGAGAACATGTACGCACCTACAGATGACCGAACGACGCGGGAGCAGCGGTATGTATCTCAAAAACCCATATTGTCAATTTGATGAATTTAACTTGCTTACGGGACATTGTGGGGCCCATAGGGGATGTAGAAAGAGACTTCTGCGCTTGTGTAGGGTGAATCCTATGCTTGTGTAGGGTCTTCTACACTTGTGTAGAGGGACACAGGTGTAGGTTGTGTTACACAGGCGCAGGAGTGAGCACACAGGCACAGAAGTGCATTGGCAACCCTAATTTGGTCAAAATTGGCATGCGAATGATCCCGAAAAGGGGGATAAGAATAGGATAGGTCAAAATAGAGGAAAAACACTCTGATTTGGACATGAAATGAGGAAATGCAACCTGTAGGAGCAAACCCTAAAAGTGACAAAATATGCCCCAATTGTGATGCAGAGTCGACAGTATCCATTGATCACGCGGGAGAACCGACCAGACTGCTTCATGTTACGACATAGACTCAGGAGAACGGACAGAGATACATTAGCAGGACTTGGAATATACTATATCACATTCATGCCCGAGATTAGGGTAAACACAGGACTGCTTACTGCATGCAGAGTGATGGCATCCGGAGACTTCCTCATTCCATTTGGCGACTAGAGAGGCGACTGTGACACTAGAGGATGTATAGTGTATCCTCCACATTTTGATTCATGGAGAGATGGTAGAGTATGACCCAATGACAGGGAGAGACGCATTGTGCAGATTATTTGAGTGTGACATAGATGATTTGGATATCGTAGAGAGGGAGATCGGCTGGGAGACCATGGCATCAGAGTACGATCGGCGATATGTGGTGATAGCAGTGGTTATAGCATGCCTACTAGTAGGGGATAGACGAGGACATGGATTCCCTATTGGATGGGGAAGAGTTCTAGAGAGAATGGTGATAGAGGGGATGATGTATGCATGGGGACCATGTGTACTAGCTATGCTGTATTTTCAGTTGCACCAGATAGCATATTAGGGAGTGTAGACTTTGAGTTGTGGAGTCACATTGCTACAGGTATGGGCATTCGAGCACATAGCCATATGTCGACCAATTGTAGAGAGATAGGTATTACCACATCGACCATATGTGTACTGCTATGGGGGAGCACTAAGATAGGGTCCTTTTGGATACATATTGTATTGGCGACATGAGCTAGACAGATTGAGAGAGTTCACATGGAGGCCATATCGTGATTGCCCTGGATGGTGAGATGATAGTAATGAGCTACCATATTGTAGATAGGAGAGGTACTTGATTGGGCAACCAGTGAATCACCAGAGAGTGATTGAGATGTACCTACCAGAGAGATTCAGATGACAGTTTGGAGAGAGGCGGGATGTACCTAGGAGGATTGCACACTTTGCCCGATCTCACAGAGAGACGAGTCAGTGGGGGAGTATGATTCAGCCACATATAGCATATGCTGACTTCACACAGCTACAACAGAGATAGTGGGATTGGAGATCAGATGTGGAGGACCTCAGGATGATAGAGGAGTATGAGAGATGGTTTGCATGATGACGGCCAGTGCCATTGATAGATCCTGATATTCCGGTATCAAGGAGACAGGAGGACTTCCCACTCGCTAGAGAGGAGGAGGGAGATGATGATGATGAGGAGGATGAAGGTGGGGATGGGGATGAGGAGGATGATGAGGATGGAGATGAGGATGGGGATGACGAGGATGAGCTAGATTCAGGCGAGTAGGAGGCATTGCAGGATATACCCATAGAGTTGGAGACAGCTAGCATAGAGGAGATGGAGATGTGCAGGGCTACCATAGCGAGTCAGCATGATCATATTGTGACTTTAGAGAGACAGAATGCCATCTTGAGGATAGAGCAGGATCAGTTCGGAGCAGAGATAGCCAGACTCACAGTGGCTCGAGATACAACAATAACTCAAGCACAATGAGAAGAACAGTGAGTCACTGAGTATATTGGGTCAATTAGGGATGCCAGTGCACGGGAGATGGCACAGATGTTGGTAGAGACTGGAGAGAAGATACGCCATTGGAGGACACTATATGATAGTGTAGTTCCACCAGAGTAGAGAGTAGCTTCATATCGGGCACGATCGAGGACAGAGAGCAGGGCATGCTCTTGGAGGTCATTGAGCAGCATGGGGGTGAGTGGACCTACGAGACCACCATAGCCAGGACTAGGAGGGACATCATCTGTGAGACATGGCAGGGATGAGGAGGATAGAGGGAGCACCCAGTGACAGAGGCACGTTCTCCTTAGGACAGAGACAGATGTAGTTTGATATTTTGTAGTCAGCCTGCAGGCCATACTTAGGACAGACAGTCCAATTTTTGTACTCCGATATTATGTGGATATATGATATGAAATGCATCGATATGATGGGATGCAATGTGTTATGACTTATGTATATTTTCCATGTATGGATGGCGTATGCACTGTTTATGTATTATTGTGGAACATGTATGGATATATTTTTTATGTGTTTTTGATGCATTTATAATATGTATTTATAATATGAAATGGATAAAATGTTGGATGTGATGCTTGATATAGTGCAAATGTACTAACCAAATGGATGCAGGATGCAACATATGTGTGTGGAAAAATCGGAGCACTAGACCAAACTGACTATCTGAACTGATGGAAGAAATGTTAGTAAGAAGAAAATGAGATGGAGGACAGGTAGAGATGAAGAAAAACTTTCTTTCAGTAATGCACTTTGTAGGTGAGAACCTTTATTTTAATGTAGCAAAATGGATGCGTAGCATCATGGCATTGAAGGCCAGAGCTGAAATGCAACCCTTTTTTGCAAAAGACAGACACATCACAGACAAACAGCAATCACAACAAAAAAGAAAGGGACCATGAACCATCCCGATCACTCTAAATCACTCAATGACATCATCGAGCAACATAGGAACATGATCGAAGCCAAAGATAAATAAGTAAAAAGATAAGATGTACAAATTCCAACAAATCAAACAAACATCTTGATCTTCATTGTCAAAAGTTGAAAGTGTTGATAGGACGATCATGCTATCTGGTTTCAGGACATGCGGTACCCCGTCTAAGATAGGACACAGTCTGGTTTCGAGTATACCACACCATGTATAAGACCCATGATAGTAGAGACAAGGACAAATGAATTTGCGGTTGATTGATATGACAAGTGCGATTAGTTTGAATGTCTGGTTTGATTGAAAAGGTTCATCTGTTCAAGCGTGATTTCATTAAAGCACAGTGTATGATTACATATCGTTGGAGGGATGCTCAGCAATCTATCTTATGCACAAAGGGGATTTTTTTTTGTTTTCCTTTTCGAGTTTTTACAATTTTTTTGTGTTCATTTTTTTAGGACTTTATTTGACTTTTTAGAGATTTTTTCAGGACATTATTTGATTTTTAGAGATTTTTTTCAGGACATTATTTCAATTTTTATGATTTTTTTTTCAGGACATTTTTCAATTTTTTTATGATTTTTTTAGGACATTATTCAAATTTTTTGGATTATTTCAGGACATTATTTGATTTTTAGAGATTTTTTCAGGACATTTTTCAATTTTTTTGAATTATTTCAGGACATTTTGCAATTTTTTTGAATTATTTTAGGACATTTTTCAATTTTTTTTTTTAAATTTTGCCCCCAGTGTCTAGCAAGGCAAGGAATATGATAGATGAATAAATAGGCTTGTTGAAATGATGGTGGATAGAGGGAAGACAAAGGCCTTTTATCATGGAGACAATACAGATGCAATTTTCAAGGGCTATTGCGTGATGGGACAAGAGATTGGATATGACAATGTAAAGCAAGAACATGGCATGAGGGACATGTCAAGAGGTTTTTGAAACCATGTTTAAATTTTGCATCCTTATGTCAGATCAAGATCAAGAAATGAAAAAGAGTGTGTGGATAGTGATAAGATAAGGATAGGATAAGCAAGACCAAGAATGGATAAGGGACATGGACTGAAGGTCGGGGTAGGCTAAGGGATAGTGGCAGAAAGTTGCAATAAGCCAAGGAATATGGATGAAAGGTTGTAATAAGCAAATGGATAAATACCAAAAGCTATGATGGACTAAAAGATGCAAACAAGATGCATGATTCTCATGATGATCATCAGCCTTGTCAAGATCAAAGGTGGAAAGAGGAAATGGACATGAGGGACAATAGGATATGAAGGAGTATGACAGGGGTTCGATAGGATAATGAAGGGCAATAGGATATGAAGGAGGAAACCTACCCCCAAGTGTGGTGTGCAAGAAGTTCATAGATTACGCATGATGCCTGTTTGCTAGGTTTTCATCACGGTACTTGCCCAAGGTGCCTGTTTGCTAGGTTTTCACCAGTGGGTGAATTATTTTTGCTTTACTTTTTTTTTACTCTTTTTTTTTTTTTTTTCAATTTTTTTTTGTATTTTGACATTTTAGTCGAAAATGGACACATGATAGGGGATGAAAGAAGGACTCAAACATCTTTTTGTTTGCATAGTAGCCTTGAAAAAATGGACCATGACCTTTAAAATCATGCTCAAAGACATTGGTAGGATAAGGACATGGAAAATAAGATGAAACTAAGGCGAGGATTTATGCAAAGGATTGGATCAAAGGGATGGAAGGATGGAAAATATGCATTGGATAATAGGTAGGGTATTGGAAGAATTGGGCTTCAGTGGATGGAAATGAAGGCAAGATCAACATTGGCACACACCTTGAGGGGTGATGGACTGATGGAGGAAGAGTGGATCTCAGATTGTGAGATTTGGATGGAGGAATAGCTTGGGATTTTGGGACATAAGGGCCCAAAATGGATGAAGAAGGTGATGAATGAATAGATTTGGAAGGTTTGGATGGAGGAATAGCAATTGTAGATGTCAATTTTGATTTTTCTTTAGGCTTTTGTGCTTCAAGGAGCCGCTTAGGGATCCACATGGTTTTTGATTTTTCATGCTTTTGTGGTTCCTTGGAGTGCATTGCTTGCACAAGGGATTTAGGAACCCGTATATATTTTGACTCTGCTTTATTTTGCTCAGTGGGCCTTTGTGGCCTTTTGGATATTTCTTTTTCTTTATAGATCATATTTTTCTTTGTTTTGACATGTCGATTATATTGGACATGTTGATCCTTGAATACATGTGGATTTTTAGACTTATGATGTTTATGCTTGGCATCCAAATTGCTTCGAGGGGGAAAGGAATGCATGGATGGATATGAATGAAATGGACTTCTTTTGGATGGATCAAATTTACTCAAGGATGTGTGCCTTTGCTAACCTTGCATAGAGGACAAAGGGATATAAGGACCTAGGATGGATGGAAAGTATGATGGGGAAGGTGTATGTTTTGATTTTGATGGAGGGATACCAACGTCTTGAGAGTGAGTTGTGTAGACATGACCCTTAATATTTTCTTTAACATGGAGGGGTTCTTTCTCATGAAGGTCTACTCCTTTACCTTTATGAATATCTTGATTTGTAGGATACTCTTTTCTTTGGGAAGAAGATGCGAGTCCATTATGAGGTGGATATGATATGAGAGAAATAATGAGATCTTGAAGTGGATCGGATTGCACAAAAGTGGAAGAACTCATTATGCATGTCGAGGGTTCATGAACATCTTACACTGACACATTAGAATCATGAGTGGGATTAGGATCATGAGGGGGACTAGGATTGTGTAGTGGACATGGTTCAATGACAGGCTCTTCAAGAGATGGAATGGGAAAAATAATGGGATCATCAAAAGAAATGCGATCTTGGAGTGTATATGGAGCATTAGGACAAGGAGATGGAGGAACAAGTGGATCTTGTGGAGGATCTGAAGGAATAATTTGATCTTGACAAGGAGGAAGATCATTGGAATCCTCTTTAAAGGTGCTTTGCTCTTGACTTTTAATGGGATTATAGGAAAGGATGGAAAGGATATCTTGATCTTTCTTAGGAAGTGGAATGCCAATGGGATTTGAAAGGACATATTTTTCATGAAATAGAAGGGGATCATTTGGGATTGGATGGACTGGGATATCTTGATCTTGCTCGGGGAATGGAGTGTCAATAGGACTTTGGATAGGATGGACGAGAATAGGGGAATCATCATGAGTATCTGGGAACATGGGGTCCTGGTCAACAATTGGATTGGATGATAAGGTTTCAGGATCTTGAGCTTCATCTATTTCAAGACACGTTTCTTCATGCTCTAAATTATCCTTTTGACATGGGGTTGGACTTTGGATATGCATGGAGGATTCTGGCAAGGAATCAATGATTTGGCACGAAGGGGATGCACTTTGAACATTTATGATGGATTTTGGAAAGGAATCAATGCTTGAACATGAGGAAGAGGGACTTCGAATGGGGTCCTCTAAAATAGGTAATGGCAATAAAGTGCATGGTGGCATTGGGTCTTGTATTTTTGAAACATGACAAGGATGTGCATAATGAATTGGATTATTGTGGCAATCAATTATGGATAGCCCTTGGGTAATTTCATCCTTGGGTGTATTGTTTGATGAGGACAATATGGAAGGTTCTTGTGAAACTTCTAGAGGTGTAGGGATAGATGCCACTGGAGAGTCAATTTGTTTATGGGGAGATGAGGCATTGCTAGACATAAGTGTATTATTTTGATCTTCCTCAAAGAACTCACTTGGTAGTTTCCTTAAGATCATTGCAATAAAGCCACCTTTCTTTTGAGGTTTTGACATAGTTGTATCTGGAATTTGAACTTGTTTGGCAAGGAGTTGGTTATGATCTGATGTCATGTTTTGATATTGGACTTGGTTCAATTGTTCTGACATGTTTGAAACTTGGGTTGGTGTGTGCTGCAACCTTTGTTTTTGAATGTTTGGTTGTAGTTGTTGACATTGATATTCTACCATTGGTTGAACCATTTGTGGACATTGTATAGTTGGTTGGACATATTGTTGAAATTGGACCATTGGTTGTATTGGTTGAAAATCTGATTGATAGTAAACACCTTCTTGTTCTTGTTGTGGAGGCACATAATGTTGAAATTGATGTTGTCTCTTTTCTTGAAATTGTTTCATCATCTCTATTTGTGAGAGGAGAGTTGGTATGTCTGATCATTCAAGAAGAGATCTTACATCAATTGGCTCAATCTTTGGATTTCGATCTGGAAATTTTTGAAACATTTTGGACATTTGTGATCTATTCTTCTCAATGTTTTTCACTCTTTGTTCCAATATCTCCTCTTCTTGAGCTAGTTTCTCCTCTAGTTTTTGTATTTGGACATTTACATCATCATGATAAGTTTGATCCAAGTTCTGAGACATGTAGAGATTGGATTGACATGATTGATTTCTCAATTGTGATGACATGGCTTCGTAAGAAGGTTGAGACCTCATTTCAACAAACATGTCACTATGCAAATGCAATATTTTTTTGGAATTTTTCAAGGATGATATATGATATGCAACTAAATGCAAACTAAATAAATGAAAATGTAATCTATGGCAAGAATGCAACCTATGTTTTTGGTTATTTTTCAAAATTTTGACAAACTTTTTGGAATGCAAATCTAAAAGAGACCCTTAGGAAATTGAAATGATGTCTAGACCTCAAAGGACAAAAGGACCAAGTGACAAAAGGACAAATGACAATGTCTCCCCTATATGCTTGGATACTAAGCTAGGTTTGACCAAATGACAATAATGACAAAAAGAGAAAAGGTTTGATAAGGTCTAGACTTCCTAACAATAACTTAGGGTTTTATCAAAGATTTGCATTACTCAAGTATGACAAAACCTAGTTTTGACACTATATGCAAAGGGACAATTACTATGCAAATGACCCTAATATGATATGATAATGACCTAAGCTTAATGAAGAGACCTAGGGTATGCAAATGTGACCTAATGTATGACAATGTCAACCTAAGGTTGAACTATGAAATGGTATTACTCTAATGCAAGAGGACACATGCAAATGGATGACCCTTATTGATATGCAAAGGAGTATGACCTAGGTGAAACTTAACCTTGGTAATTGACAATGAATTTTGCAAAATGCAAACCTAAGATGAACCTAAACCTAAGTGACATGAATTTTGAGACAAGATTTTGGAAAATGTTTGACAACCATGTTTGAAGGTGTTTTGAACTTTGTTGAATGAAATACTCTTGTGTTTAACCTTGTTTTGAATCAATTTGCCATGTTTTGAAATGAGATACAATTCAACTTTTGACAAGCAAAGAAGACAAGATATTTCAACTTAGACTCAATACAATCATGCTCATTTGCACATTTCTTATCGTAGGCAAGGACATTAGGTACTTGAGAGGTAGACTCGTTATGAGATTCAAGGAGAATACATAGATGCTTGACCCCATGGGCTCTCCTCCATGACACTCACTTCTCAGGGCAGCCATGCATCAGTCCCCATGGAAATATCCCCATGGTGAACTTAGTATCTCTTCCAAGTATCCGAACTTGTCCTTCTCAAGCAACTAGAAGGATTTTTGGCCTCTAAATACAAGGTGTTTAGTAAGGATTTTTGTTAAGCATTACTCCTTGGTATCACGCAAGCGTGATTGAGACATTAAGCCCACCAAGATACCAAACAAATGTAGTTGTGCAAGAATGATTTAGACCGTGAGGTCCTACTTAGATGTTGATATGAGAAAGAGTTCAAGGGTCATCACTTCCCAAGTAACTGCAATTCCCACGTAACCCTTCCTTCAAAGATTTCGCCCATCAGGTATTTGTTTATAGTGAGTTAGAATGCCAAGGTATTCTAGCCATACTCACTTTGGGTCATTCCCTTCTCACGATTATCACTTGCTTGCAAAACCAAATGGTCGGGAAGGCAGGCCCTCTAAAGGTGACACACAATCAAAAACATGAGCATGGTATCGAAGATCTGGATTTCTAAACCCTAAGAAGGATGAGAGCATACTCTCCTACTCCAATGTCAAACTCAACAATAAAATCAAACATAGATTCATTCCATCCTATTTAGAAATCATACTAGGTGCCTAAATATTAATTTCAAACACAAAGTTTAGTTGTAGTCCAAGGCAACCTGCAAAACCCAAGTTAGAAGTTTGATATGTTTAGTCTTTGACTATCAAACCTACATAAAACATGTTAGTAGTTTCATTCGTTGTCTTTGCCATGCCTATACCAAGGTGTTGCATAGAGAATTAGTACCAAAAAACCAAAAAAGAAGAAATAGAATGCAAAAGAAAACAATTTGCAAGTGAAAAACACTGTCTTTTACCTCTGTTTTTGGACTTACATAGGCACAAAATGTCTGACACAGGCAAAGAACGCTTGACACAGGTGCAGATTGTGCTTGACATAGGCATAGAATGCTTGACACAGGTGCAAAATGCTTGACACAGGCGTAGAAGTTCCCAGAAAACCCTGCATTACCCTGTTTCTTGGGTTTTTGACCTACAAATCATCTCAAAAGCACTCAAAATCATGATTAGGTGGTTAGTTCACATCGGGTTCACCAATTAATGTAGCATAGGAAATCAAAAATCATCAAAGAAAATGGAAATATTAGTCATAGCTCAATCACAAAAGCTTAAATGCAGTGATAACAATCCTAATTACATCCAATAGAGATATGAAAACAAGATATTCAAGATCGAAAAACTAAGCAAGCCAAATGTAGACTTGAATATCTCCTTCATGTGGCTCCATTGTCCTTCTTTCTTCTTCAAATAGCTTTGTTGTGGATCTCACCTACAAGTGCATACACATGAGATGAAAGCAAGTAGACAAGATTATAGCGCAAGAATACTCGAAGCGTGATTGATTCGACAAAGTGATTAGTTGGGATCAGGGGCCTTGATTGAAGAAATTCATCCAATTTATAGATAAATTGGAGAAAAGACAAGATTAGCATGAAAATGATTCAAATGGAAATTCAAATCAAGAATAGCAAAATTATGACATGTGTATGACAAATTGCTATGCAAGGATTTATGACAATTTATGACAATTTATGACAAATTGCTATGCAAGGATTTATGACAAGAATTTGAAATAGAAATAGACATTTAGGAATTTAGGAGAAATTAGAAAATTAAGTTGGAAATAATGACTTGGAAATTAGGAAATTGATGAAAATTAGGTAAATTAATTAATAATTTCTCATTCATTAATTAATTTACAAAAATAGGATGAATTAATTAGCCAATTAAATAAACATTTAATTGTGACAAGAAGACTTAGGATAAATAAATAAATTATTTAACCTAAAGGGGAGAATGACAATCAAGATTAAATGAATAAATCATAAAACCTTAGAAGATGAATTAGAAATGCAAAGACGACAATTAGGTCTTGACAAAGGATAATTGATATTGATTTGATTTGATCATGATTCTGACTTGATAAATGATTCATATCGATAAGTGATTTGATTGATAAATGCGTCGAGGAACAATGACAAACTGATCCAAATTGAGAAAGATGACGATCGATGACAAATCGATTGCAAAATGACAAAATTGACAAGAAGACAAGGATTGATGACAAAATAGATCACAAGATGACAAGATTGATGACAAATTGGTCAAAAGACAAGAATCAATGACAAATTGATCAAAAGACAAGAATCGATGACAAATCGATCGCATGATGACAAGATTGATAAGAGGACAAAACCCTAATTAGGATTGACGATGTCCAAAATGATGACAAATGAATATGCACATAGATACGACAGGATAAGATTGACCAAAATCATGACTCCGATATAGTTATCGACAAGACCAAATTCGAAAGCAAGATAAATGAAGAATGCAAAAGAAAGACTCGATGCTCGCAAATGATAAAGACCAAGTGCGAATCATAGGAGAAATGTTAATGCGACGCAAAAACCCTAAAATAAGGCAATGCGCAAATGTTAAAGTATGATTCCGCAAGCGTAGACCATTTTTAGGTGTCTACAATTATTTATCACTCCTCAGAAATATTCAATTCCAAAGTCTTATAAAATTCTATTCCCTTGCACAAATAACATTGCAGAGTATGAAGCTTTGGTAAATGGGATAAAACTAGCTATTGAATGGAAGGTTGCAGAACTACACATCTATGGAGATTCTCAGTTGATCATAAATCAAATCAATGACACATATCAGACTCAAGATGAGAAATTGGTGCCTTATAAGAGAATGGTTGATGATCTTAAAAAGTATTTTGCTTTTGTATCATTCCAACAGATTCCTAGATCCACAAACAGAGCAGTAGATGCTATGGCCACTTTGGCATCTATACTTGAGTTACAAGAGTTTAATGCTCGCTTTGAATTCCTAGTGGAAGAGTTACATTACCCGGCCTATGATTCCCCCGACACCCAAATAGTCTATTCTATTCTTGGACATGACTCATCCCGATATAGCCATATTTACTCTTATCTACGGGACCAAATTATCCCTGAAAACCTTACCCTTAATGAGAAAAGAAACCTGACATGAAATGCTTCATGGTATGTCATCATTGCTAATGATTTGTTTAGGTGAGGTTTGGATGGTACATTGCTTAGGTGTCTAGAAACTGAAGAGTCTAAACATGCATTATCAGAATTCCATGAAGGTATTTGTGGATCTCATTCGAATGGTCTTACTCTAGCTCAAAAACTACTAAGGGCTGGCTACTACTGGCCAGACATGGAAAAAGATGCTATTAAATTTGCTAAGACCTGTGAAAAATGTCAGCTACATGGAAATTTGATACATGCTCTAGCAAGAGATCTTATACCCTTCATCACGCATTGGCCTTTCCAGCAATGGGCCTTTGATCTCATTGGTAAGATATACCCAGCATCATCTAATGGACACAAGTTTATCATAACTGCCACTGAGTATTTCACTAAGTGGGTAGAAGTGGTTCCACTCATCAAAGCAACTGGGAAACAAGTAGCACTATTCATTCTAAATCATATCATCTGTAGGTATGGGATACCTTCGTCCATCGTGACTGATAATGGAGGATAGTTCAAGAATAAAGATGGTGCAGGGACACAAGACTAAAATTAATCATTTCTTCTTCAATGAATTTCATGTTTTGTTTCAAGGTGTTGTAAGGGACCTTAGAATCCCATTTTCATGTTTATTTTGGATAATAAAGTCCTCATAGTCCATTTTTGTAAGGCCTAGTGGCCTAGGGTGCTTTATAAACTCTATGGTCAACTATGGTCAAAAGGACTTAGGATGTGTGGATTTAGTGATTCAAGTGTATTTTGGTCTAATTAGGTCCAAAATAATATGTTTAGGCTCCTAGGTCTATGTTTGAAGATAGTTTGTTGGTAAAATACAAAATTGTCAAAAAATTGACAAATGTTGTCAATATTGGTGAACAACTTTTTGAAAAGTTGTTAAAATTAGTTCCTAACATTCACAACCACCTGATTTCGGTTGGAAAATGTTGGGATGGCTATATTATGCCTCAACAAACCAATTTGGAGGTTGGTTGAAGAATAATGTGAAAGTTGATAATTTGAAGCAATAAAAATTATGTATTTTCCTGCAAATTTGCTGCTATTTTGGTTGGTACGGTCTTGTACGATCTAAAAACTGAAAAATTCTTCCATGATGAGTTAGAGGGGTGAAATACCTTTCATTTGAGTCCAACTAGAGAATTTGAAGTGGAGAAATGAGCGAGATATCAAAGTTTTAGTGAAGACAGCCCGTGAAAGGGCATAAACCTAGGGTTTCACATTTCTTTTCCCTTTTCTTCCATTTTAACCATGAAAAAAATCTAAAACTCGGTTGGATGGAAGATTTGGGACTGTATTTTAAGATTTTATTTGTTTCAAACCTGGAGGAAGTGTTTGGAAAGAGCAGAAATTAAAAGAAGCCAGACATCTCTATGTGGCTGGCAATGCAAAAGTAGTAAAAAGACACAAAAAACCCCATAACTATTGGTGAATTGTAAACCAGTGTATAAAACCTTGGAATTGGCATTATTTTGGATTCCCATAAATTCTCAAAGTCATACTTTTCTGATATGGTGTGTAAAAATGGTACTTCCTTCATTAAGTGCTTGAATTAGTCCTTGTTGTCATCATTGAGGGTTTGGTAGAAATGTGGTTTGTTGAAGCCTTCAAGCCCTTTCCTTTTGGAAAAATTGCTGCCTAGGGGAGTGTATTTGATGTGTGTAATAAAATCTAGGTGTCCTTTGGAGATTTTGTGTTGTAAGCCAAAAAGTTGTTTTTGGAGACTAGTGGGCCTAGAGAGCCAAATTGGGCTTGGATACCTTGGGGACTTGGAGGAGAAAACCAGAGGGTGGATTTGGATATTTTATGATCCATTAGACCTATCAAACCTATACAAGGCTTTGGGAAACATATAAACCTTACTTGGAGGGGAGTGAGCCATTTGAGCACTTTTTGAGCATTTTGCCTGTGGGGTTGTTAATCCATTAATGGTGACTTTTGTGAAATGTCTCAATGGGGGGTTATGGGGAAGGAAAAATATGTGTTGAGATGTTATATTTGTTCTTGTAAGGTGTGAGGTCTAGTTGGGAGAACCTCTTTTCCCAAAGGGGTAGTGTTGCCTATTGAGCAAGTGAGCAATTTGGGTTTTTCCAAGTTGTGTAGACCATACCTCTACATCAATTGGTATCAGAGCAAGTGTGATCCTTAGGAGAAGGATTGTTTCAGTTTAGCCATGTCAGGGGAAGAAGAAGAGGGTGAGTTGTCCTCAAGGATGACTAATGCACAAATAGTGAAGTTTTTGAAGGATGAAAACTTGGTTCACAAGATTGATTCCTTGCAAAAGGAGGTTGATAGACTTAATAGGGAACTTCGTAAGAAAAGTGGTGGAAACTCTGATTTTGTTGAAGAGGGGAGTGATGAGGAACCCCTTGAGTAGGATAAAGAAGAAGAAGTGCCTGCTGATCAGAAACTACTTGTGAAGACCTTGAAGGCCATGGAGAGAAGGACCATGGATGTTAGGTTGGACCTACCTTCCTATGATGGAAACTTGAATCCAGATGCTGCTGTGGATTGGATTGATGCCCTCACAAGCTTCTTTGAATGTGAAGACATACCTGAAAATCAGAGAGTTAAGATTGCTAAGTCTAAGTTGAAGGGACCAGCCCTTACATGGTGGAATTTCACTCAAGATGATAGGGTGAAGGAGAAGAAGAATCCAGTGACCACTTGGAAGAAGATGGTTGCATTGATTAGGGATGCATATGTTCCTAATGATTATGAAGTCCAACTTCATAAGAGGAGAATGAGTTTGAGACAAAAGGAGATGAGTGTCTCAGATTATACTCAAGAGTTCCATAAATTGGTGATGAAGTCCAAGGTAGTGGAGCCTGAATGTGTGAAGCTTGCAAGATATTTGCAAGGGTTGAGAATTACCATTCAAGATGAACTCAGTCTAAGCAGCCCTCCCACAGTCCAAAAATGCTTTCAACTTGCTTTGAAGGTTGAGGAGAAACTCAAGAGGAAGAGTGATCAAAGTGGAAGAGGGAGAGGGCAAAAAGACTTTGGAAATAGGGGCAGAAATATGTCTCAAGGAAGAGGACAAGGTTCCAAAGACCTTGGTGAATCAAGTCAAGGAAATGAACAAGGGGAAGGCAGCTCTAGAGGATCTTTCAGAGGAAAGAGAGGAAGCTTTAGAGGAAGAGGTAGTGGAAGAGGCCTAGAAGGCATAAAATGCTATAGGTGTCATCAAATGGGGCATGTTGCATCCAAATGTCCAGAGAAGGCAAACAAACAAGGTGAAAGGAGAGCAAATTTGGTGAGAGATGAAGACACACATAGTGTTCACTCTCATGGATCCTTTGTGCAGCCTGAACAAGGAGAGATCATGATGATGAGGAGGACATTAATCAAAGCACCTAGTCCACTAGAGCCACCCCAAAGGAAGGCACTTTTTAGAACTACTTGTAGAAGTGGTGACAAAGTATGTAGTGTGATGATTGATTCAGGTTCTACTGATAATTTGCTGTCCATTGAGGTAGTAGAGAAACTAAAATTGAAGAGGATTAAGCATCCAAGACCCTACAAGGTCTCATGGCTTACAAAGGGGCAGCAAACCATCATTGAAGAACAAGAATGGGTGGAGTTTTCTATTGGCAAGTACAAGGACAAGGTACTTTGTGACATTGTACCCATGGATGCATGCCATTTGCTGCTTGGCAGGCCATGGCAATATGACATGAAGTCAAGGCATGATGGTGAGAAGAACACATACACCATTTGGTATAAAGGTGAGAAGGTAACTTTACTACCCCTACTTGATAATGGTGAAGAAGCAAAGGACTCTAAAATCATGTTTGTAGGTGAGAAAGAGTTTTTAGAATGCTTGAAAGAGGAGGATACTCCTTGTTATGCTTTGGTTGTGTTGCCAAAACAGGAAGAAAAGAAGGTGCACAAAAAGAAGGAAGAATCTAGGAGGATAGGACCAAAGGAGGTGGCTGATTTTCTTGAGACCTACAAAGACATTGTAACCAAGGAGTTACCTGATTCCTTACCTCCTATTAGAGAGATTAGCCATAACATTGATCTGATTCCAGGGGCTACACTTCCCAATAAGGCTGCCTATAAGTTAACACCCCAACAAAATGAGGAAATGGCAAGACAAATCCAGGAACTCTTAGATAAGGGTTTGATTTCTAAAAGTATGAGTCCATGTGCTGTTCCGGCTGTGCTAGCACCTAAGAAAGAAGGTACATGGAGGTTATATATAGACTCAAGGGCCATTAACAAGATCACTATCAGGTATAGGTTCCCTATGCCTAGGATTGAGGACTTGTTGGATCATCTAGGGGGTGCAAGGTGGTATTCAAAGGTGGATTTGAAGAGTGGATACCATCAGATCAAAATAAGGGCTGGAGATGAATGGAAGACAACATTCAAGACTAATGAAGGCCTCTATGAATGGAGGGTTATGCCCTTTGGTTTGTCCAATGCACCTAGTACATTCATGAGACTCATGAATGAGGTCTTGAAACCTTTTCTTGGTAAATTTGTCATTGTTTACTTGGATGATATTCTCATATTCAGTAAGAATAGAGATGAACATGTGCAGCATTTGAATTTGGTCCTTAAAAGATTGCAAGAGGCTAAGCTCCTAATCAATATAGACAAGTGTCTTTTCATGCAGGAAGAGTTGGTGTATCTTGGTTTCATTGTTTCAGGTGGAAGTGTCAAGATGGATCCTGAGAAGGTGGAGAGCATCTTGAATTGGCCTTCTCCAAGGTCAATGACTGAAGTTAGAAGCTTCCATGGCTTGGCTTCCTTTTATAGGAAGTTTATAAGAGGCTTTAGCCAAGTTTGTGCACCTATCCTAGATACAATCAAGGGAGGACAAAAGTGCAAGTTTGTATGGACCAAGGAGGCTGAGGAGGCTTTTCAAAGTCTCAAACAAAAGGTAGCAAAGCAGCCTATACTTGCTTTTCCAAATTTTCAAAAGGTTTTTACTATTGAATGTGATGCATCTAATGTTGCAATAGGGGCTGTTTTGAGTCAAGAGGGTAGGCCCATTGCATTCTTTAGTGAGAAACTTAATGAGGCAAAGAGAAATTATTCCTCATATGATTTGGAAATGTATGCACTTGTACAAGCTTTGAAAAAGTGGAGGCATTACCTCCTTCCAAAAGAGTTTGTTGTTTTTACAGACAATCAGGCACTTAGCTTCTTGAATAGCCAAGAGAAGTTGAGTCACAAGCATATGAAATGGGTAGAATCAATCCAAGCATATACCTTTACAATCAAACACAAAAAGGGAGTTGCAAACAAGGTGGCAGATGCCTTGAGTAGAAGATCCTTGATAGTGCAAGAGGTGAAGTTGCAAAGTGTGGGGATTGACTCCTTGAAAGGTATGTATGAAGGTGATGAAGACTTTCATGAAATTTATAAAGTTTGTTCTGATTTTTCTGAAGCATACCATGTTGAATATGCTGATTACTTGATCCAAGATGGTTTATTGATCAAAGGACATCAACTATGCATTCCTAGGTGTTCAATGAGGGAGAACATTGTGAAAGAAAAACATTGTGGAAGCATGAGTGGACATTTTGGTTTGGATAAAACTCTTGAGCAGGTATGAAGACATTATTATTGGCCTAAAATGTAGGTTGATGTGAGAAGATTTGTAGAAACTTGCAGCATTTGTCAAAAGGCTAAGGGTACTTCCACCAATGCTGGTTTGTATCAACCATTACCCATACCTACAAGGCCTTGGGAAAGTTGTAGTATGGATTTTGTAATGGGGCTGCCTAGGACTCAAAAGGGATTTGATAGCATCTTTGTTGTTGTTGATAAGTTCAGTAAGATGGCACATTTCTTGCCATGTAAGAGCACAAGTGATGCAACCTATGTAGCAAATTTGTTTTTCAAAGAGATTGTGAGGATTCACGGACTTCCTCTAACAATTGTGTCTGACAGAGATGTGAAATTCATTGGCCACTTTTGGAGAACCTTATGGAAGAGGTTGGGAACAAACTTGAACTTTAGTTCAGCCTACCATCCACAAACAGATGGGCAAACTGAAGTTGTGAATAGGTCCTTGGGAAACCTATTAAGATGTTTGACAAAGCAATATGGAGAGAAGTGGGATGTTGTACTTCCACAAGCTGAATTTGCATTCAATGACTCTGTGAATAGGAGTATAGGAAGGAGTCCATTTCAGATTGTGTATGGGCAAAATCCAAGAGGCATCTTGGAGTTGAGAGACCTTCCACATGATGGGCAAATAAGTGCTCATGGAGAGCAATTTGCTGATAGCATGAAGGAGATCCATGATCAAGTACGGTTGGCACTTGAAAAGAGCTCTCAAAAGTACAAGGAGATTGCTGATAAGAAGAGGAGAGATGTACAATTTCAGATTGGTGATATGGTGTGGGTGTATTTGAGGAAGGAAAGATTACCAAAGGGGAAGCATACTAAGTTACTCATGAAGAAAGTGGGTCCTTGCAAAGTGTTGAAGAAGCATGGGTTGAATGCCTATGAGATTGCTCTTCCTCCTAATCTTGGTATTTCTCCTATTTTCAATGTATGTGATCTAACACCATATAAAGGTAATGTTGTTGCAGGTATGGACTTTCAGATTGAAGAAGTTCAAGAGGATATGGCTGCCATACCTCATCATGCACCAAAGAAACTTGAGAAAATCATTGATGAGAAAGTCATCAAGAAGACCAGAAACAAAGAGTACAAACAATACCTTGTGAAATGGGTAGGAAAACCTATTGAAGAGGCTGTATGGATGGATGAGGCAGAGATTCTGAAGCATGGTACTTCATTGGACCAACTTATCTCATGTGGAAATGAGATCAGCCCACCCTGGGAGTATGGTGCAGGGGCACAAGACTAAAATTAATCATTTCTTCTTCAATGAATTTCATGTTTTGTTTAAAGGTGTTGTAAGGGACCTTAGAATCCCATTTTCATGTTTATTTTGGATAATAAAGTCCTCATAGTCCATTTTTGTAAGGCCTAGTGGCCTAGGGTGCTTTATAAACTCTATGGTCAACTATGGTCAAAAGGACTTAGGATGTGTGGATTTAGTGATTCAAGTGTATTTTGGTCTAATTAGGTTCAAAATAATATGTTTAGGCTCCTAAGTCTATGTTTGAAGATAGTTTGTTGGTAAAATACAAAATTGTCAAAAAATTGACAAATGTTGTCAATATTGGTGAACAACTTTTTGAAAAGTTGTTAAAATTAGTTCCTAACATTCACAACCACCTAATTTCAGTTGGAACATGTTGGGATGGCTATATTATGCCTCAACAAACCAATTTGGATTTGGAGGTTGGTTGAAGAATAATGTGAAAGTTGATAATTTGAAGCAATAAAAATTCTGTATTTTCCTGCAAATTTGCTGCTATTTTGGTTGGTACGGTCTTGTATAATCTGAAAACTGAAAAATTCTTCCATGATGAGTTAGAGGGGTGAAATAAATTTCATTTGAGTCCAACTAGAGCATTTGAAGTGGAGAAATGAGCGAGATATCAAAGTTTTAGTGAAGACAGCCCGTGAAAGGGCATAAACCTAGGGTTTCACATTTCTTTTCCCTTTTCTTCCATTTTAACCATGAAAAAAATCTAAAACTCGGTTGGATGGAAGATTTGGGACTGTATTTTAAGATTTTATTTGTTTCAAACCTGGAGGAAGTGTTTGGAAAGAGCAGAAATTAAAAGAAGCCAGACATCTCTATGTGGCTGGCAATGCAAAAGTAGTAAAAAGACACAAAAAACCCCATAACTATTGGTGAATTGTAAACCAATGTATAAAAACTTGGAATTGGAATTATTTTGGATTCCCATAAATTCTCAAAGTCATACTTTTCTGATATGGTGTGTAAAAATGGTACTTCCTTCATTAAGTGCTTGAATTAGTCCTTGTTGTCATCATTGAGGGTTTGGTAGAAATGTGGTTTGTTGAAGCCTTCAAGCCCTTTCCTTTTGGAAAAAGTGCTGCCTAGGGGAGTGTATTTGATGTGTGCAATAAAATCTAGGTGTCCTTTGGAGATTTTGTGTTGTAAGCCAAAAAGTTGTTTTTGGAGACTAGTGGGCCTAGAGAGCCAAATTGGGCTTGGATACCTTGGGGACTTGGAGGAGAAAACCAAAGGGTGGATTTGGATATTTTATGATCCATTAGACCTATCAAACCTATACAAGGCTTTGGGAAACATATAAACCTTACTTGGAGGGGAGTGAGCCATTTGAGCACTTTTTGAGCATTTTGCCTGTGGGGTTGTTAATCCATTAATGGTGACTTTTGTGAAATGTATCAATGGGGGGTTATGGGGAAGGAAAAATATGTGTTGAGATGTTATATTTTTTCTTGTAAGGTGTGAGGTCTGGTTGGGACAACCTCTTTTCCCAAAGGGGTAGTGTTGCCTATTGAGCAAGTGAGCAATTTGGGTTTTTCCAAGTTGTGTAGACCATACCTCTACATCAAAAGATCTGGATGAACTCTGTGAGAAATTCAAAATTAAACAACACTGGTCATCAGTATATTATCCTCAAGGCAACGGACAAGCTGAGGCATCTAACAAGAACCTACTGACTATTTTGCATAGAATAGTGAACAAATCTGGGAAGGATTAGCATCTAAAAATCAATCCTGCATTATGGGCTTACAGAACAAGTATCAGAACACCTACTAGGGCTACACCTTTCTCTTTGGTGTATGGGTCCGAAGTAGTATTACCTATTGAAGTAGAAATACCATCTCTAAGAGTTTCTTTGCAAGGTTTTGTTACTGATGAAGATCATAAGATATCTAGATTGCAAGAACTTGAATTGCTAGATGAGCGTCGGCAAGTGGCATTTGATCATCTCAAAGTGTATCAAAAGATAATGTCTAGAGGATATAACAAAAAGTTTTTCCATAGAGGATTTCAGGTTGGTGACCTTGTTCTGAGAGAAAATCCCAAAAATCAACAGTTTCGAGACAACAAAGGGAAGTTTGAACCCAACTGGTTGGGTCCCTATATCGTTATTGCAGTATTTGGCTTTGGTGCCTATCAACTCTCAACATTGGAAGGAGAACAGCTCTGTGAACCGATTAATACCATCCACTTGAAAAAATTCTTCACTTAGCATTCTTTGCTACAACAACCTGTACAGTTGAAAAAGTCCTAAAAAAAATCATAAAAATCATAAAATGTCCTTAAAAAAAAAGAAAAAAAAATGTAAAAGAGAAAAGCCTTGGTGAAAACCTGGTAAACAAGCACCTTGGTAAAAAAAAAAATTCTGCCAAGTAGGTGAAAACCTGGCAAACATGCACCTCTTGTACTTAGTGCTCCATCTATCAACACAATGTTGGCATTCCCCGCTTTCATGCATCTTTGCTTTTGCTTGTACATATATTTCAGTCACTTTCATGACATCCTGGTTTGTTGGAACCCTCATTACTTGAAACTGATCAATGTCTTAGTCTTAGGTCAATCAACTGAGCACATTACACATCCTAAGCAATATCAACCAAGTCATCTTTCTGTCAGTGAAACCTGGTCGTCCAATCTGAGCCAGTCACCTGTCTCCCGACTACTAAAGAGTTTTTATCACTGAGTGAACAAGCAAAACAACATAATGGAAAACAATCACTAAATAGTTTGAGCTATGCATGACAATTTTTCTTTGTATGTTGTCTTTTATATTGGTTTTTTTATTATTATCCCTCTGAGTAACTCGAGGAATTCTATCTTGACTAAGAGGAGAAAGGATTGGGGGAATAATATTTTCTTGTTTTCTGCTTGTAGGAATGATCCCAATGATCTGGAAACATCTAAATTAGTTGGGTGTTTGTGATAAGAGCCTTCACATCAAGGTGAAATCACCTCACATACCTCGACTCCACTTATTTGTATGCTACAGGGAGGTCCATGTCATTTCTTTATCTATTTTGAGGGAATATCTTTATGATGCAATATGGGTCCCTATGAAATCTGTCCAAGGATATGAACGAAAAAAGGATCATTGCGGACAAGATAGTATAAAAATTGCACATGAAAGGAAACAAACTCTAATCTGCCTGTTATGTTTGTTATGCTCAGTGATGAATCTTAAGCATTTTAAATCCAGTGACTAGAGTTAGGTTGCATTGCATTTTGCATCTCGTTTTGCATTTCATGCTGCATTTTTGATGAATTTAGAGTGATTTCAGTATGATAATAACAATCTCTTTATTTTCTGAATGAGAGCTGGAAGCATCATCATTTCTTACGCTAAGTGGTCTCTTTATCATCATTTCTTCATAGAGTACTTGTGTTTTGAGATGTTTAGCTGCATACATGAGCATTTTATATACATTCATGCATTCATCATCACTCATTTGCATTCATCTTATTGCATGGAAAAATGAAACAAAAAAATTACATTACTCATTACTCATTACTCATTTACATTCATTTATTTGCATATGAAAAGACAAAAAAAAAAAAAGACATCCATATTCATTTGCATTACATACATTCATGCTGAAAAGAAATGCATACATATAGAAGAAAGCATATAAAGGACATCTCATAAATGAATCAACACAAGTATGATGACGTCAAACCAAATCTCGTATATATATATCATGTCAAGTCTAAAGATACAAAATGATGTCAAATGACATATACAAACTCCCATCGGAGCAAGAATCATCTAGGGTACAAAAAATGGGTGTGTCTACAAAAATAATATATTCGAGCCTACAAAAAGAATATCTAGCTCTGATCAGAGGAGGAGGACTTGATGACCAGGATCCTATCAAGGTGCCCAAGCTCCCTCAGAACGTGCCATATACTATGAGTATGGAACAACCTATTGTGCAAATGGAACTACCACACTATAAGCTGCAACATAGTAAGTTGTCTGACTCATCTGATGAAGGACCTCCTGACGCAAAGAGTCTCGCTCTGCTCACATCTCTACTAACTGACGATCTCACTCCACCAGCTGAGTCTGTGCCACTATTAACTATGACTACAACTCTGCAAGACATGCTCTCATCGACCATCCTATGTCTCCACCCTGCTCTCTCGCAGACTCTCCACCCCCATCTCCACCTCCAGCTCCACCCTGCTCATCCCGTCACTACCAAACCTATCTCGGAGCTGCTCGCTCCTCCTTGGCTCCACCCAATCTCACTCCTACTCTCTTAAGGGATCCGCCCTCACCCCTCTATTGTCCAACATTAGCTGGCACCCTATTGCTACTCACACCAGGATCACCAACTCGGAGCCTCTTCTCTTTGTCCTTGTCTTTGTCCCTGGACTGGTGCAGGGGCATCATCCTCAACATCCTCGATATGAGGAGCCTTCTCTCCTGGATCTGTGAATCGAGGAAATGGATGCTGCTGAAACCAATCTCTGAATTGGGGAAATACCCCTGCATCTGCCACATCCTCTAAGTAGTCCCATCTCAAGTGCTGAAGACTAGTCAACTCCTGCATGGCCAAAGCATATGATAATCATGAAGACCATCCCTATCTCTCTTCCTCTGCATAATGCACATAGGTTGTATAATCCTTTGAGATCCTCTGAGGCCTACCATACTACCTCATCACTCGAGAAATAATGAATCGCTCAACCACAGTCTGAGATCTCCCGATAAGAGGGCGTGTAACAAAAAGGTCCCTGTGAACCAGCCGCAAGTCATCCCACGACTCTAAACCCCTTTAAGGTCTCCATACTATGGCTATCAAGTCATCAAGTTGTTGTCTCCAAAAATCTATCTTACCAAGATGGGGTTGCGTGATATAACCGACATACCTATATATGATTGGCTGCCCGAGATCTCTGCTATCATCAACTATAGGCCGACAAATGGGAAGGTGCTCCCAAGCCCAAACCTGTAACAAATATACCCCTGCAGGCATGCTCTTACCCTCTCTATATACAATCTCATGCATCTCTCGATACATGTGAGCAAGCAAGCAAGAACCCCAGCCAAGTCTCTGAGGAGTCTCCATCAATCGCATCAGCATCCTGCCCCAACCACACTGGAAACCCTGCTGCCCTCTATCTGGCATAAAAAAAAAACCAATGAAGCCTGCTAGAACACATGCCAAAGGACACTCCTCGCTATATCTACTCATCAACATGTCCCAACTAATGGAACGAGTCAAAATGTCAGGATCCCTAAAGACATGCCTCACTGCCTGTAATCCTGGAAGGTGTCCTGAATCATAATCTACCTTATCCCTAGCAAAAGGGATACGGAGGATCCTATAAACATCCTTGGGAGTGATAGTCATCTCCCCCACTGGCAAATGAAATGTATTATACTCTAAATGGAATCTCTCAACTAACATTGTCAGCATTCCGTGATTCACATGGATATCTAATAAACCAAGAAGATGAGTAAAACCACACACATCGACGTGAGCCTGGTCAACCTCTGATAACTGACATACTAGAGTCATCATAGGAGGGTAAACACATCTGAATAGCATTGGAGGTAATCAAACCTACAAAAAAACCAACAATGAAGCATCAAAAACTATTCCAAATAAACCTACAAGAGAATAAAAACATCACACAAATTCAACTAAGTCAAAAGCAAAATCAAATTTACAAGTTTACACCCTCAAAAATGCTCACTGTTTCTCGAATGACAAAACATAGAGAGGCAGCATCTCGTATGAGTCAGGAATGGTTCTTGTACGATAAAACAATCCTAAATGACAAATTATTACATGTAGCATGACAATATGGTATTTTTGCAAACGCGTCGTACGATGGGAGGGTAATGCCTGAACGAAAAAACTAATGACCTTAAACGACAAAAGACATTTTGCCAGTTTTTCGTATGAGACAGGATCCTGTCTCGCATGATAAAACAAGAAACCCGACCTCAAACATGCAAAAAACTTGGAAAATAAACAAAAAAATTCAAAATTGAAAACATGAAGAGGCATAAGATTGATCACTTACTGTTGGCTCATAGTTTTGAGGTTGATTATGACATCTCTGGTGCTTGAATCGATGCTGACGAGTAGGGACCACCATTTTCTTTGCAGAAGGGTTTTTGAATTTTCAAACTTAGAGGGTTAAAATGATTTGAAAATGACACTTTTGTCCCATATATAGCCTAAACCCTAATTTTTCAATTTGCTCCAATTGACATAAAAATTGTACCCTTAGCTTAATCGACTATTCTGATTCCATTTTCAGGATTGAAATTGAAATTTGAGATCATTCTGCTAGTCAATTTCACAATTTGGTCCACTTAGTGTTTTTCTCATCAAGAGCTCATTCTTTCTTCAAATTACGCTTAATTTCTCATTAATCAACATTGGATCTCAATTCACTTTAATTTCAATTCTACAAATCAACTTTGTGCTCACATGCCAAATTTTCCTCTGAATCAATTTGTGCTCAAATAACTTATCATTGCCAAAAATTGCCTAAAATCATGTACCCTTGCTATCTTTCGATTTCGCTCCTGAGGGGGCATACTCATGACCTTATGACCTCACATCTTTAAATGTCGAGAAAATCTTCAAATCTTCATCAAAAGTCGAGCTAAAATTTTTCTAAAGAAAATCAATCAATTTCCATCGCTAGGGGCATATCAGTTTCATCGCTTCAAATCAAGCTAATATTTGTCTTTTATCTGAATCAATCTCTTAACATTAATCAGTTTCATCACTTTACATCAAGCTGATTATTCATTTAAACTCAATCAAGGGTTTAAAGAGTATCTATGATCACTCTAAATCTAAGCAGGTGTTTAGTATTCATTTCTTGATCAAGCTGAACAGTTCATCTTCATCGTATCTTGATCAATCAAGTTCAAGATCAATTTTTATCATCACTCACTGTGTCTAGATCAATCAAGTTCTAGATCAATAAGATCAACTTCTTGATCAATCCAGTTCAAGTTCGATATCTTTTATTTTCTATCGTTCCTAAGTTCAATCAAGTTCAGGATCGGTATCACTTTAATCAGACTTCATTCAGCTTCGTTGCTTCGAATCAAGCTAAAACACCTCGCTTTCATCTAGTTCGTGATCAATCAAGTTCAGAACTCGTATCTCCTAGACATCAACTATTCTTTGAACCAACACATTGCTCGCACATTAATTCAAAGAGGGGTAAATGTAATACCCTAAAATTGGTCATCTAAACCATGGGCCCCTAATCTTAACGACATCACCAAGGTCCTAACCAAAGGCAATTAAATCAACCTTGAGCACATTATTAATTCTTAAATCATCAAATATCACATGGCAAATCAATTATTCAATATTAATTAAATATTTATTTAATTAATTGAATCATTCCAAGAAAATCACTTTTTGATCAATTATCCTATTTAATTTATTAAATATCCTAGCATATTTAATTAATTAATAAATTTACCATTTAATCATGCAAAAAGGAATTAATTTATTAAAAAAGAGGAATTAATTAGAAAGCAAGAGTTAAATTGAAAACAAATAAAAGAATTGAATTGAGAGAGAAATCAAACTTGAGATATTATTTCTTTTTCTAAATTGAGAACTTGAAATTAGAAAAGCAATTAATTCAATTATTGAATTGGAACTCAAAGCTTTTCAGAAAAAGAAGTTCAGTTGCATTAAAAAGACTCTTTTCTTGAATAAATCAAAGAATTATCTATTTTTATCACAAATACATGGAATTAATTAAATCTTATTATTTCCAATGCAACTTGGACTTCTTATTTGAATGCATTTCAATTAAACTATAAATGGAATCTATCTCAAGGTTAACTGAACCTGATTTCTCAATTATTTTCAATTAATCCTAATTGTGCTTTTTCATCATCTCTCTTGTGAATTTCTATAAATTCAGCCTTCAGCTCTCATTAAACCTACCCCAGAGATTTTTGAGAATACGTCATTATTATACTAATTTTGCTCTAGAGTCATTGATACATTGTGCTTTTTTAGATTATTTGCATCCATATTAGTTTATCTCATATTTCTTGAATTATTGCTTGCTTATTCATCCATCTTGCATCCATTTTAGCTTAATATCATGATCATATAGATTAAATCCTTCATCTTGGTGTAGTCTAGTCACTAGTATTGCTTATACAAAATCTAAGAGCAATCTTATACTCGCATCTTTTAGAAGGCAATTAGTTGCTTTGTTATGGTTTATTTATTTATTGCTTATATCTTACTAACCATACATGTAATGACTTAATTGAAGTGTTGTGCCTGCAACTATCAGATTTTTTCCACTTTTCACACACACAATTAGTCGCTCCAACCACCAGGAAGTCTAACCGTCGAGTGAGTTCCAGTCGGTTCATGAACTCATGCAAACCAAATATCCAACATTCATCCAAAAATTGGGTCGGTTTGTATTCATAGACCCCGACGAGTCTACCTTCAGTGTCCAAGTGTTCACCTTTTTGGAACTCGATTGGATCGCACATCCGTAGTCAGTCTCCACTCCATCAGCCATTGGTATAGCTTTCAACTGGTAGAGTCGATCGCCCGATGATACCTGATCATCGAAGGCGACCTCATCAGGGAATTGGCAAGACATAAGAAATGTTATCCCGAACTGCAATAACCAAGAGACAAACTCATCGGCCCATCGGAACCAATACTAAGATGTTACCCCAATCCCCAATAACCAAGAGCGCACCTTATCGGCCCATCGAAACCAACATTGCGAAGTTACCCCAATCTCCGATAACCAGGAGCATACCTCATCGGCCCATCGAAAACAACACTATGAAGTTACCCTGACATGCATTGTTATCTCGATAACCTAAGGTGGTCTCATCGGGTCATCAGCTCATGCCCAAAACTGCTATCCCGATAAGCAAAGCATTCCAAGATAGAACAAAGCAGACTCATCAGGACTTCGGTGTAGCCTTCAACTCATCAACCCTATAGCCGATATTAACCCAATCGCTGAGAGCAACTTCATCAGGTATTAGTGTAGCTTCAAACCGAGACCTCCGATAGTTGATGCCAACCCGATCGCCTAAGGCGACTCCATCAAGTTTCAGCATAACATCCAGAAAGCTCTTCTGATATTCGATAGTACTCTGATGACCCAAGGTGGATCCATCAGATATTGGCATAACTCTAGATCAGTCTTCCTGAAAACTGAAGTTACCCCAATGACCGAAGTTGACTTCATCGGGTCATTGAGATAACTTCAATCTGGCTAACCTGATAGGCGATGTTAAACCAATGACCACAAAAGAGGATCTGAACACATCTTCCCGATAACCAAACAAGGAGGATATATCGGGTAGACCTAACTTGATACTTGTCCGCAACATGTTCATCAGGCAGAGTTACACTGAAAGGGAAAAGTCCACAACTCGATACCTCCCACAAGTTATTCCATCAGGTAAGTTACATCGATCAAACCGAACACTGGTCAAGAGAATTCAAGGCATATTCCCAAAAATCTCCCACTTGTCAAGGAATCCACTAGACCTGTCTACCATGTCAAACACATGCTGACACTACTGAGAACCATGGACTATAAAGCCCATCAATGTTGATATACCACTCGATAAGAAAACATAAAAAAATAGAATTTAACATGTGCACTAATGCAGACCAGTCTCATTTCATTCATGAACACTTCCACCTTCTACCATGCCACTGCCACAAGACATACATAGAAGCTATCCACTAAGAAAAATTATAACTCTGTCTCTCGAGCACACAAAACTCATGATCCAAAACTAACCGAATGTACCAACATTACAAACATAGCTAGAATAGCACCCACAACAAGTGCTAGTACATCCAACTATACATACCTCTAAGGTATAACTAGATGAATTTCAAAGCATCAACATATACAACCTATTACTCACAGTCTCAAACTTTAAGTGCAATGAGTCATATGCACACCAAGAAGCTCCCACTGCATAGGTAATATCAAAATTGAAAAATATCCTTTTTCAACATTACATAGAAGTAAATAAAATCTTTGTACCAAGAGCACTCACAATACCAACTATAAACAAAGAACCTGCAAGCAAGTCTTCACAGCACCCTGTATCATACCCTTTCTTCACCTCTAAATGCTAATTGTGTTATCATAGATGAATGCCTTCCTGTTGAACCTATTACTCATTCCAACTTAGCACCATCTACATTTTCATGTTTCCAAGAGCACCTGTAGCTGATCAACCCATGCCAAAACTTCAAATGCATAACCACATTATCATGAAGTACCAAACAAATGATCAATGTACTCTAAACACAAAAACAAAACCAAGATCATTGTCAAAGTTCCAACTGCGGAATCAGGAACTAAAAAATGACAACCATGATCTAAAACATCTCATCCAAAGAGATAACATGCTTTGTATGAACATAAACACATTATGTCAAAACTCTAAATGAATCTCAAGAGTATATCCTGACACAAAAAACATCCTAACTAGGGATTACAACATCTCTGCCAATGACCCCTTATGAATCCTCAAGATATTAGTATCTTCAGTCACATGAAGATCATTCACCAATACATGATGAATTTTCATCACTGCCAAAGACCCAAGGTACCCAGTATTTATGGCATCATGATTGAACCAGACACTGATAGATGTCTGACTTGCCAAAGCAGCTCAGAAGACATCTTCATCATCATTCTGAGAGGACCCAGACTCAGAAGAACCCTTACTTTTCTTCTTCTCTCTGCAATCCTTCAGGATGTGACCAATCTTCCCACAATTCCAACACTTCGCTTTGGACTTCTTTCTAGGAGTCTTGGAGGTTTCCTCTGACTTGGACTTGGACTTCTTATCCTCCAGCTTACCTTTAACAGCAAGAGCATCCTTGACCATCTCAGAAGATTTCCTTCGATTTTCTTCTAACAACAACAAAGCAACCACACCTTCCATAGTGAGCTTGGTTGTTGTACTCCCAATGGTCATTACCAGATGATCCCATGAGTCAGGAAAATAACATAACAGAAGCATACATCGATCCTCATCATCAATCTGGACTCCTACAGAGGCTAATTGAGAAACGATCATGATGAAAACATTCAAATGATCTGCAACATATGTACCCTCATCCATTTTTAGGGAATATAACTTCTTCCTCAGGAACAACTTATTTACCAAAGACTTTCCCTGATAAATGTCTCCAAGCTTCTTTCACAAAAGATTAGAAGTCTTCTCCTCATGGACATTCAATAGAATAGAGTCTACCAAATAGAGTCTGATCAACCCTCTGGCTTTCCTATCTGCAAGATCCCAGTCTTCTTGCCTCATGCCTGAAGGCTTAGTGGTTGCAGTCACAGCACCCCAAAGATCTCTATCAACTAGCAAGTCTTCCATCTTGAGTATCCACAACTCAAAACTTGCACCATTGAATTTCTTGATATCCACTCACCCAGAAGCACTCACCATCTTAAATTGCAAACAAGACAAATGAACACTCTACTAGACTCCCACTGAAAAGAGAATTGACACAACAACAACCCTACCCAACAAGGATAATAAAACAAAACTTGGCTCTGATACCACTTGTAAGGAGAGAAGTGCATGGAAAATGCTCTCCTAACGTCAATTCTAAGGGGATTAAAGCAAGTATACCTTTTTTAAATTCTTTTGCAATACATTCAAATAAACACAGATAGAAGATTAAGATGAACCAGATAGAATAGAACCAAAGATATACATGTGGGAAAACCCTTATGGGTAAAAAACCTACCATCAAAGAGAGATCACTTTATTCAGTAAACTACGATTACAATAAAGGTATCAGATCCTTTTTCCAAACTCTGATCTCAGAACTCTATTCTCACCATCCAGCCTCACACTCTATTTCGCTCAACCATAGTTCAACCTCTGTCACACCGGTTACATTTTTGGCAATATATATATCAGCCAGGATTACAATGTATCGGTTAAGCATAACCGTTATGGAATCCAATGGTCTTCCATCCATCCAACTACCTTTTGGTTTCCTCTGGCCACTCTGATAGTTAGTCGCTCCACCCACCAGGAAGTCTAACCATCGAGCAACTACCAGTCAGTTCATGAACTCATGGAAACCAAATATCTCACATTCATTCAGAAATCAGGTCGGTTCGTATTCATATACCCCAACGAGTCTATCTTCAGTGTCCGAGTGTTCACCTTTTTGGAACTTGGTTGGATCGCACATCCACAGTTGGTCTCCACTCCATCGGCCATCGATATAGCTTTCAACTGGTAGAGCCGATCTCCTGATCATACCCGATTGCCGAAGGCGACTCCATCAGGTCATCGGCAAGACATAAGAAATGTTATCCCAAACTCTAATAACCAAGAGACAAACTCATCGGCCCATCAGAACCAATACTAAGATTTTACCCTGATCCCCAATAACCAAGAGCGCACCTCATCAGTCCATCAGAACCAACACTGCAAAGTTAACCCAATCTCTGATAACCAAGAGCGCATGTCATCGGCCCATCGAAAACAACACTGCGAAGTTACCCAGACATGCATTGTTATCCTGATAACCTAAGGTGGTCTCATCAGGTCATCAGCTCATGCCCAAAACTGCTATCCTGATAAGAGAAGCATTCTGAGATAGAATAGAGCAGACTCATTGGGACTTTAGCATAGCCTTCAACTCATCAACCCGATAGCCGATATCAACCCTATTGCTAAGAGAGACTTCATTAGGCATCGACATAGCTTCAAACTGGGACCTCCGATAGCCGATGCCAACCCAATCACCTAAGGCGACTCCATCAAGTTTTGGCATAACATCCAGAAATATCTTCCGATATCTAATAGCACTCTGATGACCCAACGTGGATCCATCGAGTATTGGCATAACTTCAGACCGGTCTTCCCGAAAGACAAAGTTACCCCGATGACCGAAGTCGACTTCGTCAGGTCATCGGGATAACTTCAATCTGGCTAACCTGATAGGCGATGTTTACCTAATGACCAAAAAAGATGATCCGAATACTACTTCTCAATAACCAAACAATGAGGATACATTGGCTAGACCTAACCTGATACTTGTCCGCAACATGTTCATTGGCCAGAGTTACATTGAAAGGGAAAAGTCCACAACCCGATACCTCCCACAAGTTGTTCCATTAGGGTAAGTTACACCAATCAAACCGAACACTGGTCAGGAGAATTTGAGGCATATTCCCAACAAACTTAAGGTACAGAATCAATTTTAGGATCTAGGATTTCTCTAATAATAGGACCTTTCTCTTTACTCCTAGGTTTTTCTTGAGCAAACAACTCAAGATTTGCAATTTGTCTTAATAACCTTTCTCTTTCAATAAGTTTGGCTTTGGTTTCAATCTCCTTTTCCTTTTCCTTCTTTTTCCTTATGGCAATCAATTGATGTACTCTCTTATTGAAAACCTCAATGTCCTAGGATACTTCATCTCGGTCTGGCCAAGTTTCCTCTGAATCCGACACATTTAGTTGGTCAATATCAATTAGACTGACACTTCCTTCCATAATTTTGGGAATGGAACTAACCCTATTACTTGTACTATGCTTATCTCTCCCAGAAGCACCGATATTAGACAATCTTTGGTGAAAGGTTTGGATATCATCATTAGTACCAAATAGGCTAGCATGAATACCCATACAATCATGGTTAGAGTCATGAGAAGAGGAATTGGACATTGCATATACAGGATGCTCAGAAGACTTACCCGTTTGATTACTCTTCTATTTCCATGATTGATTTGACTAATAAGCAATAACAGTTCCTCTCTAGCCCCTCCTGACTAGTTTAGGTAACCCTTCATGCAACTTCTCTTGAGGGTTTTTCTTCATATAAGACCTAGTATCCCTTCCCATATTCTTCTTGTTAACTTTTTGAAGTGACTGTGATTTTTTACTAAAAGAACACTATTTTTTTCCTTACTTCAGAGTCGCCACCCAATATCTTGGGAATAAAATATATTTAAGCACATTGAATCAATTACAAGATTCTTAAGAATGAAACTATTGATCTTAGAAAAGAACATAATAGTATTTTAAGATGCAAAGAGATAGATCAAGGATGTTTGGAAAAGTAAGCTCAATAATTTTCTGACCGAAACTACAAGAACTTGATCTCAACACTTTTATGTAATAAAGACATAGATCTGCAGTATAAGACTTATCTTATTTGAATCTCCCCAGTAGAGTTGCCATTTTTGTTGTTCTACATTTTGAAAACTTTTGTTCCCTCTCTTTAAAAGTGGAAGTTACTGCCTCTGTGATGAAATGGAAGAGAACAACAAAAGTTTGAAATAAAGACAACAAGATGAGGTTCCAATTGAGGAAACCTCCTACACTTTTAGCCTTTAAAAATCTTGGGTGGGTGAACCCTGTTATGACTACTTTCTTACAAAAATAGCAAAGGTTTACAGGAACCCAGTGTAAATTCCTATAAACTTTCTTTAAGGATGGGTACAACTAAACATAAAATGGAAAGTTGATTTGATTTTGAATAGGACCACAAAATGCATAGAAAAACCAATAGGTAAACCAGTACCTTATCCGGGCAACAGAGTCATCTACAACAGACTGCAACCTGACAAAAGAAACTCATACACAAGTCACAAGCTAGTGATCTATCAGCTCTGTATATGCTTGAAATATACAAAGTCCTAATCTGCACCAGACTTCTTCATCAAATCCACACCAAAAATATTGATATTAATGACTTTAAACAAAGTACATTTATATTTCATCCTTAAGAAAAAGACTTAAAATAACTTCATTAAATTCCTAGCAAATCATTCAAATAAACAATCCTTGATTACTTAAATGGAATGAACACCAGTACAATGACATAGAGACAATACAAGTCTGAGTTCAATTCACTGGATTGTATATTTTATTTCTCCATCAAAAGATTACAAGTACAACATATCTGACTCAAAATGCTTAGAAAACGGCCTGTATTAATTTTGCCAGAGTTTAGCTACAAAATTGTGCTCCCTTTCCTAAGTAGTCCTAGTATCCATTTATAGAAAAAATGGATGCAAAAAGCTTTGGACTTTCCTAGAAAATATTCTTATTCTAACCATAATTGCCCCAAAAAAGATACATTGTTTTACCAATGAAGATAAGAGAATAACAAATCAGTTAACCAGCTCGAGAAAGGCTAACTGACTTCTCAGTATTCGCAAGATTAGGTGCCAAGTGCCTTTGATTCTTCAAAATTTTGATTTCCAAAACCATTGCAAGAACTAATTGCTTCCAGTTGCCTGAGGGTTGTCGCATGTTGTAGCATCGGTTGATTCTTTTTGAGAAACCACACAACCGCGTACCTATTTTCTCTGCAAATCTCCTTGAATACTTCTCTGCAAATTTACACTTCAAAACAATGTCATATGGAGGGACCTTAATTTTTAGAACTAAGCATCAATTATTATCAATAAAGCCGCACACTTCTGCCATTAATCCTTTTAAAAATTTGAATCTTGGCACCAACAGACCAAAAAGGATTTCTTCTAAGTATTTTCCCTTTAGTCGCTGATCCACAAAGATTAAAGTTAAAGCATCTCTCAATCACGGGTACAACAACTATCGTAAGATCATGTAGAACTAGCTCGCTCGTTAACCATATTATCTTTTGAAGTGGGCCCATCAGTTAATCACCCATCTTCTCTTTGTCACTGATCCGCAAAGGTTAAAGTTCAAGCATCTCCTCATTGCGGTACAGTGAGAGTCATAGATCTTCCTCTGACTTGCCAGATCTTTAACACACTTGGGCCACCCACTTCCGGTCAGGCCCACCATTCAGTCGTTACTCCGCAATGAATAAAAATTGAGCACTTTCCCATTGCAATTTAGCGACCACCGTTAGATCATCTCCAACTTGCTTGACCTTTAACTCGCCTGCAGACCCCTGCCACGTGTCACTTCTGGTTCCCTCACAGATCCACCCGGGCACCAGCTATCCTGCCACCTCACCTTGAGTTGGACCCGCCACTGTGTTTGCATTTCAATAAGTTTGTTGGTATAAGGATATTGAGAAGGTTGTTGGAGATTGTTGATATAATTGATAAAGGATGATTACTGTCTTAACAATATTATTTTTTCATTGATGTCAAGAAATTGATTTTCTAATTCAGTATGATGTTGCCATATCTTGAGAAGTATGTTTTGATGAGTATTAAGATGTCGGTAAGTGACATAGAATGAATGTGAAAATGAAGGGGAATAATAAGTTATTCAATGGGAAACTATTACCGAGTTCGACAGTGATGAGATTTTTGTTGTTTTGATATCCTATATATGTATACTCATTTACTGAATAAGAATAAGAAAAGATTTCATTCAGTAGATGAATATAAGTTTAATAATGTTCTATGTTACCGAGCAAAGAACCTAGTTGATAAACCCCAAGGTTATCGATATCAGTTAAAGAAGGCAGAATGTCTACCAAGTGAAGTTCAGTATTAACCGAGTAACAACCGAGCAGTAACAGAACACATTGGATGAATAAAAGCATTATTAAATGAAGGATACCAATGAGCTGGAGATGTATAGATGATTGGTATGTCGTGCAAGAAAGTTTTTTGAGGATCTACGACAATGAAAAATACAAGAGTTAGATCTACAGTGTAGATTGAAGAAGCCCAACAAGAAGCAAGATAAGTCTTATGACAAGATTATTTTGAGCACATAGAATCTGCTTTAGCATTTCAGATGTGAAGTTGCAGATATATTTTATTACTGTTATTTTATTTTGTAAGTGACAAAAAATCTCTTAACCAAGTGGACCTAACAGTCTTATTTGTAAATCCTCTAGCAAGGTAACATTCTAGTTGAGTGTTTGAAATCCTTTGACAAGGTCACTTCTAACAAAGTGCAAGATTCTAACAGATCTGAGGGAAATCCCTTAACCAGGTCACATCTAGCAATGTGTATGTAATTTGTAACAGGATTGGCTTTTAACCGAGCATACTCTAGAAGGGTATATTTCTTAGTGGGTCCGAAATCCCATAGTGGTTTTTCCCTATTTGGGTTTCCACGTTAAATCTAGTCTTAAATGTGTTATGAAGTTTTAAGGTTATCTGTTTATGAGTTTGAATGATTTACAGTTTTGATTACATATTGAAGTAAAGACTACCAAGGTTGAATCTGATGAATATATTGCATTGTAAGTTTATATGATTCACCCCCCCCTCTCATCTTACTATCAATTGGTATCAAAGCTTGGACTCCAGAAGTAAAGTTTAAAGGAACTTGAGGAAAGATCCGAAGATGTATAAGAGGGATGCCCCAAAGCTGAACAAGTCAAGTTTCTCCACATGGTAGAAAAGAATGAAGCTACACTTATCAGGAATTGGAGAATATGCAACATATTATCTGGAGAATGATTACATTGCACCTAGCACCTACTCGATGACAATATAAGAGATAAAGGCAAAGAAAGAACATATTCAAACAATGATTGAAATAACATCAGCATTGATCGACTCAGAGTTCAATGATCTGGAAGGTTGTAATGATGCAAAGGCTATGTGGACTAAGCTCATATCTGTGTATGGTGGTGATGAACATGTTCAAAGAGAAAAAGTAGACAGTCTAAGAGGTCAACTTGAATCCATGAGAATGAATGAAGGTGAGAACATAATCCAATACAGTACAAGGTTAAAGGAAACTATCAATCAAATCAAAGGAGCAGGAGGAACTATTAAAGAAAAGGATGTAACAAGTAAGTTTCTTAGAACACTTCTACCTGCTTATGCCATTTGAGTCTCTGGAATCAATGAATTAAGGTATGTACCAAATATGCCAGTCTCTTTGGATGCCACTATCGCTAAGCTACATGCATTTGAGTTAAGTAATTTTGATAATAGTAGGTCTTCGGTAAATAAAGTTGAATCTGCATTCAGTTCTTTTCATCTTGGTGAATCTAATGATTACAATGATAGAATAAATAAGTATACTAAAGGAAATCACAGTGGAGCATGTGAGAGATTTCATAAAAACATGGAAGAAGTACAAAAACTATATGAGGAAATCAGAAAGCAGGAAGAGTTTGAAGTATTATTGGCCTAAAGGTTACTGACAGGCAAAGGTAAGTATAAAGGAAAGATACCTTTGAAATGTTTTAACTGTGATAAAATAGGACATATGGCTTCTAACTACCCTGACAAAGAATCTAGTGAAAAGAGAGAATACTGAGATGACAGACAAAAAGACAATCATTATAGAGGACACTGAGACTTCAGAAGGAGAGATAGAAAGACATGCCTAGTAGCTAATGAGGAATCCAATGATGATAAATCTGATGAAACTGAGATAGAGGAAGTTTCTTTATGTGGCTATCAAAGATGGATCAGATGAAGAAAGGTATGAAGAAAAAGCCTTAATATATCACATAAATAATAACGATTCTTGGATCATAGATAGTGGATGCTCACATCACATGACAGGTGATAAACACAAAATTATTAAATTAGAAGATTATGATGGAGGTTATGTAAGATTTGGTAATGATGCACCATGTCCGGTAAAAGGTAAAGGTTCTATCACACTTCTTGACAATGCTAAATGTGATGATGTATACTGGGTTGAAGGTTTGAAATAAATTTTTTGAGTGTAGCACAACTAAACAATACAGGATACCATATAGAATTTCAGAAGGGAACTGTCAAAGTTCATAACAAGCATGGAAAGTTAGCTGCTACCGGGACTCAAACAAGAGGTAATACATTTCATCTTGACTCAACTTAGAACAATTGTCTGTATGCAAAAATAGAAGATACCTGGTTATGGCATAAAAGGTTTTGTCATGTAAATTTTGATAATTTGATCAAAATAAGTAAGAAGCACCGAGTAAGAGGTCTACCGAGCTTGGAAAAACCTGAGAATGCTATGTGCCGAGGATGCCAGATGGGTAAGATGACAAAATCAAGCTTTACAAGTAAGTCCTACACTTCTAAAGGAATTTTAGATCTTGTACACACTGATCTTTGTGGTTCTATGAAAGTTCAAAGTTATTATGGTGATAAATATTTCATATTATTTGTGGATGATTACTCAAGGATGATGTCAGTTATGTTTTTAACAGAAAAATCAGAAGCCTTTCAAATGTTCAAATGGTATAAGGCAAGAGTTGAAAATGAAACAGGAAGACAGTTGAAATGTCTTAGATCTGATAGAGGAGGAGAGTTCACTTCTGATGAATTTAACTTATTTTGCAATGATCATGGTATAAAGAGACAAGTGTCTGCATTGAGAACTCCACAAAAAAATGGGATAGCTGAAAGAAGAAACAGATCTATTGTAGATTGTGCCAAAACCCTGATGATCGAAAAGAGGGTACCTCAAACATTTTTTAGAGAAACAATAAGAACTGCAGTCTACACCTTGAATCGAGTACAACTGAAGAAAGGAACTTTGAAGACACCATATGAAATCTAGTATGACACGAAACCTAATGTAAGTTATTTTAAAATATTTGGGAGTAGATGTTATGTTCACAAAGATGACAAAAATGGAAAGTTTGATCAAAAAAGTGAAGAAGGAACATTTCTTGGTTATTCTTCTAGAAGTAAAGCATTTAAATGTCTGATCAAATCATCTAGCAAAATCGTGGAAAGTGCAAATGTAAAAATTGATGAATTTGTAGAAAGAAATGATGAAGGAAATTCCAAAGAACCAGAAGATTATGAAGAATTTGTATATGTTCAACTAAGAAGTCCTATCGAGAAAGTTGATGAAGAAAATGAAGAAAATACCCAGTTACCGAGTGATGAAGAAGATCATACAGAGCCTACCGAACCTATATTAGCCAAATATGTCAGAAGTAATCATGCATCAAGTTAGATTGTAGGAGATAAGGATGATCCATTGATGACAAGGAACAAACTGAGACAGAACACATGTCTGATATCTAAATTTGAACCAAGGATAGTAAAAGAGGCATTTAGTAATGAAGATTGGGTAAATCCTATGACAGAAGAGATTGAACAAATAAAGAAAAATGAAACATGGACACTGGTCCCAAGACTGAAAGAGAAAAATGTAATCGGTGCAAAGTGGATTTTTAGAAACAAGCTAAATGAAAAAGGCGAGGTCATTCAGAATAAAGCAAGGCTAGTCTGCAAAGGTTATGCTCAAGAAGAAGGAATAGACTATGGTGAGACTTTTGCACCTGTGGCAAGACTTGAGGGAGTAATAACATTGTTGGCATATGTTGCTTACAAAAATTTCAAGGTATATCAAATGGATGTTAAATCTGCATTTTTGAATGGTATACTAGAAGAACAAGTTTATATTAAACAGCCTGAAGGATTTATTGAAGAGAAGAATAAAGATCAGGTATGTAAGTTGAACAAAGCTTTATATGGCTTAAAACAAGCATCTAGAGCATGGTATGAGAGATTGCACTCTTACTTAATCAAGATTGGTTTTATGAGAACAAGTGAAAACAACAACATGTACATGAAAAATGATGAGGACAATGGAATACTGATTTCAGCCATATTTGTTGATGATATTATTTTTTATGGAAATGATTCTTTATACAAGAACTTTGGAAATTAAATGTGCAAAGAATTTGAGATGTCATTAATCAGTGAAATAAAGTATTTTATAGGTTTACAAATACTGCAAATGAAAAATGAGATTTTCATTACTCAATCCAAGTACATAAAGGAAATCTTGAAGAAATTTGGAATGGAGGATTCTAAACCTGTAAGTACTCCTATGACTACCAATTGTAAACTATCAAAGAATGATGAATCAACATCTATTGATGAGATACTTTACTGATATATGATTGGAAAGTTGCAATATGTAGTTCACAGTAGGCTTGATATAGCACATGCAGTAGGTATAGTTGCAAGATTTTCTGCAAATCCCAAAGAAACCCATATGATAGCAATCAAGAGAATTATCAAATACCTGAGAGGCACTGAAGATTATGGTTTAGTATATAAAAAGAGGAATGATTTTGATTTAAAAGTCTATACTGATGCTGATTGGGCAGGAAGCATTGATGACAGAAAAAGCAAAAGTGGAGGAGCTTTCTTCTTAGGTGAAAGACTAGTAAGTTGGCTTAGCAAGAAACAAGGTTGCATTTCACAGTCAACAGTTGAAGCTGAATATGTCGCTATAGCATTGAATTGCACCAATATAGCATGGATCAAACAACTGTTGGAAGGTATAAATGAAAAATTTACCGAGCCAGTAACTATATTGTGTGATAATACTAGTGCTATTAATATTTCAAAGAATCCGGTAATGCACTCTAAGACAAAGCATATCTCTATAAAGTATCATTATCTCAGAGAAGAAGTTCAAGAAAAGAAAGTTGTGCTAGAATATATTAGTTCAAAGGAACAAATTGCAGACATCTTCACAAAGCCACTGCCAAGGGACACTTTTGAGTATCTCAGAAGCAGGTTAGGGGTCCTACCCCTATCTTCTACTCACTGACAGAGTTCGGTGAAAGCATCAATTCTATGACTCTACAGAATATCATTTATGAGTTGATGCTGATTAATGCACTTTAGGAGGTTTTCTAAAATTGTGCAGGAAATAGTGATTGAAGACAAGTTGCTCTGACCGAGACTAAGATGATACATTTGTATATGTTTTAACTGCAAGGAAATTACTTCATAGGGAGAGAAATCATGAATTAGTTTTTACTTTTTGGCATTGTTGTCAAAAGGGGAGAAGAATAAATGGAGAAGAATAGGAGAAGACTAATGATAGGAGGAGAGAATTTCAAGAGAAATCAAGGATAATAGGAGAAGATTAACAACAATCTGAATCTGAATCACTTGGAATAAATCAAGTTGGTATTGCCATTAAATTTGGTATTGCCATCAATGCCAAAGGGGGAGATTGTTGGCATTTCAATAAGTTTATTGGTATAAGGATATTGAGAAGGTTGTTGGAGATTGTTGATATAATTGATAAAGGATGATTACTGTCTTAAAAATATTATTTTGTCATTGATGTTAAGAAATTGATTTTCTGATTCAATATGATGTTGCCATATCTTGAGAAGTATGTTTTGATGAGTATTAAGATGTCGGTAAGTGACACATAATGAATGTGAAAATGAAGGGGAATAATAAGTTATTCAATGGGCAACTATTACCGAGTTCGATAGTGATGAGATTTTTGTTGTTTTGATATCATATATATGTATACTCATTAACTGAATAAGAATAAGAAAATATTTCATTCAGTAGATGAATATAAGTTTAATACTATTCTATGTTACCGAGCAAAGAACCTAGTCGGTAAACCCCAAGGTTATCGATATCGGTTAAAGAAGGCAGAATGTCTACCAAGTGAAGTTCAGTATTAACTGAGTAACAACTGCGCAGTAACAGAACGCATTGGATGAATAAGAGCATTATTAAATGAAGGATGCCAATGAGCTAGAGATGTATAGATGATTGGTATGTCATGCAAGAAAGTTTTTTAAGGATCTACGACAATGAAAAATACAAGAGTTAGATCTACACTGCAGATTAAATGGTCATAAACTAGCACAAGTACCAAGGAAGGAATACAAGTTCCAAGGCGAGATAAAACATTTTTCAGATCGAAAGATACAATGAACCTAGTCAAGTTTCATGATATGATGGCTAAAATTAATCATGGGAAATATGATCAAGGAGATTAAGAAGTTAGGAATTGTTTTTAAATAAGGAATTATTGATGAAAAATACATGTGGGCAAATAGAAGAACAATGATGCTACAATAGTGATCACCGAGCACAAAAAATGAAGATCTGATTGAAGAATAGATTGAGAAGCCCAGCAAGGAGCAAGATAAGTCTTATGACAAGATTATTTTGAGCATATAGAATCTTCTTTAGCATTTCAGATGTGAAATTGCAGATATATTTTATTACTGTTATTTTATTTTGTAAGTGACAGAAAATCTCTTAACCAAGTGGACCTAACAGTCTTATTTGTAAATCCTCTAGCAAGGTAACATTCTAGTTGAGTGTTTGAAATCCTTTAACAAGGTCACTTCTAACAAAGTGCAAGATTCTAACAGATCTGAGGGAAATCCCTTAACTGGGTCACATCTAGCAATGTGTATGTAATTTGTAACAGGATTGGCTTTTAACCGAGCATACTCTAGAAGGGTATATTTCTTAGTGGGTCCGAAATCCGACAATGGTTTTTCCCTATTTGGGTTTCCATGTTAAATCTGGTGTTAAATGTGTTATGATGTTTTAAGGTTATCTGTTTATGAGTTTGAATGATTTAGAGGTTTGATTACATATTGAAGTAAAGGCTACCGAGGTCGAATCTGATGAATATATTGCATTGTGAGTCTATATGATTCACCCCTCCCCTCTCATCTTACTATCACACTAGACTTGGGCCGCCATCTTTGTCGCTGAGTTGCAATTGAAAACTGGCGAGCATCTTTCCATTGTGGATCAATGACCACTGTTGGATCATCTGTGATCTAATCGCTCTTTAGGATCCTTGGTTACTTGACTGTCACTGCCTTAACCGCCTGCCTTAACCACCTGTCTTAGCCCACCACTAGTGGTTTGTTGTTGTGTCGCAAAGAATAAACGTCGTGCACTTTCCCATTGCAGTGCAACAACAGGCGTCAGATCACAAGAAACTTACCCGACCTTTAAGGAACCAGAAACATACAAGGAAAGACTTAGGACTTAGGAAAATATGAAATATTTTCAACTTTAAATAGAACCCGCCTAAGCCTAAAACACAAAGCGGCCCCTTTCAACAATAGGGTGACCCTTCCACTTAAGTGGAAAAAGCAACGAGCAAATAGAAGTGACCTGGAAATAATGTGACACAAAGGTTTATGTTTTAAAAGATTTTGAAATTTGTAAAAACCCTTAAGAGCCATAAACTCGTAGACAAAGGTCAAATTTCAGAATTATGACAAACTTTTAAGGATAAAAGAATAACTTCGACATTATCCAAAACACTGATAACAACGACTCTGACTGGGGATGGTTGGATGCAAGACCAACACAAGAACCTAGCAAAAAACTCTAGAACGCAGACCAACAAAACCCTAACAAAAGAAAACAAAAACAAAGTAGAACAAAAAAAAGCAAACCTAACCTACTATGCAAGGAAAAAATATTCATGAGAAATATTGTTTCAGAAATTGTCCATGCACTGGCAGTTCTTGTAACTCCCCATTTAATCTTTGAAGGAAATAGGAATCTTTTCCATTAAAATAAAAAATGATCAGAGGGTCTATCCACAATTATTCAAATTTCTTGTGCTTGCTTTTGTCTTGATCTCTTGCATTCCAGTGTACCACCATATCACCAATCTAGAATTTTCTTGTACTAGTCCTTTTATCAAAAAGGTACTTTGACTATAATTGAAGTTTGATATTCCTTTGATGTGCTACAATCCTCATTTCCTCCAGCTCTAGTAACTGAATCATTCTTTCTTCCATGGGCTCAGACATTTCTAATTCTTCAATCTGCAAAAATTTGTAAACTGGAAGAAAATTATTCACACGTAGTCTATCTTTCACTCCATAAACCAGCTCAAAAAGGGGATGTACCAATGGCCTTTTTTATAGTCACCTTGTCGGCCCATAGAGCTAACTTGAGCTTTTGATCCCAGGACCTTTTATTTTCCTCTAGGATCTTCTTAACAATGTTGAGGAGACTTTTATTACTTGATTCTGCCTGGTCGTTTCCCTATGGGTGGTATGGTGAGGAGTATGACAAAATAATCCCATAATTAGCACATAACTCTATGAATTTCTTAGACCTGAAGCACATGACATTGTCCATGACTATTTTAGCAGGCACACCAAACCTTGTCATTATATTATCCATCAAAAAAACAATGACCACTCTGCTAGTAGCCTATTTGGTGGGTATGGCTTCAATCCACTTGGTGAAATAATTTGTGGCCACCATGATCCACTTGTGAACTTGGCCTAACTTCTCTATTATATCTCCAATAAAATCAATGCCCCATTGAACAAAAGGGGCTTCAACTATAACAAAATTCAAAGGAAAAGCACCAACATACTTTAGTTTAGAAGAGAACCTTTGACAAGGATCACACTTTTGAACATACTTATGAGCATCCTTGAACAAAGTTGACCAATAATAACCTGCTCTGATTATCTTACCAACAATAGTCTTAGTTGAATAGTGGCCTCCGCATACCCCATTGTGCATCTCTTTCAGAACCTTCTCAGCTTGGAACTCATCCAGATAAACTAGTAGCATCCCATCATTGTTCCTCCAATACAAGTCTCCCTAAATAAGAACATATTTCTGTGATTTTAACTTTAGTGTTCTCTTCTGGTTGTGTGTCATACCTTTTGAACAAGTTGCATTCTTCAAGAAGTATACCATATCTGAATACCATGGTTGTCTCTCAATACTAGTAACCATAACCTCTTCAGTCTCAACATTATTTATGTCAATATCCTCAAAGTTTGTCTCAATCATTAACTTGGTTAAGCTTTATGATTTTGATCTCAAGATCAAATTCTTGTATTTTGCTTATCCATCTACATCTTTTTCCAGTTACTTCAGACTGGGACGGGATGTCTTTCACAACTGCATGTGATACATAGGCTACAATTTGGGCATTTACCAGATAAGGCCTAAATAATTTAACAACCTTGACTAAAGCATATGCCTGTTTTTCCATAATTTCATATTTCAGTTTTGCAGCCTACAATGATTTGTTTTAGAAGGCAATTAGATATGCATAACCTTCACCATCTTTCTATATTAGTACCGCTGCTATAGTATGATATGAAGCAAAAGAAAATAATGAAAAAGGCTTACTATAGTCAGAGGACTTAAGCACTGGGGCTTCCTGAATAGCCTCTTTAATCTTATCAAATGCTAGCACTTCATCTTCATCCCAAACAAACTTGACATCCTTCTTCAAAAGCTTCACAATGGGCTTGACAATTTTAGTAAAATTTGCAATAAATCTCCCGACAAAGTTTACTTTACCCAGAAAAGTTTGAATTCCTTTAATATTTTTAGGTTGAGGCGCCCTATTAATAGCCTCAATTCTTTCAAGGTCAATTTTGACTCCCTCCTTGGATACAATGTGCCCGAGTAACTTTCCTTCAGTTACAACAAAGTGGCATTTTTTTGGATTTAAAGATACACCAAATTCTAAGGCGTTACTAAATATTTTTTCTAAATAACCATAGTGATCATCTGCCTTCTTTGAGAAACATGTGAAATCATCCTGGTAAACAACCATTACGATGTTAATAAATTCTTTGAAGGTTGCATCTATAGCCCTCTAAAATGTTGCCTTAGCATTTTTTAAACCAAATGGCATCCTTACATAAACATAAGTTCCCCAAGGGGTAGTAAAAGTAGTCTTGAACTACTCATATTCTTTTACTAATACCTGATTATAACCAAAGAATCCATCCATCATTAATAATGCCACAACCAGTTACCCTTTGTAACATAGCTTCCATGTTTGGATATGAGTAGTTGTCCTTAAGAGAAGCAACATTCAAATTCCTAAAATCCACACAAAGCCTTATGTCCCCATTCTTCTTTCTTACAGGAACTAAATTGGATACCCATGAAGAATTCCTTACAGGATTTATAATCCCCCCTTCTCCCAGCTTAATCAACTCTTGCTGCATTTTGGGTTCTAGGAGGGGGTTAATGGCTCTTTTCTTTTGTCTAAAAGGCTTAGCATCAGGATGCAAAGGTATTTCATGTTGAAATAAATCTTGTCTATACACTTCAAGTCCTCATAGGACCAAGCAAAAACATGTTTGTACTTTCTTAGCAAATTAATGAGGTTAGTCTTGATATGGGTAGACAAGTTTTTCCCAATATACACCAACTTAGGGGAAGATTAAATCCCCAAGTTTACCTCTTCCAACTCCTCCAACTTGGTAGATGATTCTTGATGTAAGTGACCATCACTGTAACTGAACATACCCTCTAGTTCAACTAGTCCCCTGGGTATTTCATTTGTCTCTAACTGCACTATGTCACTTCCAAAAATTGTTTCCTATCCATCTACTACCTCCACCAATGCATTACAATCAATTTTTTGACCTTCATAATCATCTATGCATTGTACAAATCTAAGGATGTCTTCATCATCCTCAAAAAATTGCCAATTGTACACATTATCTGGGATGGCTGGTCTGACTTTTGTCTCAATTATTAAAACTCCAGTCAATGTTACATCATCAATTTTTAATGCAACATTAGCTAAAAAATCTGCCATAATGTTCTTAGACCTTTCAATCCAATCAATGGAAAATGCATCAAAGTGTTCAATAACATCCCAAATAGCATTCTTGTACTTTTTTAACTTGTCATTTTTAGATGCATATCTTGACCTTATCTGAGACACTACAAGTTCAGAGTCTCCATAAACCCTTAACAACTTGATCCCATGTCTTTTGGAAATTTCTAGGCCTAATAACAAAGCTTCATACTCAGTTGTGTTATTTGTACATTGGAATGCCAATAGAAAAGAATACTTGAAGGTAATACCTGATGGGGAAACAAAGAGCACTCCTGCTTTAGACCCTTCTTTAGAGAAAGCTCCATCAAAGTACATCTACCATAGGCCTTCTTGTTGGGATTCCAACTCATCAACAATAGGATCAGTATTCTTCAACTGAGGCTGAATGGATTCAATCCTGAAGTTATCAAGATCTACATTAATCATGCAATTAAGCATGTTTGGGTCTATTTTTTCAATAACCAATGGGGCACATGGTTCTATGTACAATTTTACTGAATTCCCATTCATTGGGATAGTTGCATAGGATAAATCTAGCTGAACATGCCCTCCAATAGCAGCAGCCCACTGTCTAGACAAAAGCATGCCATAATGGGGTTTGGTGTTAGTGACTATTGCATGCATTTTATAAGTAGCTTTAGGGAATTCTACTATTTTTACTTCTACATCTTTCACAGTACCCACAACAGACACTTCTCTCTTATCCATAGCATAGCACCTCCCATATGAGGTGTTCACTGATAAACCTAGTTCTCTCATAACCCCATAAGGCATTACATTAGCGGCTGCACCAGAATCTATCATGCATTTTTTTATCAATCTGTTATTTACTAATAGTGTGACATAAAAGGGATCAATCTGAGATGGTTCCCGATTAATCATGGTGCCCACATAAACTTCTGGGACCTGTTGTTCTTGATCCTTCTCATCCCTTGCAGTTCACTTTTTAGAAGAAGCATCTACATCTAATATACTTGAAATCAAAGAAAAAGCAACCTCTCTATATTCTTTCATTTTCAACAGCTCTATCAAAGGTACTGAAACTTTCATCTGTGTTAAAGCTTGAGTCATATCAAAATCAGAATTAATAATATAATCAACATGAGCTTTAACCTTCTCTGTCTTCTGGTGACTTGTCCTCTTGTCACCAATAGTCTCTACCTTATTACCAGTTATATCAACCATATTAGGTTTCCCTGAATTACTTGACTGATCACTTTTAGCTTGACTATCTTTGACAGGAGTTTTGTTTTCAATGGTCCTCTTAGAAGAAATTTCCTTAAAAAACATAAAACCTGGCTTACCCTAACTTTCATCATCTTTGCTACTTCTCAGATTATAGATATGCTTAGCTTTGGCTATTGCAGCCTTAGTGAGATTCTTGACTTCCTCCTCACTAAGTCTTCTAAGATGAATCTCTTCATCTTCTATTGTGACTACATTCAAAGTGGGATGCCAGTCAATTGTCAATTACCTTTGGCAATTTGCATTGCTTCTTGAGACATCATATTCACTTGCTTCATCTTCTAAAGACTCACAATCACTGTCCATAGTATACTCAAACATATTAATTGCAGGTTCACCCTCATTTCTCATGGATTCATTTAGAGCTTGAGCTACAACACACTGATAGGGGGAATGTGGCCCATCACATGCCATACACTAAGGGATATTTTCCACATTATGTACATTTTCTCCCTTTAAATGATTAGGGGTGTTCTAATTTTGTGTGCCTTTAGATCTATATTGCACAGGTTTTCCATCTTTCCATGCAGTGTTATATGGCATATCATGCAATCTAGCGGGTCTGTCTTTCCAGTTGTAGTGAGGCTTCTTAGGTTTACTTACTTTAGTAGTAAATCCTTAACAAAAGTCATTAATTTCTCTATTTTATCCTCTTCTCTAGAGGATTTATTTTGTTGTGGTTTTTGTTTTTGCCACAATCTTCCATCATTCCTTCTTCCCACTTTACCTGGTGCCTTTCTATTACTCTCTACATTAATTGCAATTCTAAAATCATCTCTTAAACTATGTGGGTTCTTATCTCTAAGAATGTAAGCCATATTAGGATCAAAGACATTGTAATAAATGGTTACACATACATTCTCATCTAACCTCATACATTGAAGGATCCTATGCATTGCCTTTTGAAACCTTGCACTGAAATCTATGACAGCCTCATTATCAGACTTCCTGATGTTGTTAAATTCATTGAGCATGAAGATCACATTTGTCTTATCTCCATGTTTCTCTTTAAAGCAATTCTTGAATTCCTCCCAAGAACTGATGCTATCTATAGGTAACCCTCTATACCAATCCCTGGCATCATCCACTAAAGACTACAAAAACAACTTCATAATCACATCCTCATTTGAAATCTCATAGTTGTTAATCATGTCAAAGAAAGACTTCAGGTGTTCCTCTACTCTTACAACATTATTTCTAGCAAATTTCTGAAGTCTATCCCTCATTTCAATAGGGACATGGTTTGGGTAACCTGGGATTCCATCAAAGAAAAGTTGTCTATACAATTCCACATTGATCGATCTCCTTTGAAACTGGTTTCCAGTAAAGTTATTTCCAGTATTCAGCCTTGGGCCTGAACCACTAGCTCTAGGAGTTTGATGACCTTGATGATGGGATGGTCCATGACTGGTTTGGTTTGCTGGAATTGTACTTGAGGGAACTGCAAAATTATTTGGGGTAGCATTTTAAGATTGGTTAACAGATGGGATAGCATTTGTTTGCATCATTAGTTGAGTATTCAACAGAGGCAGAAGTATGTTGAGATGTAACATTATTATGATCTACAGGTGGGAAAGTTATAGGAGGACCTTTTAAGCAATGCATCTTTCTTCTGCAGTCAAAATTAAGTGCTTCTATTTCAGCCTTTTCTAACTCCCTTTGTAGGTTTTCATTTTCTTTCCTTATCCTGTCTACCTCGATCTCATGCAAAGCCATTCCTTGGGGTCCTTTTGCACTTCCTAACACTAGACCATAGATCTATTCTCCACTACTTTCCACTTCCCTTTGTCAATAACGGGTCTGGTAGGTTGGGGATCACTATGAACCTCCCTACAAGGTTGTGCTGCAAATTTAGGTGTAGAATCAAATTTAGGATTGAGGATTTCTCTAATAATAGGACCTTGCTCTTTACTCCTAAGTTCTTCTTGAGCAAACAACTCAAGATCTACAATTTGTCTTAATAACCTTTTTCTTTCAATAAATTTGGCTTTGGTTTCATTCTCCTTTTCCTTTTCCTTCTTTTTCCTTATGGAAATCAATTGATGTACTCTCTTATTGAGAACCTCAATGTCCTGGGACACTTCATCTTGTTCTAGCTAGGTTTCCTCTAAATCCGACACATTTAGCTAGTCAATATCAATCAGACTGACATTTCCTTCCATAATTTTTTGAATGGAACTGACCCTATTACTTGTACTATGCTTATCTCTCCCAGAAGCACCAATATTAGACAATCTTTGGTGAAAGGCTTGGATATCATCATTAGTACCAAATAGGCCAACATGAAAACCCATACTATCATGGTCAGAGTCATGAGAAGAGGCATTGGACCTTGCATATATAGGACGCTCAAAAGACTTATTCATTTGATTACTCTTCTTTTTCCATGACTGATTTGACTGACTAGGAATAACAGTTCCTCTCCATCCCCTCCTGACTGGTTCAGGTAACCCTTCATGCAACTTCTCTTGAGGGTTTTTCTTCATATAAGACCTAGTATTCCTTCCCCTATTTATCTTGCTAACTTTTTGAAGTGATTGTGATTTTTTTCTAAAAGAACACTATTTTTTTCCTTACTTCAGAGTCGCCACCCAATATCTTGGGAATAAAATATATTTTAACACATTGAATCACTTACAAGATGCTTGAGAATGAAACTGTTGATCTTAGAAAAGAACAGAATAGTATGTTAAGATGCAAAGAGATAGATCAAGGATGTTTGGAAAAGTAAGCTCAATAATTTTCTGACTGAAACCACAGGAACTTGATGTCAACACTTTTATGTCATAAAGACACAGATCTGTAGTATAAGACTTATCTTATTTGAGTCTCCCCAACAATCACCATTTTTGTTGTTCTCCATTTTGAAATTTTGTGTTCCCTCTCTTTAAAAGTGGAAGTTACTACCTCTGTGCTGAAATGGAAGAGAACAACAAAAGTTTGAAATAAAGACAACAAGATGAGGTTCCAATTGAGGAAGCCTCCTACACTTTTAGCCTTTAAAAAGCTTGGGTGGGTGAACCCTGTTATGAATACTTTTCTTACAAAAATAGCAAAGGTTTATAGGAAACCAGTATAAATTCCTGTAAACTTTCCTTAAGGATGGGTACAACTAAACATAAAATGGAAAGTTGATTTGATTTTGAATAGGACCACAAAATACACTGAAAAACCAACAGGTAAACCAGTGCCTTATCTAGGCAACTAAGTCATCTACAATAGACTGCAACTTGACAAAAGAAACTCATACACAAGTCACAAGCTAGTGATCTATCAACTCTGTATATGTCTGAAATATACAGAGTCCTAATCTGCACCAGACTTCATCATCAAATCCACACCAAAAATACTGATATTAATGACTTTGTTCAAAGTACATTTCTATTTCCTCCTTGAGAAAAAGACTTAAAACAACTTCATTAAATGCCTAGCAAATCATTCAAATAAACAATCCTTGATTACTCAAATGGAATGAACACTAGTACATTGACATAGAGACAATACAAGTCTAAGTTCAAATTCTCTGGATTGTATATTTTATTTCTCCATCAAAATATTGCAAGTACAACATATCTGACTCAAAATGCTTAGAAAACAGCCTATATTAATTTTGCCAAAGTTTAGCTAGAAAATTTTGTTCCCTTTTGTAAGTAGTCCTGGTATCCATTTATAGAGAAAATGGATGCAAAAAGCTTTGGAATTTCCTAGAAAATATTCTTATTCTAACCATAATTCCCCCCAAAAAGATACATTGTTTTACCAATGAAGATAAGAGCATAACAAATCAGTTAATCAGCTAGAGAAAGGCTAATTGACTTCTCAGTATTCGCAAGATCAGGTGTCAGGTGCCTTTGATTCTTCAAAATTTTGATTTCCAAAACTGTTGCAAGAACTAACCGCTTCCAGTTGTTTGTTGTCGCATGTTGTAGCATCGGTTGATTCTTTCTACGAAATCACACAACCGCGTACCTATTTTCTCTACAAATCTCCTTGAATACTTCTCTACAAATTTACACTTCAAAACAATGTCGTATGGAGGGACCTTAATTTTTAAAACTGAGCATCAATTATTATCAACAAAGCCACACACTTCTGCCATTAATCCTTTTAAAAATTCGAATCTTGGTGGCAACGGGCCAGAAAGGCTTTCTTCTAAGTATTTTCCCTTTATTCATTTATTTGCAAAGATTAAAGTTAAAGCATCTCTCAATTACGATACAGTGACTACCATCAGATCATGCAGAACTAGCTCACCCATCAACCATATTATCTTTCAAAGTGGGCCCATTAGTTAATCACCCGTCCGCTCTTTGTCGCTGATTTGCAAAGGTTAAAGTTCAAGCATCTCCTTATAGCTGTACAACGACAGTTGTCGATCTTCCTTTGACTTGCCATCTCTTTAACACACTTGGGCCACCCACTTCGGGTCAGGGCCACCATTTAGTCGTTACTCTGTAATGAATAATAATCAAGCACTTTCCCATTGCGGTTCAACAACCACCATTAGATCATCTCCAACTTGCTTGACCTTTAACTCACCCGCAGATCCCTGCCACGTGTCACTTCTGGTTCTCTCACATATCCACCTAGGCGCCACCTATCCTGCCACCTCACCTTGAGCTGGACCCACCACTAGACCTAGGCTGCCATCTTTGTCACCGAGTCACGATTGAAAACTTGCAAGCATCTTCCATTGCGGATCAACGACCACCATTGTATCATCCGCGATCTGCTCACTCTTTAGGGTCCTTAGTTACTTAACCATCATTGCCTTAACTGCCTATCTTAACCGCCTATCTTAGCTCACCTCTAGGAGTTTGTCGTTGGGTCACAAAGAATAAGCATCACGCACTTTCCCATTGCGGTGCAGCGATAGTCATCAGATCACAAGAAACTTACCTGACCTTTAAGGAACCGGACACATATAAGGAGAGACTTAGGACTTAGTAAAATATGAAATATTTTTCAATTTTAAATAGAACCTACCTAAGCCTAAAACACAAAGCGGCCCCTTTCGATGATAGGGTGACCCTTCCACTTAATTGGAAAAAGCAACAGACAAATAGAAGTGACCTAGAAATAATGTGACACAAAGGTTTATGTTTTAAAATATTTTGAAATTTGTAAAAACCCTAAACCCTTAAGAGCCATAAACTCATAGACAAAGGTCAAATTTCAGAATTATGACAAACTTTTAAGGATACAAGGATAACTTCGACATTATCCAAAACACTGATAACAAGTTCATTGATGTAATAGCATGGGGGTACGAAGATATAAAAACCTTCGATACATCAATCATCACCCATGTTATATCCTTGAAACTCAATATAAAGTCATTCAGATAGAAACAACAACCGGTTAATTCACAGATAGAAACCTTGATTTTCAAGGAACTACAAACGTTGCTCTCTGCTAAGATTATTTTCCCAATACGTCACTCTACTTGGGTCGCCAACTTGGTTCCAGTAAGGAAAAAGAATTGGGAAATTTGGCTTTGTGTGGACTTTCGCAACCTCAATAAGGCGTCTGAAAAATATAATTACCCACTTCCTTCCTTGGATGAGGTACTACAAATTGTCAATGGTTCACAAATGATGTAGTTTTTAGATGGTTATTCTAGATATAACCAAGTTTTTGTGAACTATGAGGATCATATGAAAACAACATTTACAATGAAGTGGGGAACATATGCATACCCAAGGATGCCATTTGGATTAATTAATGTTGGGGTGACATTCCAAAGAGAAATGGGTACGGCCTTCAAATACCTGATTAGCAAATGTATTATTATATATATGGATGACTTGACTATATTTTCCAAGGTCAGAGAAGATCACCCAGACCACCTCCGAAAAGTTTTAGATAGATGTCGAAGATATGGGATTTCCCTTAACCCCAAGAAGTGTGTATTTGGAGTGGCTAAAGGAAAGCTCCTTGACAATGTAATCTCTGAGAAGGGAATATCTATAGACCTAGATCGAGTAGAAGCATTGCTGAAATTACAAGTGCCTAGGAGTAAAAAGGAGATGAGATCTTTCTTTGGGAAGATCAATTTTGTTAGAAAATTTATCACTGGGTTTGTAAAGATAGTCAAGCCATTAAATGAAATGATAAAGAAGGATGCTAAGATCTAATGGACTACTGAAGCAAAAGAGGCTTTCACCCAGATCAAGAAATCCATCACTGAAGCTCTTGTATTAACTAGTCCTGACTATACTCTCCCATTCTATATATATTATTTTGATTCGTTACACTTAGGAGCAACTGTTTTGATGTAGAGGAAAGAAGGGGATGAGAAACCCATTGCATTTATGAGCTCCCCTTTCAAGAGTGTTGAGGTGAGATATTCTTCTCTTGAAAAATAGGCTTTTGTGTTAGTAAGAGAAGTCAAGAAATTCAAGCATTATATCCCGAGGAGTAAAATATACGCGATTGTCCCTGATCAAGTGGTGAAGTCACTACTTATGCAATCAGAGTTGAGAGAACATCGAGGGAAATGGATGACAATTTTACAAGAGTTTGATCTAGAGATGCATCTCATGAAGTTAGTTAGAGGCCAAGGATTGTCTCAAGCTATGGCGATTGACATCCATCAAATCTAGTGCCAATAGTATACGTTGGAGTCATTCACTTAGGACCCGTAGTACACGGATTTGGTTTTTATATTGCTGAATAATAAGTATCTTGAGGGGTTGAAAGTCACGCAAAGATGAGACTTAAGGCTCAAAAGTGCCAATTATATGATCAAGGATTCGACACTTTATAGAAAGAATTACGAAGGTATTTACCTTCGATGTCTTGATCATCAAGAAGCCCATAACATGATCGAGGAATTCCATGGGAAGTATGGTACAAGTCATGGGTCGACAGATGCCACTGCACATCAAATTTTGAAGGCTGGATATTACTGGCCTAGTATTTTTTAGGATACTCATGAACATGTTTGTCACTGTCCTACATGCCAAACCGTAGCTTCCAGAGAGAGGAATCCTACCATGCCTCTCCAACCAGTGTTTGAGGTAACACCTTTCGCCCAATGGGCACTAGATTTCATAGGTGTCATTAATCCTAACTCATCTACAGGACATAAGTTCATTCTTACCACAATGGATTACCACACCTAGTAGACGGAAGTCATTGCGTGTCAAAATGCTACTGCAGAGGTAGTCTTGAAATTCATTGAAGAACAAATCATCACCAGGTTTGGCATGTCATTCGCTTTGGTATGTGACAATGGCCCTTCTTTTACTTCAGCATAGTTGATGTAATGGTCATACGAATATAAGGTAATATTGAAATTTTTGTCTAACTACTATCCGCAAGGTAATTTAGCCAAATCTACGAATAAGAAAATCTTAGATGTCATTAAAAATCTACACGAGAAGAATCCCAGGGACTGGCATAATCAGTTGAGATACACCTTATGGGTTGATCGAACTAGAGTAAAAGCCACCCTGGGTACTTCTCTGTATTACATTGTTTATGGCGAAACTCTTGTCTTCCCAATCAACTTACAAATACCGGTCCTTCAATTAATGAAAGAAATTGAAATTGAAGAACAAGTAGAGGTTCGCTTCCTAAATCTGTTAAAACTTGATGCAAAAAGGATTAATACTCTACAACACTTTGCCAAGCACCAAGCCATTTTTAAGAGATGGTTTGACAAACGGGCCAAGGTGAAAGCCTTTCGGATCTCTGACCTAGTCCTGTTATGGGACAAGGCCAAGGAGAAGAAAGGTGATCACCACAAGTTTGAAAGGTTGTGGTTAGGTCCTTACCAAATAGCCAAAATTTTAGGGGAGAACACCTTCAGGTTAAGCTCTTTGACTAGAGAACTTGTACCATTGCCTGTCAATGGTCAGTTCCTCAAACATTACTTTGATTAACCCCCAGTGAAGATTGACCTATTGTACATAGTAGATTAGTTGTTTTTGTAGATATATTATTTTTGTTTCATTTTCTTTGTTGCTTGTTTGGGTTTTTGCATGTTTGTTGTGTTTCTGCTCTGTTGCATGCTTGTTTCCCTTTTTGTTTTGTTTCTTTTTTTTCATTTCATTCATTTCCATTTTGTTGTGTCAGGATTTGTTTATTTATTCTCAAAGATTATAAAAGGAAGGTGTCCTTTGCATAATAAGTTGCCAAATTTTGAGAGATTTTGACTCTTTATTATTTACGACTTCATTGTCATTTGGTTAATTTTGAAACATTTGTCTACATTCATTCAAGGTGTTATATAATGGTTTAAGTATGATTTGAAATTTTGACCCTCAACTGGAAAAGGCTATTTTGATAACTCAACACTACCATCACAATAAGATACATCAGAAAGTTTTGTAAGATATCAGACGAACTTGTTTCCAAGTAAAAAATCAGAAGTCGGGATGTTTCACGTTATCCACCATGGTTCCCAACCTAGTAATCAGACTTCAGTGTTTGAAAAGTTGCTTAAAAGGTTATTAGAGAAATAGTCCTTCTATATTCCATGATGTTTTCAGAAAAGAAAAATTAAAAGAAAAGAAATGATCCTCTTAAAGAAACTAAAAATGAGTGTTTCAAGTAACCTCCACTAGGGCTATGGACGCCTTGCTAGCAGTGGAGCACTGGTTGACAGGAACCAGAGGTATCTTTGACAGGGCTATGAATGCCTAGCTGGCAATAGAGCTATGCCCAGGATGACCTTGCATGAAACATATTGGTTGATTTCACCTACGTACCTTGGGCCCAATTTCCTCTGTTTATCTTCATTATTGAGAATGGTGGAGTAATAATTCATATGCACACACTTATGAGTTAATATTGTTCTATTCTGGACTTGGTTATTTGTTCATTGGTTCACTCATCTTTCGCTCTTATACATCCTTTTGAATGATAGTAGCCTTAGGCATCGGGTTAACCTGAGATTTTGAAGTTCTAAATTGCCTAGAGTCACTTTTCCCAGATAGTCGCCATTTGTTATGCCCTGCATACCTAACCCCCATTAGTTTCCTTGTGTTGAAAATATGGGTCCCTCTTTTGCTTTCTGTTGCTTGTTTTTTTTAAGTTTTGCTCCTTTTACCTCGGAACCCCGAAACCCCGGAGTCCCGAGGTCTCTTTCTTTTTGTTTTTTTCTTTGTTCACTTCGAAACCCCGGAGTCCTAAGGTTGATCTCTTTTTGCTTGATAGTGCACCTACCTCGGAACCCCAAAACCCAGGAGTCCCGAGGTGGTGCATTGTCTTGTCTATGATCTTTTGTCTACCTCAGAACTCCAGAGTCCCAAGGTGTGTTGTGTTTTGTCCACCTTGGGAGTCCAGAGCCCCAGACTCCCAAGGTGTGTTGCATTTTGTTCATCAACCCCAGAACTCCGGAACCCTAGATGCCCAAGGTTGATCATTTGCTTGCTTATTATTCCTCAACCTGGAACCCCAAAGTTCCGAGATGAGGCTTTCATTCTTTAGTTTTGGCATCAACCCCAGAACCCTGGATTCCCGAGGTCCTATTGAAGGTGTTTGTATGGACGAGGTTTCGGGGGTATAGGAAGAATGAACTTTTCAAAGCTCATTTATGCATTCAACTTTCCAGAGCTCTTGCTTTTGATCTCCAAACTTCGTGCCTCCATCCTTCTAAGGTCCTGTCGGATTCTTGGGTGATTTTTCTTGCCCTCTTTCTTGTTTTTCTAGGTTAGATCTTCTTGTCTTGTGTTTCTTTTTTTTTTTCTTGTTTTGTGTTTTTGGTTTGTTTCTTATGTTCCCCGCATGCCCTAGTCTTATCTTGGAACCCCGGATCCCTGGAGTTCTAGGTTAAGTCATTTTTCCTAGACCCTAGAACCTTAGAACCCTAGAGTTCCAAGGTTAGTCTTGTTCCTCATGTACAATGACCCCGCAACCCCGAAATCCCAGAGTTTTGGGGTGCCTTTTTTTGAAGGAGTGATACCAATGAGCTCGGAACCCTGGAACCCCAGAGTTCTGGATTGGCCTTTTTGATTTACCACAGACCCCAGAACCCTAGAGTTTTGAGGTCCATTCTTTTGAGTTCATCCTATTTAAGGATGTCTAGTGCACCCAACTTGAGACCCCAGAACCTCGGAGTCCTAAACTGAGCCTCAACTATCAAGCCCAAAACCCAGGAACCTTGGAGTTCTGGACCCATTTGTAATCCATCAAGCCTAGAACCCTGGAACCCTGAAGTTCTTGATCTTTTGGTTCTAAAGCTTATCTACCCTGGAACCCCAGAGTTCTGAGGTCATTTTTCTAAAAGAGAACTATCTATCTCAGAACCCCAGAGTCCTAAGGTGAATGAATTTTTTCATGTTTTATACAAGAATTTAACACTTGTTTCCTTCTTGCAGATTCAAGCGATTAGATGGACCCAACTTCTAGTAAGAGAGGCAAAGACATTGACCGACTTCCTGCAACCATGAAGTACTATTACCAGGGGAAAGTTTATGTTTCAAAATTAGATGACCAAATCAAATGGGTTATAGATACTGATATCGAACACATCAAGATTAAAGACATTAAGACTCAGCTAGATAAACCAAGGTTAGAAGCCCCACTGAGAAGGATAAAGAGATCTGGCCTAGTGGAGGCTACCATCTTCCCATAGTCAGTATAGGATCCATAGTTCATTATGACAATCACGCAATTTTATGACCCTGATACCAGAAAATGTACAGACTCACAGGGAAAAATAGTAATAGATTTGTCCCTGGATATGCTGGGGATTATGTTCGGCATCCCCACCAAAGATGAGATTTTCCTCTCAACTAAAGAGGAAGCCCTAAATGTATGGAACAACAATGTGACCTCAAACAAGAGGCACATGAATGAAAATTGGTTAGAAGAGGAGAGTAAAATAGGCTTAAAGGCCACGTAAATACTGAGGGCAGACTTCAAAGAGCCCTAAAGAGACCTAATCATCATGTTGACCAGGGCCTTTGGTAAGCTTGACTGCAAACACTTTCACCCCTGGATGTTCCAATTCATGACTACCATCCGCATAGGGAAACAATATTTTGATTGGGCTCAGATCCTTTCTGACAAAATATGCAGATAGATGAAGGAGGTCCACTAGACCAAGAAGTTCTTTTTCACCTCCTATGTCATCTGCGTAGCTGCAAGAGCAGGTAAATTTCCAGGCCTACAGGTGGAAGGTCAACTAGGGGATAAAAAAGGCTAAAAGAAGGTTTGGGAATATTATAAACAACTCCCCCTCACCAACGCAAGGGCGTATTTCAAAATGATCAATGATGCCTTCCTCTTCCTCGTAACTATTAAAATAACAAGAGATATAGGGTAAAGAATAAGCCCTGAAGCCATGGCCATCATCCAAGAATGGGTATGTTGGTTTATTCAAAACCAATTCTCCACCTACATAAGGGTCAGTGGGTTTACAGGAAACCTGATGTTGTTGCCAAGGTATTGTAATGATCGCATCATTTTACTGGAATATATCAGGAAGCTGCTCAGCCTTCAATCTCTCTTATCCTCAAAACATAAGGCGGGAATAGATGTTTTAGTTTCTATTGGGTATTTTTCTTTTTCAAAAATCCAGGTGAGGAAATTAGCGGAGCAGGAACTCCAAGATTTGAATTTAAAAGAATTTGATTATGCTAGGGAATTTTATGATCCTTATGGGAAACTCAAGCAAACTATGCCTAAAGCATATGAGGGGCATAAGCCCAGACTGGAGGATTTTTGGGGAAACCTCCAAGATAGTTTTGAGGTAAGGGAGAAAAATTATAATAGATTGTCTGTACCCCAAATAAGGGATTTTGAAGTTGAAACTAATCTCCCTAAATACCTGAGGGATGATAGAGACTTTCTTGATGTTGCATACAAAGAGCAAGAAATTGATTAAAAGTCTCTTTCCCTTATAAGGTGATTTGTACATGAAGATCTTAGTATAGACAAAGTCTCTCAAGCGGTCATTAATAGGACTAAACAGTGGCTAAGTTTAAGGGTTAGGCTGAGTGCTTCAAAGGGGAAGTAGAAAGAGTCTACCTTAGGGGTGCCCCAATCAAGGGGTTATAAGGAGTATGCTCGAAAGACAAGATCAAGCTCAAGGAAAAATACATCCACTGACCCAGATGAAGCATTTGGGCCTGAGGATAGAACTGATGACTTAATGAAAAATCTTCATGTACAAATGAGGAAATCTAAATTATTGAAGAAGGTTGCAGACCTCGGAGTAACAGATGGATTAGGAGCTATGCCACTCACTAAAGTTCTTCCACCAAGGACAAATATAGGATAGACTGCAAGAGAAGGTGCTTAGGAGCAATAAGAAGGAACATAAATAGATGAGGGTGTGCCCACTTAGCCTCCTCCAACAGCTGCAACATAGGTCCCAGTTACCAACACCCCTATACCACCACCGGTTGATATAACCATAGGGCCGCCTAGGACATAGGTATTTAGGTCTACCACTGAGAATGTAATTATCAGAAATATTGAATCGAACTCTGACTAGGAAGAGGAACAGCCTAGGGACTAAGAGTCACTTGAAGGGGAGAAAGAACGAAGTGAGGTGGAAGATTTGTTGAATGAAATATTAGTCTTAATCCCTCAAGACCAAGAAGACCTCCTTAAGAATATAGTTGTCGGGCAAGGTACGACATAAACAGATAAGGAAGAGAGGACATTTGGAGAAGAGGTTAGTGATAAGTTGAGAGAGTTGCACAAGCAACAACAGATGAATGTTAACATCGCTCCCCAAACTAATTTGGCCGGCCAAGTTGCTTCGCCTCAAGATCTTTAACAGATAGAAGAAAAAGAGAGGATGAAGCAGAAGAACAAGCAGACATCCATATTGTAATTGCTTACATAGTGTCACATCAAGGTGACAAGGATAAGGATATACCACAATGGCTTGAAATCACTTTTGAGAAGAAGAAAAAGAAAGTAGAGCTACCTAAAGTTACACTACAACAAGCAATCATAGAGGAACCAAGAAAGGTCAAGAAACCTAAGGTTATACATCATTTGTTGAGAATAGGTTTCGGTGAAGTGGTTGCGGATGTGGTAGTTCCACTTCACACAAAGGGTAAAGCCTCCCCAAAATACTAGGTATCCCAAGTAAAATTGGGCAAGCAAACAAAGTGGTAGAGTTTAATAGTTTGGAACTTACCACCAGTGTCATCAGGGGACGAATAGAGAAAGAACATTCCTCCCACATGGAGCTCAAAACATAGCTAGAGCAGTATAAATAGCTACTGATAGAGATGGGAAATCCATTAGATACTTGCAAGAATGATAATCTACCATCAGCCTCATCACTCCCAAAGGGAGAGGTGAAAGAATTAATGGAGGTAAGATAGGTAGCTGCTACAGCAAAGTCATGGGCCCAAATAAGTGCCTCAAAAATTAGATTATTTTTGTAGAATACTATGAAGGAGTATAAGGAGGTGGTATAGGAGGGAGGAGCATTAGCTTCTTCTTCTCAACAATGGGAGTGAAAGCTCAAAATGTTTAGTAAACAATTCCGGATTTTGAATAAAGTTTTGTATTTAGGAGAAGAGGTAATAATGGAGGATGACCTTTTGGGTGGTCATAGTTGTAAAAACTTGCAGTCTTACACATACATTTTGGAACTGAATATCGAGATGCTTCATTAGTATGTGAAGGATGTGACAGACATCCAGGTTCCTCTCCTCAAGGTAATTTTGAAATATGAGGATTTTGTAAAGCACCTACTCGGAGTTTTTGGATTAGGGATAACTGATGCAGGGGTCATGGAGGAAGAGAAAGTATTGAATTAGTGGGATGCATATGAGGCCCAACATTTGCAACCTCAAGCTTAGTTTGATGTCGAACTGATGGACAGATACACATACCTGATCACCCAATGTCAAGATGTTAGGATTCCCAAAGATACTGAGAGGGGGGGGTGAATCAGTATCTGACCGGTATAATGAATTTTTTAAGTTATTAAGTAAATTGCATTTCAAAATAGTGTACCGGTAAACCAAAATTAATGCAGTAAATAAGAACAATAAGCACAACATAAGAAACACACCATAACACAATATTTTAACAAGAAAACCCAGTGTGGGAAAAACCTCAGTGGGATTTGTGACCCACAATATTCACTTACTGGCCAATAAGAGAATATTACTGATACAATAGGGGCCTGCACATGCAGGAAGACCAAGTGCCTAGAGCTCACTGCTCAATTACATAAGAAGTCTCACTAACTTACAAAATTGGATTAAACAAATCCAATATCAAGTACTACTTCAGTTTAGTATCTACTATGCTAGATCTAGTATCGGTTTAAGCTCGTCAATATACATAAACCTTATTCCAATTGTAGACACCTAAAAATGGTCAACGCTTGCGGAGTCATACTTTAACATTTGCGCATTGCCTCATTTTAGGTTTTTGCATCGCATTAACATTTCTCCTATGATTCGTACTTGGTTTTTATCATTTGCGAACATCAAGTCTTTCTTCTACATTCTTCATTCATCTCACTCTCAAATTTGGTCTTGTCGACAACAATCTTCAATCATGATTTTGGGTCGATCTTTGTCCTTGTCAATCTTGTCATATTGCGATCGATTTGTCATCGATCCTTGTCCTCTTCAATCATGTCAATTTGGTCAATTTGTCATTGATTTTTGTCAACCAATCTCAATCAAATCATTTATCAATCAAATCATTTATCAATCCAAAATCATGATCAAATCAATATCAATTTTATATCAAGACCTAATTGTCGTCCTTGCATTTCTAATTCATCTTCCAAGGTTTTATGATTTATTCATTTAATCTTGTTTGGCATTTTCCCTCTAGGTTAAATAATTTATTTATTTATCCTAAGTCTTCTTGTCACAATTAAATATTTATTTAATTGGCTAACTTATTCCTCTTTTTGTGAATTAATTAATAAATGAAAAATTATTAATTAATTTACCTAATTTTCTAATTTTCTAATTTCCTAATTTTCATCATTTCTAATTCTTAATTTCCACCTATTTTCTAAATTCCTAATTTTAATTTCTACCTAATTAACTTGTCTCTAGTTCTCCCTATTTTTGTGCTTCGTGCGTCATACTCTTGACATAGCAAGATGTCATAAGGTTCTAGTTCTCTAAGCTTTGCATTGGCAATATGTCATAATTCATGACATAGAAGGTGTCATAACCTTCTTCTTTTCACTAAATTTTGCCATTTTGAAATCAATTGCCTCTTATGTCAATTTAATGCTAATCTTGTCATCTCTCCAATTTATCTATAAATTGGATGAATTTCTTCAATCCCTAATAATTGGTAATCACTTTTGCAATCACATAATCCCTGTTAGGCTATTGAATTTATGCTTCTAGTACTCTTGAGCTTTTCATCAATGTCAATCTTGCTTTCAATTGTATGTGTGCACTTGTAGGTGAGATCCACAAATCCATTTGAAGAGGAAAGAAGAACAATGGAGCCACATGGAAGAAGCATCCAAATCATCATCTGGTTTGCATGATCTTTGCTTTTGAATGCTTTGTTTTTATGTCTCTATTGAGTGTGCTTAGGATTAGATCATTGCAATGAATGCATTTGTGATTGAGCTAATAATATTAATATGTCTTTTTATATATTGCTTTGATGATTCCTATTTCCTATGCTACATTAATTGGTGAACCCGACGTGAACACTAACCATCTAATCCCTTTATTGTGTCTTTGAGTGCTTTTGAGTTGATTTAGTAAGAAGAAATTAGATAGAGGACAGTTAGAGATGAAGGAAAACTTGCTTTCAGTAATGCACTTTGCATTGAAGGCTAGAGCTGAAATGCAACCTTTTTTGCAAAAGATAGACACATCATAGACAAACAACAATCACAACAAAAAAAGAAAGGGACCATGAACCATCCCAGTCACTCTAAATCACTCAGTGACATCATCAAGCAACATAGGAACATGACCGAAGCCAAAGATAAATCAGTAAAAAGATAAGATGCACAAATTCAAATCAAACAAACACCTTGATCTTCATTGTCAAAAGTTGAAAGTGCTGATAAGACAATCATGCTATTTGGTTTCAGGACATGTGGTACCCTGTCTAAGACAGGACACAGTCTGGTTTCGAGTATACCACACCCTGTATAAGACCCATGATAGTGCGCCAAGGACGAATGATTTTGAGGTTGATTGATATGACAATTCGGATCAGTTTGAATGTTTGGTTTGAGTAACAAGTTCATCTGTTAATGCGTGATTTCATTAAAGCATAGTGTTGGATGTATGCTCAGGGATCTGTCTGATGCACAGAGGGGTTATTTATTGCAAAAAAAATGCTTGTTTTTGGATTTTAATTTTTTTGAAATGTTTTTTGTTCATTTTTTCAGGACTTTTTATGATTTTTAGGGATTTTCATTTTTTCAGTTTTTAGATATTTTTTTCAAGACTTTTTAAAAAAAATTTTGAATTTATTTCAGGACATTTTCCATTTTTTTTTTTTTGAATTTTTTTCAGGACTTTATTTGATTTTTTTTTGAATTTTTTAAGGACATTTTACAATTTTTTATGATTTTGCCCCCAGTGTCTAGCAAGGCAAGGAATATGACAGGTGAATAAATAGGCTTGCTGAAATGTTGGTGGATAGAGGGAAGACAAAGGCCTTTTATTATGGAGACAATGCGGATACAATTTTCAAGGGCTATTGCGTGATGGGACAAGAGACTGGATATGACAATGTAAAGCAGGAACATGGCATGAGGGACATGTCAAGAGGTTTTTGAAACCATGTTTAAATTTTGCATCCTTATGTCAGATCAAGATCAAGGAATGAAAAAGGGTGTATGGATAGTGATAAGATATGGATAGGATAAGCAAGACCAAGAATGGATAAGGGACATGGACTGAAGATCGAGATAGGATATGGGATAGTGGCAGAAAGTTGCAATAAGATAGGGAATATGGATGAAAGGTTGTAATAAGCAAACGGGTAAATGACCAAAAGCTATGATGGACTGAAAGCTGCAAACAAGATGCATGATGCTCATGAAGATCATCAGCCTTGTCAAGATCAAATGTGGAAAGGGAAAATGAACATGAGGGATGATAGGACAAGGAAGGGTAATGACATGGTATGATAGGATAATGAAGGGCAATAGGATATGAAGGAGGAAAACTGCCCCCAAGTGTGATTGTGCAAGAAGTTCATAAATTACGCATGACACCTGTTTGCCAGGTTTTCATCACGGTACTTGCCCAAGGCACCTGTTTGCCAGGTTTTCACCAGTGGACGAATTATTTTTCTTTACTTTTTTTTTTTCTTTTGTTTTTTTTTTCACTTTTTTTTTTTCAATTTTTTTTTGTATTTTTTGACTTTTTCAATAGAAGATGGACACATGATAGGGGATGGAAGAAGGACTCAAGCATCTTTTTGGTTGGATAGTAGCTTTGAAAAAAATGGACCATGACCTTTAAAAGTATGCTCAAAGACGTTGGTAGGATAAGGACATGGAAAATGATATGAAACTAAGGCAAGGATTTATGCAAAGGATTGGACTAGAGGGATCGAAGGATGCAAAATATGCATTGGATAATGGATAGGGTATTGGAAGAACTATTCTTGAGTGGATAGAAATGTTGGCAAGATCGACATTGGCACACACCTTGAGGGGTGATGGATTGATAGAGGAAAGATGTATTTTGGATATTGAGATTTTGAGGGAGGAATAGCTATGGATTTTGGGACATAAGGGCCCAAAATGGAAGAAGAAGGTGGTGGAGAAATAGACTTGGAAGGTTTGGATGGAGGAGTAGCAACTTTGGATGCCAAGTTGGATGTTTCTTTAGGCTTTTGTGCTTCAAGGAGTCACTTAGGGATCCACATGGTTTTTGATTTTTCATGCTTTTGTGGTTCCTTGGAGTGCATTGCTTGCACTAGGGATTTAGGAACCCATATATATTTTGACTTTGCTTTAATTTGCTCAGTGGGCCTTTGTGACCTTTTGGATATTTCTTTTTCTTTATAGATCACATTGTTCTTTGTTTTGACATGTCGATTATATTGGACATGTTGATCTTTGAATACATGTGGATTGCTAGACTTATGACTTTTATACTTGGCATCCAAATTGCTTGGAGGAGGAAAAGAATGCATGGATGGATATGAATGAAATGGACTTATTTTGGATTGATGAAATTTACTCAAGGATGTGTGCCTTTTCTGACCTTGCATAGAGGACATAGGGATATAAGGACCTAAGATGGACGAAAGGTATGATGGGGAAGGGATATGTTTGGATTTTGATGGAGGGATACCAACGTCTTGGGAGTGAGTTGTGTAGACATGACCCTTTAGATCTTCTTTGATATGGAGGATTTATTGCTTATGAAGATCTACTCCTTTGCCTTTATGAATATCTTGACTTGTAGGATACTCTTTTCCTTGGGAAGAAGCTGCAAGTCCATTATGAGGTGGATATGATATGAGAGAAATAATGAGATCTTGAAGTGGATCGGATTGGACCAAAGTGGAAGAACCCAATATGCATGTCGAGGGTTCATGAACATCTTGCACTGACACATTAGAATAATGAGTGGGATTAGGATCATGAGGGGGACTAGGATTGTGTAGTGGACATGGTTCAATGACAGGCTCTTCAAGAGATGGAATGGAAGAAATAATGGGATCATCAAAAGAAATGATATCTTGGAGTGGATATGCTGGATTAGGACAAGGAGATGGAGGAACAAGTGGATCTTGTGGAGGATCTAAAGGAATGATAGGGTCTTGTGTTGGAAATGAATTTGGAAGGATACTTTGACCTTGACAAGGAGGAAGATCATTGGATTCCTCTTTAAAATTGCTTTGCTCTTGACTTTTAATGGGATCATCAGAAAGGATGGAAGGGATATCTGGAATGTCAATGGGATTTGAAAGGATATTGTGTTCTTGTAATGGAAGGGGATCGTTTGGGATTGGATGAACTAGGATATCTTGATCTTGCTCGGGGAATGGAGTGTCAATAGGACTTTGGATATGATGGACAAGAATAGGGGAATCATCATGAGTGTCTGGGAACATGGAGTCCTAGTCAGCAATTGGATGGGATGGTAAGGTTTCAGGATCTTGATCTTGATTTTCTTTAGGACTCATTTCTTCATGCTCTAAATTATCCTCTTGACATGAGGTTGGACTTTTGATATGCATGGAGGATTCTGACAAGGGACCAATGCTTTGGCATGAAGGAAATGCACTTTGAACATTTGTGATGGATTTTGGCAAGGAATCAATGCTTGAACATGAGGAAGAGGGACTTTGAATAGGGTCCTCTAAAATAGATAATGGCAATAAAGTGCATGGTGGCATTGAGTCTTGTCTTTCTGAAACATGACAAGGATGTGCATCATGAACTAGATTATCTTGGCAATCAATTATGGATAGCCCTTGGCTAATTGCATCCTTGGGTGTATTATTTGATGAGGACAATATGGAAGGTTCTTGTGAAACTTCTAAAGGTGTAGGGATAGATGCCACTGGAGAGTCAATTTGTTTGTGGCGGGATGAGGCATTGCTAGACATAAGTGTATTAGTTTGATCTTCCTCAATAAACTCACTTGGTAATTTCCTTAAGAGCATTGCAATAAAGCCACCTTTCTTTCGAGGTTTTGACATGGTTGTATTTGGAATTTGAACATGTTTTTGGTTTGATGTCATGTTTTGATATTGGACTTGGTTCAATTGTTCCGACATGTTTGAAACTTGGCTTGGTGTGTGCTGCAACCTTTGTTTTTGAATGTTTGGTGGTGGTTGTTGACATTGATATGTTGATTGAACTCATTGATATTCCACCATTGGTTGAACTATTGGTTGACATTGTATAGTAGGTTGGACATATTGTTGAAATTGAACCATAGGTTGTATTGGTTGTATATGTTGGACCATTGGTTGTGTTGGTTGAATATGTTGGACCTGTTGAACCATTGGTTGTGATGGTTGAAAATGTTGAAGCTGTTGAACAATTGGTTGTGATGGTTGCAAGTATTATTGATAGTAAACACCTTCTTGTTCTTTTTGTGGAGGCACATACTATTGAAATTGATGTTGTCTCTTTTCTTGAAATTGTTTCATCATCTCTATTTGTGAGAGGAGAGCTGGTATGTCTGATCATTCAAGAAGAGATCTTACATCAATTGGCTCAATATTTGGATTTCGACCTGGAAGTTTTCGAAACATTTTGGACATTTGTGATCTATTCTTCGCAATGTTTTTCACTCTTTGTTCCAATATCTCATTTTAATGAGCTAGTTTCTCCTCTAGTTTTTGTATTTGGACATTTACATCATCATGATAAGTTTGACCAATGTTGCCTTGTTGTTGGGTTGGATATAATTGTGATTGCATTATCGGTTGATATGTCAAGCTTTGTTGCATCATTGGTGCTTGGAACCTTGTTTCAATAGACATGTCACTATGCAAATGCAATATTTTTGGAATTTTTTCCAAGGACAATATATGATATGCAACTAAATGCAAACTAAATAGATGAAAATGCAACCTATGGCAATAATGCAATCTATGTTTTTGGTTGTTTTTGAAGATTTTGACAAACTTTTGAAATGCAAATCTAAGAGAGGGACCCTTAGGAAATTGGAATGATATCTAGACCTCAAAGGACAAAAGGACTTAGGTGACAAAAGGACAAATGACAAAGTCTCCCCTATATGCTTGGATACTAAGCTAGGTTTGACCAAATGATATTGATGACAAAAGGACAAAAGATTAGATAAGGTCTAGATCTCCTAACAATGACTTAGGGTTTACCAGAGATTTGGATTACTCAAGTATGGCAAAACCTAGTTTTTACGCTATATGCAAAGGGACAATTAATATGCAAGTGACCCTAATATGATATGATAATGACCCAAGCTTAATGAAGAAACTTAGGGTATGCAAATGCAAATGTATGACAATGGTATTACTCTAATGCAAGAGGACATATGCAAATGGATGACCCTTATTGATATGCAAAGGAGTATGACCTAGGTGAAACTTAACCTTGGTACTTGACAATGACTTTTGCAAAATGCAACCTATGATGAACTTAAATGTAAGTGACATGAATGTTGAGACAAGATTTTGAACAATATTTGACAACCATGTTTGAAGATAAGTTTTGAATCTTGATAAACTTTTGTTGGATGAATATCTCTTGTGTTTGAACTTATGTTGGATCAATTTGTTTTGCTCTTTGAAATGGGATGAAATTCAACTTTTGACAAGCAAAGAATACAAGATATTGCAACTTATACTCAAGACAATCATGCTCATTCCCACATTTCTTATGGTAGGCAAAGACATTAGGTACTTGAGAGGTAGACTCATTATGGGATTCAAGGAGAATACATAGATGCTTGACCCCACGGGCTCCCCTCCACGGCACTCACTTCTCAGGGCAGCCAAGCATCAGTCCCCATGGAAATCTCCCCATGGCAAACTTAGTATCTCTTCCAAGTATCCGAACTTGTCCTTCTCAAGCAACTAGAAGGGTTTTTGGCCTCTAAAAACAAGGTGTGTAGTAAGGATTTCTGTTAAGCGTTACTCCTTGATGTCACGCAAGCATGATTAAGACATTAAGCCCATCAAGATACCAAAAAAATGTAGTCGCGCAAGCATGATTTAGACCAAGAGGTCCTACTTAGATGTTGATATGAGAAAGAGTTCAAGGGTCATCACTTCCCAAGTAACTGCAATTCCCACGTAACACTTCCTTCAAAGCTTTCGCTCATCGGGTATTTTTTTATAGTGAGTTAGAATGCCAAGGAATTCTAGCTGTACTCACTTTGGGTTGTCCCCTTCTCACGATTATCACTTGCTTGTAAAAGCAAAGTGGTCGGGAAGGCAGGCCCTCTAAGGGTGACAAACAATCAACAACACAAGCATGGTATCGAAGATCTGGATTTCTGATCACCCTATGAAGGATGAGAGCATACTCTCCTACTCCAATGTCACACTTAATAATCAAAGCAAACAAATGTTCATTCCAACCTATTTATAAATCACTAAGTGCCTAATTAAAAATCTCAAACACACAGTTTGGTTGTTTCTCCAAGGCAACCTGCAAAACCCAAGTTAGAGGTTTGATTTGTTGTCTTTGACCATCGATTCTGCATAACACATGTTAGTAATTTGATTTGTAGTCTTTGCCATGTGTATGCCAAGATTCTGCACAAATAATTAGTACCAAAATCCAAAGCACAGAAAATAGAATGCAAAAACACCAAAAATTTCAAGTAAACACTACATTTTTCACCTCTATTTAGGACATTACACAAGCGCAGAACTCATGACACAGGCGCAAGATGTCTGACACAAGCGCAGAATGTCACCTACACAAGCGCAAGATGTAGGTTCACCAATTAATGTAGCATCGGAATTAGGAATCATCAAAGCAATATATAAAAAGACATATTATTCATTTATTAGCTCAATCATAAACACACATTGCAATGATCTAATCCTAAGCACACTCAATAGAGACATAAAAACAAAGCATTCAAAAGCAAATATCATGCAAACCAGATGACGATTTGGATGCTTCTTCCATGCAGCTCCATTGTTCTTCTTTCCTCTTCAAATGGATTTGTGGATCTCACCTACAAGTGCACACATACAATTGAAAGCAAGATTGACATTGATGAAAAGCTCAAGAGTACTAGAAGCATAAATTCGATAGTCTGATTAGGGATTAGCGGCTAAGAATCCAAGGATTTGAGTGAAGAAATTCATCCAATTTATAGAGAAATTGGAGAAAAAGACAAGATTAGCATGAAATTGATTCGAATAGAAATTCAAATCAAGAATAGCAAAATTATGACATGTGTATGACAAATTGCTATGCAAGGATTTATGACAATTTATGACAAATTTCTATGTCAAGACAAATTCTATGACAAATTGCTATGTCAAGACAAATTCTATGACAAATTTCTATGTCAAGAACTTATGACGATTTATGACAAATTTCTATGTCATTTCCATAAATTTAGGAGAGAAATAGGAGGAAATTGAATTTAAGAATTAGGAAAATTAGAAAAATAGGAGGAATTTAGGAATTTAGTGAATTAATTAATAATTTCTCATTTATTAATTAATTCACAAAGAGGGAATTTAGAAATTGATGAAAAATTAGGAAATTAGGTTAATCAATTAATAATTTGTCATTTATTAATTAATTCACAAAAAGAGGAATAATTAGTTAGCCAATTAAATTAAACATTTAATTGTGACACGAAGACCTAGGATAAATAAATACATTATTTAACCTAGAGGGAGAAAATGACAAACAAGATTAAATGAATAAATCATAAAACCTTGGAAGATGAATTAGAAATGCAAAGACGACAATTAGGTCTTGACAAAGGATAGTTGATATCGATTCGATCATGATTTTGAATTGATAAATGATTTGATTGATAAATGCACCAAGGAACAATGACAAATTGATCCAAATTGACATGATTGAAGAGGATGATGATCGATGTCAAATCGATCGTAAAATGACAAGATTGACAAGTTGATAAGAGATTGACAAAATCGACCAAAATCATGATTAAAGATTGTTATTGACAAGACCAAATTCAAAAGCGAGATAGATGAAGAATGCAGAAGAAAGACTCGATGATCGCAAATCATAAAGACCAAGTGTGTAACATAGGAGAAATGTTAATGCGATGCAAAAACTCTAAAATGAGGCAATGCGCAAATGTTAAAGTATGATCCCGCAAGCGTTGACCATTTTTTCAGGATCATATTTGAAGAAGTGCTGAGAGAAAACTATGCCCAGTACTTGATGAAATGATGGTGGATAGATGGAAGACAAAGGCCTTTTATCATGGAGACAATGTGGATGCAATTTTCAAGGGCTATTGCATGATGGGACAAGAGACTGGATATGACAATGTAAAGTAGTGACAGGGCATGAGGGACATGTCAAGAGGTTTTTGAAACTATGTTTAAATTTTGCTTCCTTATGTCAGATCAAGATCAAGGAATGAAAAAGAATGTATGGATAGTGATAAGATATGGATAGGATAAGCAAGACCAAGAATGGATAAGGGACATGGACTAAAGGTCGGGATTGGCTATAGGATAGTGGTAGAAAGTTGCAATAAGCTAGGGAATATGGATGAAAGCTTGTAATAAGCAAATGGATAAAGAACAAAAGCTATGATGGACTAAAAGCTACAAACAATATGCATGATGCTCATGATGATCGTCAAACTTGTCAAGATCAAAGGAGGAAAGGGAATCTGGACATGAGGGATAATAGGATATGAAGGGTAATGACAAGGGTTCGATAGGATAATGCAGGGCAATAGGATATGAAGGAGTATGACAGGGGTTTGATAGGATAATGAAGGGCAATAGGATATGAAGGAGGAAACCTACCCTCAAGTGTGGTGTGCAAGAAGTTCATAAATTACACATGATGCCTGTTTGCCAGGTTTTCATCACGGTACTTGCCCAAGGTGCCTGTTTGCCAGGTTTTCACCAGTGGACGAATTATTTTTCTTTACTTTTTTTTCTTTTGTCTTTTTTTTCACTTTTTTTTTTGTATTTTGACTTTTTCAATAGAAGATGGACACATGATAGGGGATGGAAGAAGGACTCAAGCGTCTTTTTGATTGGATAGTAGCCTTGAAAAAAATGGACCATGACCTTGAAAAGTATGCTCAAAGACGTTGGTAGGATAAGGACATGGAAAAATAAGATGAAACTAAGGCAAGGATTTATGCAAAGGATTGGACTAGAGGGATGGAAGGATGGAAAATATGCTTTGGATAATGGATAGGGTATTGGAAGAATTGGGCTTGAGTAGATGGAAATGTTGGCAAGATCAACATTGGCACACACCTTGAGGGGTGATGGAGTGATGGAGGAAAGACGTATTTTGGATATTGAGATTTGGATGGAGGAATAGCTGGGGATTTTGGGACATAAAGGCCCAAAATGGATGAATAAGGTGATGGAGGAACAGACTTGGAAGGTTTTGATGGAGGAATAGCAATTTTGGATGCCAATTTGGATGTTTCTTTAGGCTTTTGTGCTTCAAGGAGCTGCTTAGGGATCCACATGGTTTTTGATTTTTCATGCTTTTGTGGTTCCTTGGAGTGCATTGCTTGCATAAGGGATTTAGGAACCCATATATATTTTGACTTTGTTTTATTTTGCTCAGTGGGCCTTTGTGGCTTGTTGGATATTTCTTTTTCTTTATAGATCAATTTGTTCTTTGTTTTGACATGTCGATTATATTGGACATGTTGATCCTTGAATACATGTGGATTTCTAGACTTGTGACTTTTATGCTTGGCATCCAAATTGCTTGGAGGGGAAAAGGAATGTATGGATGGATATGAATGAAATGGAGTTCTTTTGGATTGATGAAATTTACTCAAGGATGTGTGCCTTTGCTGATGTTGCATAGGAGATGGAGGGATATAGGGACCTAGAATGGATGGAAGCGATGATGGGGAAGGTGGACATTTGGATTTTGACTTTGAAGGGATACCAACGCCTTGAGTGTGAGTTGTGTAGACATGACCTTGAAGATTTTCTTCCACATGAAGGGATTCTTTCTTATGGAGATCTACTCCTTTTCCTTTATGAATATCTTGACTTGTAGGATACTCTTTTCTTTGGGAAGAAGACGCGAGTCCATTATGAGGTGGATATGATATGGGAGAAATAATGAGATCCTGAAATGGATCGGATTGGACCAAAGTGGAAGAACCCATTATGCATGTTGAGGGTTCATGAACATCTTGCACTGACACGTTAGAATCATGAGGGGGACTAGGATTGTGTAATGGACATGGTTCAATGACAGGCTTTTCAAGAGATGGAATGGGAGAAATAATGGGATCATCAAAAGAAATGCGATCTTGGAGTGTATATGGAGCATTAGGACAAGGAGATGGAGGAAAAAAAGGATCTTGTGGAGGATTTAAAGGAATAATTTGATCTTGACAAGGATGAAGATCATTGGATTCCTCTTTAAAGGTGCTTTGCTCTTGAATTTCAATGGGATCATCGGAAAGGATGGAAAGGATATCTTGATCTTTCTTAGGAAGCGGAATGTCAATGGGATTTGAAAGGACATTGTGTTCATGAAATGGAAGGGGATCGTTTGGGATTGGATGGACTGGGATATCTTGATCTTGCTCGGGGAATGGAGTGTCAATAGGACTTTGGATATGATGGACAAGAATAGGGGAATCATCGTGAGTGTCTGGGAACATGGGGTTCTGGTCAAAAATTTGATGGGATGATAAGGTTTCGGAATCTTGATCTTGATCTATTTTAAGACACATTTCTTCATGTTCTAAATTATCCTCTTGACATGGGATTGGACTTTGGATATGCATGGGGGATTTTGGCAATGAATCAATGTTTTGGCATGAAGGGGATGCACTTTGAACATTTGTGATGGATTCTGGCAAGGAGTCAATGCTTGAACATGAGGAAGAGAGACTTTGAATGGGGTCCTCTAAAATAGGTAATGGCAATAAAGTGCATGGTGGCATTGGGTCTAGTATTTCTGAAATATGACAAGGATATGCATCATGAATTGGATTATCATGGCAATCAATTATGGATAGCCCTTGGATAATTGCATCCTTGGGTGTATTGTTTGATGAGGATAATATGGAAGGTTCTTGTGAAACTTCTAGAGGTGTAGGGATAGATGCCATTGGAGAGTCAATTTGCTTGTGGGGAGATGAGGCATTGCTAGACATAGTTGTATTATCTTGATCTTCCTCAAAGAACTCACTTGGTCGTTTCCTTAAGAGCATTGCAATAAAGCCACCTTTCTTTCGAGGTTTTGACATAATTGTATATGGAATTTGAACTTGTTTGGAAAGAATTTGGTTTGATGTCATGTTTTGATTTCAAACTAGATGTTGATCAGATTGGTTTGACATGTTCAAAATTTGGCTTGGTGTGTGCTACAACCTTTGTTTTTGAATGTTTGGTTGTTGTTGTTGACATTGATATTCCACCATTGGTTGAACCATTTGTTGACATTGTATAGTTGGTTGGACATATTGTTGAAATTGGACCATTGGTTGTATTGGTTGCATATGTTGGACAATTGGTTGTGATGGTTGAAAATCTGATTGATAGTAAACACCTTCTTGTTCTTGTTGTGGAGGCACATAATGTTGAAATTGATGTTGTCTCTTTTCTTGAAATTGTTTCATCATCTCTATTTGGGAGAGGAGAGCTGGTATGTCTGATCGTTCAAGAAGAGATCTTACATCAATTGGCTCGATATTTGGATTTCGACTTGGAAATTTTTGAAACATTTTGGACACTTATGATCTATTCTTCGCAATGTTTTTCACTTTTTGTTCCAATATCTCATTTTCTTGAGCTAGCTTCTCCTCTAGTTTTTGTATTTGGACATTTACATCATCATGAAAAGTTTGACCAATATTGCCTTGTTGTTGGGTTGGATATAATTGTGATTGCATTGTCGGTTGATATGTCAAACTTTGTTGCATCATTGGTGCTTGGAACCTTGTTTCAATAGACATGTCACTATGCAAATGCAATATTTTTGGAATTTTTCAAGGATAATATATGATATGCAACTAAATGCAAACTAAATGAATGAAAATGCAATCTATGGCAAGAATGCAATCTATGTTTTTGTTGTTTTTCAAAATTTTGACAAACTTTTTGGAATGCAAATCTAAAATAGACCCTTAGAAAATTGGAATGATGTCTAGACCTCAAAGGACAAAAAGACTTAAGTGACAAAAGGACAAAATGACAAAGTCTCCCCTATATGCTTGGATACTAAGCTAGGTTTGACCAAATGATATTGATGGCAAAAAGACAAAAGTTTGATAAGGTCTAGACTTCTTAACAATGACTTAGGGTTTATCAAAGATTTGGATTACTCAAGTATGACAAAACCTAGTGTTTGAGACTATATGCAAAGGGACAATCACTATGCAAATAACCCTAATATGATATGATAATGACCTAAGCTTAATGAAGAGACTTAGGGTATGCAAATATGAATGTATGACAATAGTGTGACTTTAATGCAAGAGGACACATGCAAAAGAATGACCCTTATTGATATGCAAAGGAGTATGACTTAGGTGAAATCTAACCTTGGTACTTGACAATGAGCTTTGCAAAATGCAACCTAGGATGAACCTAAATTTTAGTGACATAAATGTTGAGACAAGTTTTTGAACAATGTTTGATAACCATGCTTTAGGAAGATGATCTTTGAATCCTGTTGAATTTTTGTTGGATGAATGTCTCCTGTGTTTAAATCTTGTTTGGAATCAATTTTCCTTGTTCTTGAAATGAGATACAATTCAAATTTTGACAAGTAAAGAAGACAAGATATTTTAACATAGACTCAAGACAATCATGCTCATTCCCACATTTCTTATGGTAGGCAAGGACATTAGGTACTTGAGAGGTAGACTCATTATGGGATTCAAGGAGAATACATAGATGCTTGAACCCACGGGATCCCCTCCATGACACTCACTTCTCAGGGCAGCCAAGCATCAGTCCCCATGGAAATCTCCCCATGGCGAACTTAGTATCTCTTCCAAGTATCTGAATTTGTCCTTCTCAAGCAACAAGAAGGGTTTTTGGCCTCTAAAAACAAGGTATGTAGTAAGGATTTCTGTTAAGCATTACTCCTTGATGTCACGCAAGCGTGATTGAGACATTAAGCCCATCAAGATACCAAACAAATGTAGTCATGCAAGCATGATTTAGACCAAGAGGCCCTACTTAGATGTTGATATGAGAAAGAGTCCAAGGGTTATCACTTCCCAAGTAACTGCAATTCCCACGTAACACTTCCTTCAAAGCTTTCGCTCATCGGGTATTTTTTTATAGTGAGTTAGAATGCCAAGGAATTCTAGCTGTACTCACTTTGGGTCATTCCCCTCTCACGATTATCACTTGCTTGCAAAAGCAAAGTGGTCGGGAAGGCAGGCCCACTAAATGTGACACACAATCAACAACACAAGCATGGTATCGAAGATCTGGATTTCTGATCACCCTAAGAAGGATGAGAGCATACTCTCCTACTCCAATGTCATACTTAACAATTAAAGAAAACAAATGTTCATTCCAACCTATTTAGAAATCACTAAGTGCCTAATTAAAAATCATAAACACAAAAGTTTGGTTGTTTCTCCAAGGCAACCTGCAAAACCCAAGTTAGAGGTTTGATTTGTTGTCTTTGACCATCGATTCTGCATAACACATGTTAGTAGTTTGATTTGTAGTCTTTTCCATGCATATGCCAAGATTCTGCATAGATAAGTAGCACCAAAATCCAAAGCACAGAAAACAGAATGCAAAAACACAACAAATTTCAAGTAAACACTGCATTTTTCACCTCTGTTCTGGACTTTACACAAGCGCAGAACTCATGACACAGGCGCAGAACCCATGACACAAGCATAGAATGTCCTCTACACAAGCACAAAATGCTCAACACAGGCGCAAGTTGTCTGACACGGGCGCAGAAGTCTCCAGAAAGCCCTGCACTGCCCTGTTTTTGGGTTTTTTGCCCTGCAAATCAACTCAAAAGCACTCAAAGACACAATAAAGGGATTAGATGGTTAGTGTTCACATCGGGTTCACCAATTAATGTATTTGGAGACTTGTTTCATCATAAAAAGTTTGATTGAAAAAGTTCATCTGGTTAAAGTCCTATTGACACTCCATTCCCCGAGCAAGATCAAGATATCCCAGTCCATCCAATCCCAAACGATCCCCTTCCATTTCATGAACACAATGTCCTTTCAAATCCCATTGACATTTCACTTCCTAAGAAAGATCAAGATATCCTTTCCATCCTTTTCGATGATCCCATTGAAATTCAAGAGCAAAGGACCTTTAAAGAGGAATCCAATGATCTTCCTCCTTGTCAAGATCAAATTATTCCTTTAAATCCTCCACAAGATCCTTTTTTTCCTCCATCTCCTTGTCCTAATGCTCCATATACACTCCAAGATCGCATTTCTTTTTATGATCCCATTATTTCTCCCATTCCATCTCTTGAAGAGCCTGTCATTGAACCATGTCCATTACACAATCCTAGTCCCCCTCATGATTCTAACGTGTCAGTGCAAGATGTTCATGAACCCTCGACATGCATAATGGGTTCTTCCACTTTGGTCCAATCCGATCCATTTCAGGATCTCATTATTTCTCCCATATCATATCCACCTCATAATGGACTCGCATCTTCTTCCCAAAGAAAAGAGTATCCTACAAGTCAAGATATTCATAAAGGAAAAGGAGTAGATCTCCATAAGCAAGTATCCCTTCATGTGGAAGAAAATCTTCAAGGTCATGTCTACACAACTCACACTCAAGGCATTGGTATCCCTTCAAAGTCAAAATCCAAATGTCCACCTTCCCCATCATCGCTTCCATCCATTCTAGGTCCCTATATCCCTCCATCTCCTATGCAACATCAGCAAAGGCACACATCCTTGAGTAAATTTCATCAATCCAAAAGAACTCCATTTCATTCATATCCATCCATACATTCCTTTTCCCCTCCAAGCAATTTGGATGCCAAGCATAAAAGTCACAAGTCTAGAAATCCACATGTATTCAAGGATCAACATGTCCAATATAATCGACATGTCAAAACAAAGAACAAATTGATCTATAAAGAAAAAGAAATATCCAACAGGCCACAAAGGCCCACTGAGAAAAATAAAGCAAAGTCAAAATATATATGGGTTCCTAAATCCCTTATGCAAGCAATGCACTCCAAGGAACCACAAAAGCATGAAAAATCAAAAACCATGTGGATCCCTAAGTAGATCCTTGAAGCACAAACGCCTAAAGAAACATCCAAATTGGCATCCAAAATTGCTATTCCTCCATCCAAACCTTCCAAGTCTGTTCCTCCATCACCTTCTTCATCCATTTTGGGCCTTTATGTCCCAAAATCCCCAGCTATTCCTCCATCCAAATCTCAATATCCAAAATACGTCTTTCCTCCATCACTCCATCACCCCTCAAGGTGTGTGCCAATGTCGATCTTGCCAACATTTCCATCTACTCAAGCCCAATTCTTCCAATACCCTATCCATTATCCAAAGCATATTTTCCATCCTTCCATCCCTCTAGTCCAATCCTTTGCATAAATCCTTGCCTTAGTTTCATCTTATTTTTCCATGTCCTTATCCTACCAACGTCTTTGAGCATACTTTTCAAGGTCATGGTCCATTTTTTTCAAGGCTACTATCCAATCAAAAAGACGCTTGAGTCCTTCTTCCATCCCCTATCATGTGTCCATCTTCTATTGAAAAAGTCAAAATACAAAAAAAAAAAGTGAAAAAAAAAGACAAAAGAAAAAAAAGTAAAGAAAAATAATTCGTCCACTGGTGAAAACCTGGCAAACAGGCACCTTGGGCAAGTACCGTGATGAAAACCTGGCAAACAGGCATCATGCATAATTTATGAACTTCTTGCACACCACACTTGAGGGCAGGTTTCCTCCTTCATATCCTATTGCCCTTCATTATCCTATCGAACCCCTATCATACTCCTTCATATCCTATTGCCCTACATTATCCTATCGAACCCTTGTCATTACCCTTCATATCCTATTATCCCTCATGTCCAGATTCCCTTTCCTCCTTTGATCTTGACAAGGCTAACGATCATCATGAGCATCATGCATATTGTTTGTAGCTTTTAGTCCATCATAGCTTTTGGTCTTTATCCATTTGCTTATTACAAGCTTTCATCCATATTCCCTAGCTTATTGCAACTTTCTACCACTATCCTGTAGCCAATCCCGACCTTCAGTCCATGTCCCTTATCCATTCTTGGTCTTGCTTATCCTATCCATATCTTATCACTATCCATACATTCTTTTTCATTCCTTGATCTTGATCTGACATAAGGAAGCAAAATTTAAACATAGTTTCAAAAACCTCTTGACATGTCCCTCATGCCCTGTCACTACTTTACATTGTCATATCCAGTCTCTTGTCCCATCATGCAATAGCCCTTGAAAATTGCATCCACATTGTCTCCATGATAAAAGGCCTTTGTCTTCCATCTATCCACCATCATTTCAACAAGCCTATTTATCCATTTGTTATATTCCTTGCCTTGCTAGACACTGGGGGCAAAAATCATAAAATCTCAAAAAAAGATCATAAACATTTAAAATGTCCTGAAAAAGATCATAAAAATTGAAAAAATGTCCTGAAAAAATCTCAAAAACATTTTAAAATGTCCTGAAAAAATCTCAAAACAATCAAATAATGTCCTGAAAAAATATCTAAAAATTGAAAAATGAAAATCCCTAAATATCATAAAAAGTCCTGAAAAAATGAACACAGAAACATTTCAAAACATTAAAATCCAAAACACAAGCATTTTGTCAATAAATTATCCCTCTTGTGCATAAGACAAGTCACTGAGCATTCCTCTAACGACTCGCAATCCATTCAACACTGCGCTTTAACTGAAATCATGCTTTAATCAGATGAACTTTTTCAATCAAACCAAACATTCAAACTGATCACAATTGTCATCTCAATCGAACGTACCATCAAAATCATTTGTCCTTGTCTCTACTAACATGAGTCTTATACAGGGTGTGTTATACTCAAAACCAGACTGTGTCCTGTCTTAGACAGGGTACCACATGTCCTGAAACTAGACAGCATGATCGTCCTATCAACGCTTTCAACTTTTGACAATGAAGATCAAGATGTTTGTTTGATTTGTTGGAATTTGTGCATCTTATCTTTTTATTGATTTATCTTTGGCTTCGGTCATGTTCCTATGTTGCTCGATGATGTCACTGAGTGATTTAGAGTGACCGGGATGGTTCATGGTCCTTTTCTTTTTTGTTGTGATTGTTGTTTGTCTCTGATGTGTCTATCTTTTGCAAAAAGGATTGCATTATCGCTCTGGCCTTCATTGCCATGTTGCGACGCATCCATTTTGCTACATTAAATAAAGGTTCTCACCTACAAAGTGCATAACTGAAAGCAAGTTTTTCTTCATCTCTAACTGTTTTCTGTCTCATTTCTTCTTACTAACATTTCTTCCATCAGTCTTGTCAGTCTGCTCGATCCTATCATTTTTATCGATCAATTGGCCTCTTTTCCGCATGTTTCCGGCCAATTCCTCGAGGGGGCATGCATATGTCATTGTCATTGTCTGGGGCATTTTCATTATTTTTCTTTGAAACAACGCTTAAAATCACATTGTCTCAAAGAGGGGCAAAATGTAGACACCTAAAAATGGTCAACGCTTGCAGAGTCATACTTTAACATTTGCGCATTGCCTCATTTTAGGTTTTTGCATCGCATTAACATTTCTCCTATGATTCGTACTTGGTTTTTATCATTTGCGAACATCAAGTCTTTCTTCTACATTCTTCATTCATCTTGCTCTCAAATTTGGTCTTGTCGACAACAATCTTCAATCATGATTTTGGGTCGATCTTTGTCCTTGTCAATCTTGTCATATTGCGATCGATTTGTCATCGATCCTTGTCCTCTTCAATCATGTCAATTTGGTCAATTTGTCATTGATTTTTGTCAACCAATCTCAATCAAATCATTTATCAATCAAATCATTTATCAATCCAAAATCATGATCAAATCAATATCAATTTTATATCAAGACCTAATTGTCGCCCTTGCATTTCTAATTCATCTTCCAAGGTTTTATGATTTATTCATTTAATCTTGTTTGGCATTTTCCCTCTAGGTTAAATAATTTATTTATTTATCCTAAGTCTTCTTGTCACAATTAAATATTTATTTAATTGGCTAACTTATTCCTCTTTTTGTGAATTAATTAATAAATGACAAATTATTAATTAATTTACCTAATTTTCTAATTTTCTAATTTCCTAATTTTCATCATTTCTAATTCTTAATTTCCACCTATTTTCTAAATTCCTAATTTTAATTTCTACCTAATTAACTTGTCTCTAGTTCTCCCTATTTTTGTGCTTCGTGCGTCATACTCTTGACATAGCAAGATGTCATAAGGTTCTAGTTCTCTAAGCTTTGCATTGGCAATATGTCATAATTCATGACATAGAAGGTGTCATAACCTTCTTCTTTTCACTAAATTTTGCCATTTTGAAATCAATTGCCTCTTATGTCAATTTAATGCTAATCTTGTCATCTCTCCAATTTATCTATAAATTGGATGAATTTCTTCAATCCCTAATAATTGGTAATCACTTTTGCAATCACATAATCCCTATCAGTCTATTGAATTTATGCTTCTAGTACTCTTGAGCTTTTCATCAATGTCAATCTTGCTTTCAATTGTATGTGTGCACTTGTAGGTGAGATCCACAAATCCATTTGAAGAGGAAAGAAGAACAATGGAGCCACATGGAAGAAGCATCCAAATCGTCATCTGGTTTGCATGATCTTTGCTTTTGAATGCTTTGTTTTTATGTCTCTATTGAGTGTGCTTAGGATTAGATCATTGCAATGAATGCATTTGTGATTGAGCTAATAATGATTAATATGTCTTTTTATATATTGCTTTGATGATTCCTATTTCCTATGCTACACCAATATATGTATTCCCTCATTCATTCTCCTTCTACATTCTTACTTCAAATTGATCTTACAAGATCTCATACATATATGAGTCTATTTATAATATGCCTTGTTGGCTTACAAAAGATATTACAATTAAATACAAAACAAAATCTTGTTGGCCATGGTGCCGGTAATCATCTTTTAGGTGCCCATGCTGGTGTCTGCCTATGTCGGTGTTTGTGCTTGCCTGTGCCGGTTCCTTAGCTTGCCTGTGCTAGTTCCTTAGGATTGTAAGTGTTAGGTCCCGGGGACAACTGAGAGGGGGGGTGAATCAGTTGTCTTAAAATATTAAACCAAAAACCACTTAAACAAATTACTGTTTAATACCAGTGAGACAGTCTGTGATACTGGTGAAACAAATTAACTGATAAATGCAATACTGGTAAAGATTAATGCATGAAACCAAAAGACAAAATCATCCACAACACATAACACCAATGTTTGTATGTGGAAACCTTGTAAGGGGAAAAACCATGGTGGGAAACCTTACCCACAATCAGATGATACTACTGCAAATAGTAAGTGTACATAAATGGGGTCTGTACATGCAGAAAGGCCAAGCACCTAGAGCTCACTGCTCAAACAAAAATGGGAGTCACACTAACTACAATTGGATGGTTAAATCCAATAAGAGTGTACTACTTAAAATAGCATCTTCATATGCTGGATTTAGTACTGGTGTAATGCTGATATACTTTTACAAAACCCTAGCTTTACCTTCAAATGATGTCTTCATGTATAGCTCTGCTTAATCTCGCATATACCTTCACACAACAACCTTCTTCGCATTCCACATTCGATCTTACATTTATACCATAACCTAAGACCAATTATAGTAGGTTGGCTCTACAAGATATTACAATAAAATCATTTTACAAATAATACAATATCCGATGCAATAACCGATTAAACATGTCAGCTTAATGCATTTACAACATTTATTAATTATCTTCATAGCATGTCATGCTGATCTACAAGAGTTAAACCTACCGGTGTAACCCTAGATAACCCTAGACCTATTTGCTAATAAAAGCAAATATGCAAATATGAATAAGCTGATAAACAACTTTACAAGATACGATGTCCAAGCAATGTCTTTGATATTACCAAGTATCTCTCATGCCATTCCAAGTGTCGGTGATCACTGTATCCTGTCACAATAAGTGTTTAGTAGGTGTTGACATCAATGACAAAACCATACCAAAATACCAACAATCTCCCCCTTTGGCATTGATGGAAACACAAGATGGAAAAACCAACAAAGTGCCAAAACAGAAATGCCAAATACCAAAAACCAACAATCTCCAAAAAAGATTATTACTTAATTCAAAAACCAAAATAAACAATCTCTCCCCTTAGGATTAACATGTATCTTTATGTGTTTTTCCATACCAATCTCTCCCCCTTTGACATCAAATGCCAAAGTTACAACAAAATACCAATTGTTAGTTTCATATACAAAATACCAACAATTTTCAATATACCAACTACTCCCCTTGAGAAGTAGCTTCCTCATCAAAGCCGGATTAAGAATATATCTCTATTAATTATGTTGGTTGATGACAGACATCAACTCTCTAAGTATCTACTGGTGGGGGTATGACCCCAAGCTTCTCTCTTAGATTTTCAAAAGTCTCATTAGGTAGAGGTTTAGTAAAAATATCTACAATCTTCTCTTTAGTGTTTACATAAACCAGTTTGACTTGTTTTGCTTCAACATTTTCTTTTAGAAAGTTCAGTTTGATAGAAACATGTTTAGTTTTAGAATGTAGTATCGGATTCTTGGATATATCAATTGCTATAGTGTTATCACAATAGATAGTTATAGGTTCCTTGCAATTCACCTTTATGTCCTTCAACATTTGTTTAATCCATAATACCTATGTACAGTTTGTTGCTGCTGCAACATATTCTGATTCTACTGTTGATAAAGATGTGCAACTCTATTTCTTGCTTAACCAAGAAATTAATCTGCTTCCAAGAAAAAATGCTCCATCAGTGGTGCTTTTCCTGTCATCTACATCTCCTGCCCAATTTGCATCTTTATATGCAAATAATTCAAAGTTGTCATCTCTAGGATACCATAATCCAAGATTTGAAGTCCTTTGTAAGTACCAGAAAATCCTTTTTACTATTGACTCATGATTTTCCCTAGGATTAATTTGAAATCTTGAAACAATACATACTGCATTCATAATATCTGGTCTTGTTTGTGTTAAATACAGTAAACCTCCTATCATAGATTTGTACCTAGTTGTATTAGCAGGTGTTGACTCATCTCTGATTGATAATTTGTCATTTGTAGTCATAGGTGTACTTACCGGTTTAGAGTTTTCCATCCCAAATTTCTTTAGTATCTCTTTTAAGTACTTTGATTGACTCAAGAATATACCACTGTCAGTCTGAGAAATCTACAATCCTAAAAAGAATTTTACTTCTCCTATCATAGACATTTCAAATTCTTGCTGCATTTTGATAGAGAAATCTTTACATAATCCATCTTCTCCTCCAAAAATTATATCATCAACAAAAACTTCTATAACCAAGATGTCATCATTAGTTACTTTATAGTATAAATTATTGTTTGCATTACCTTTAGAAAAACCAATCTCCAAAAGATATTTATCTAATCTTGCATACCAAGCTCTTGGAGCTTGCTTCAACCCATACAAAGCTTTCTTTAACCTACAAACCATATCTTTGTCTTTTGTTAAAGAAAATTCGTCAGGTTGTTCAATGTAAACCTCTTCTTCAAGAATGCACATTTAATATCCATTTGATATACTTTATAGTTTTTATGAGCTGCAAAAGCCAAAAATAATCTAACTGCCTCAATTCTAGCTACCGGTGCAAAGGTTTCATTGTAATCAATTCCTTCTTTTTGAGAATATCCCTTACACGCTAGTCTTTCTTTATTTCTGATTATTTTACCATCTTCATTAAGTTTTTTTCTAAAGACCCATTTGGTTCCAATAACATTTTTATCTTTAGGCCGGGGAACTAATGTCCAAGTGTTATTCTTCTCAATTTGCTCTAATTCTTCTTCCATAGCTTTAATCCAAAATTTATCTTCACATGCCTCATTAATTGATGATGGTTCAATTTGAGAAATAAGACATACCTCTTCATTTGTCAATCTTCCTCTTGTCATAACTCCTCTATATTTATTTCTAATTATCTGATCTTCTAAATGATTCAATCTTACATACCGAGGTGTCTTTGTTTGTTGTTGTTACTCAGTTACTATGGACTTTTCAGATGATACCCATGTAACTGGATCTTCATTTTGTGCCGGTGGATTCAGTGTAGATTCATTTGACAGAATTTCTGTTGCTAGTTCATAATCCATATACCTTGAAGTTCCTCTAAATTGTTCATCAATCTTTACATTTGTGCTTTCAACAATTTTCTGCAGTCTTTTGTTAAAACATCTATATGCTTTGCTCTTAGATGAATAACCAAGAAATATTCCTTCATCACTTCTAGGATCAAATTTTCCAATATACTCATCTCTTCTAATATAGCATTTGCTTCCAAAAATTCTGAAATATTTAAGAGTAGGAATAATACCAAACCATAGTTCATAAGGGGTCTTACCAGTTTCACCTTTGATGTGAACTTTGTTGAATGTATAGACCATTGTACTTACTGCCTCTCTCCAATATACATGTGGTAGGTTTTCTTCTGATAACATACTTCTTACTGCTTCCAAGATAGTTCTATTTTTCCTTTCAACAACTCCATTCTGCCATGGTGTCCTAGGTGTTGATAGTTGTCTTATGATTCCATTCACTTCACAGAATGCATTGAATTCCTTAGATGTGAATTCACCTCCTTGAACTGATCTTAAACATTTGATTTTCTTACTGGTTTCATTTTCAACCATTGCTTTGAACAATTTAAACTTTCCAAGTGCTTCTAATTTTTCTCTGAGAAAAGTAACCCAACACATTCTAGAATAGTCATCTATGATTAGCATGAAATATCTATCACCTTGTAAGCTTTTAGTTCTAGCTGGACCACATAAATTAGTATGAATTTAATCAAGAGCATTGTTTGATTTCTCTGGAATACTTTTAAAACTAGCTCTAACCTGTTTTCCAAATTGACATTCCTTACATACTGTGTTGTGAGGTTTGACAATTTTAGGTAAATCTCTAACTGCCTTAGTAGTACTGATTTTTACCATGCAATCAAAATTTACATGACAGAGTCTCTTATGCCATAACCAACTTTCATCAATGTGTGCAATCAAACATGTCTTTTCACTATTATTCAAATGAAAGATATTACCTATAGTTTGATTACCGATTGCAATTTCTAAACCAGTTCTACTCATAATTTTGCATTTACCATTTTTGAATTGTAACTAAAATCCTTTCTCAACTAATTGACCAACACTCAAAAGATTATGCTTTAAACCTTCAACATAGTAAACATTGTTAGTGTTATGCTTACCATCAAGAGATATTAAACCCTTACCTTTAATTGAACAAGCTTTGTCATCACCAAATCTTACTAGACCTCCATTATATTCTTGAAAGTTCAAGAATTTGCTTTTGTCACCAGTCATGTGATGTGAGCATCCTAAATCAATGATCCATTCATCCTTCACTTCAATTTTTGCTGCCAAGGCCTATTCTACCGGTTGCACTGTAGGTGCCAGTTGATCTTCTGTTATAGCAACAAAAACCCATCCATTGTCTGTCAGATCCTCATTAGAATCATTAGTTACTCCTTCATCAGCAACATAACAAGATTTGTCCTTATTTTTCTTGAATCTGTATTTCTGATATTCAAGATTAGGCTTGTATGTCCTTCTAGCTTCTTCTCTTAACCTATCATGTCTATCAAGTCATCTTGAAGCCATATGACCAATCTTATTGTAGTTAAAACATTTAAAGGGTACTTTACCTTCATACTTTCTTCCAACTGGACCTTTAGGCATTTTTCTTGCAAATAGTGCTTCAAGTTCTTCATTTTCTCTCTTGCTTTCTTCAAGTTCTCTTGCATAAAAGGCTTTCCAATCAGATTTGTCAAATGATGATGCAGATGACATTGATGCTTTGAAAGCTAAATCTATCTTTATAGTAGTAACAGGACCAAATTCCTCAATCTCAAAGGCAGATATTTTTCCAATCAATGTATCCCTAGTTACTGATGTGTTAGGCATTGTTCTAAGTTCATTTATTGCAGTAACCTTCATTTTGTATGCTAGTGGCAAACCTCTTAAAACTTTTGAAACAATTTTATCTTCACTTAAGGTTCCTCCACAACATTTAATACCCAAAACAATTTCATTTACTCTTTCCATAAAAGCAGAAATTCTTTCATCTTCTTCCATTTTCAGACTTTCATAACTGACCCAGAAGCTTTCAAGTTTTGTAATTTTGATTGTGGCATCTTCTTCATTTAGTGTTTCCAAATGATCCCATATAGCTTTAGCAGTAGACCTATCTGATAGTCCCATGATTTGTTGATCTGATAATGTGCTTAGAAGTGCTTCTCTTGCCTTGCAATCATTTTCTTCATCTTTAGTCAGATTTGGAGGATTTGGTTGAGTTGTAGTAGGAGCAGTATATCCATTCTTTGTAACCTCCCCAATATCTTTTCCAATACAGTTCAGATGTGTCTCCATTATGATCTTCCATATTCCATAGTTAGTTCCATCAAGTTTAGGACTGTCCTTCCCAAAATAGTTGCTAGACATTGGATCTCCTCAAGCTGTTAAGCTTCTAAAAAAAAAGGACTTAGCTCTGATACCAATTGTTAGGTCTTGGGGACAACTAAGAGGGGGGCGGTGAATTAGATGTCTTAAAATATTAAACCAAAAACCACTTAAACAAATTATTGTTTAATACCGGTGAGACAGTCTATGATACCGGTGAAACAAATTAACTGATAAATGCAATACCGGTAAAGATTAATGCATGAAACCAAAAGACAAAATCATCCACAACACATAACACCAATATTTGTACGTGGAAACCCTATAAGGGGAAAAACCATGGTGGGAAACCTTACCCACAATCAAATGATACTACTGCAAATAGTAAGTGTACATAAATGGGGTCTGCACATGCAAAAAGGCCAAGCGCCTAGAGCTCACTGCTCAAACACAAATGGGAGTCACACTGACTACAATTGGATGGTTAAATCCAATAAGAGTGTACTGCTTAAAATAGCATCTTCATATGCTGGATTCAGTACCGGTGTAATGCTGATATGCTTTCACAAAACCCTAGCTTTACTTTCAAATGATGTCTTTGTGTATAGCTCTGTTTAATCTCACATATACCTTCACACAACAACCTTCTTCGCATTCCACATTCGATCTTACATTTAAGATCTTACATTTATACCATGACCTAAGACCAATTATAGTAGGTTGTCTCTACAAGATATTACAATAAAATCATTTTACAAATAATACAATATCCGATGCAATAACCGATTGAACATGTCGGCTTAATGCATTTACAACATTTATTAATTATCTTCATAGCATGCCATGTTGATCTGCAAGAGTTAAACCTATCAATGTAACTCTAGATAACCCTAGACCTATTTGTCGGTAAAAGAAAATATGCAAATATGAATAAGCTGATAAACAACTTTACAAGATACAATGTCCAAACAATGTCTTCGATATTACCAAGTATTTTTCATGCCATTCCAAGTGTCGGTGATCACTATATCCTGCCGTGATAAGTGTTTAGTAGGTGTTGACATCAATGACAAAACCATACCAAAATACCAATAGTAAGGTTGTCATCAATGACAATACCTTCAATCACCTACAATTTCTCATTAGAGTGTGTATTTGCCAACAATCTCCCCCTTTGGCATTGATGGCAGCACTCATGAGAAAAACCAAAAAGTGTTGTCAAAACTATCTTACCAAAAACTGTCAAAAACTTGTGATACCAAAAATGTATATGTGCTCCCCCTTAGCTGGTGATCTCTCTGTCATATTCTTTTTCTCATTCTCACTACTCCCCCTTTGACATCAATGACAAAGGTTGTCATATAATGTTAGTGAGTGCAGTCCCTATCATGATCTTTGTAACTGGTGGGTTACAATCTAATATATCTCTGCTAATGAAATGTTTAAGCTGTTGTGAAATCTTTCACTTTCCTTTAGTGTCACTTCAGTCCTCTGAATTGTACCGATTAGTGTATGCATCTATTCTTCTAACATTTTAAGTCCTAGAACAAGAGCCTCGACAATCTCTTTTCTCAAAGAGATGAGGATATCCAGTTTAGGACTTAGTCTACATTTCAGTTCTTTAGCTTTAGACTTCAGCCTTTCCTTGTCCTTTTCTAGTTTCTCAATCTTTTCTTCAAAGTTTGCAATTTCATGTTCTATTACTGTTATGGAGTCCGATGAACCTATTAGGTTGTCTGCAATATCATTGATTTCCTTTTGTGCTATGTTGATCTCTTTGTCTATATTCATTGTCAAAATATCAATTTTACATGTATCTTTGTACAGTTTCTTGAATTCCAAAATTGTATTACCTAATACTAGTAATAATGTGTCCATGTGTTTCTTATTCTTCTTAACTATTTCCTCAAAGAATTTCTCTTTCTCTTTATTTATCTTTTCTCTGAAAGTTTCTTCATTTATCTGCTCAAGTGTTAGTAGGTTGTTGGTTATGTATTTAGACAATGTTTCTAATTGACACAAAAAATATTTGTTTTCTACATTACACTTAGGTGCTATCTATTTCAAAATTGGTAGAGTGTCATCTATAGCCTTATATGCTAGAGCATTGTAGTTTTTTATTTTCTCTATTGAGTCTAGTAATACCTCTGTCACATTGGTTGGCCTAAATTCAGAAATAGAGGTTCCAGATGTCTGTCCAACTGCCTTCACAATTTGTAATCCTCCAGTGGTGATATCTTTGGTTGCATCTGATATAGGAGGATCAGTCTGAGTTTGCATCTCAACTACTAAAGGTTTAGATTTAACAATTGTAGTAGGTGGTACCTGTGAATCTTGTTGCTTTGCCTGTTTCTCTGGTTGCTTTACCTGTTGCTCTGAGGGTGCATCTGATGGTTTTTCAGTGATTTCTGCTGCCGGTTTTTTTGTATGCACTTCAGTACTATCAAGTACCAATGTCTAAGTAGACTTTCCTGTATCTAGTGTCCCATTAGTTACCTTTCTAGTTGTATCTTCAACATTTGTTTCTACCAGTGGTTTAGTTTCCACTTCTCTTTTCTCAGATGATTCTTTGTCAACAATAATGTTAACTTCTTGAGTATCAATTTTCATTGTATAAAGTACCTCTAAGTTAGGATTAGTGTCCTCATGTGCAGTTTCCATACTCTCTATTGTTGATGCAGTATCAGTAGTTTCTATTGGAGTGCCAGAGGAAGGTCGAGGTAAGTTATCTATTATTTGTAGGGTCGAAGGACCAACCATTTTGCCTTTCCCCTTATCCTTATCCTTTTGATAGACTTTAAAGGTTTTAGGTCTTTTTAACTCTTCTTGTTTTTCCTTTTCAACAAAAAATATGTCCCATTTATTAGTAGTCTCTTCTGTTATTTCATTCACTCTTCATGCTATTAGTGCAACATGTCAGTGACCAGCTGAGAATACTGTCTGGTTTGCCTCACTGATTAGTTCATCTATTTCATCAGGTGAGTTCACTGGGTGCACTGCAAGTAATTTTTCAATTTTTATCTTTTTGTCAAGTTTCATTACTGCAACTCTCCTTCCATCGAGTCTTCTATATAGTTCACTGGGTAAATCATCTACTACTTCAATCAAAAATTTCTTGTAAATATCTAAGTGCAAAATCACACTGTTTTCTATGCTCTCCTTCTCTTCATTGTTTAGAGTACTATACAATTTCCTAATGTTAGATAGATTTCCATCTTCAGTTATCTCACTCAACAATTTGTCAAGTGGACTATCAACCTGCTTAACCTTTCTTTTCTTGGGTGTCAGTTTCTTTACCGAAGGCCTAACTGCCTGTTGTTTCTGTCTGGTTTTCTTTGGTGTAGGAGAAGGTGCCGGTGGGGATTTCCTTTTTCTATCAATTCATCTTTCAGTCATTCACAGATGTTAATCTTAGCATTGTTGTTTACTAAGTCATGAGCACTTTTAATACATAGGCTAGAGACTAAGTAGAGTTTGTTTGTATGAGTAGCTTTGTAGCCAAGAACCATGCTAATGAATTTGACATTTTCATCCTTAACATCATTTACCCTAAGTGATCTCTTGTCGAAAGTTGCACCAGTTAGTTTTATCACTGAGTCATTTGAGACCTTCTTAGTTTTGTCAGGCCTGCTACCGGTGGAGGGTAAGCCTATCACTGCCCTAACTGCCTCTTTTGTGATCTTATGAACTGAATCCAACCAAAAGAACTCTCCATGCACTCTTCTTAACACAATCCTTACAACATCCTTGGGAAAATCCAGGATACTAAGGATTTCAGTAAAACCTAGAGTTTCTACTATCTTATGTTTCGATTTGATATTTCCAGATTCATCACATAAAATAGTTCGATACATGTTCTTGATTTCATCATCTCCTAGTTCTTCTATGTGGCAATGTATATACATTCTAGGGTCTTCAGCATATACTACTCCTTTAGGAATTTGAGAAAATGCCCCTAGGGTATCATCCTTCTTTGCAATGTCAGGAATGATCTTAAACACGGGTCTAGGGTGCTTAACTTCTTCTACAATAGTAGGGTTTGCAATGAATTCAGGAACAGAGGAGGATGCGATTGATATAAATACCTTAATTTGCCTTTAGGTATGTGCTCTTGAATGATTTTCTTCCTTCTCGCTATGGATTCCCTCGCTCAGAATTTTCACGCTCTCAGGAAATTTGAATGTTCGGTGAATGAAAAAGAGCCAAAAACATTCACTTTATAATGTAATTTCCTCCAACTACCATATTTAATGTCTTCCAGTTAAGTGAAACTTAACATATCTATCGGTATAGAAGTGATTCAACTTCTTACCATCAACCGAGGGTGAAAAGGGCATATTTTCAATTTGTTGCCATACCCCCCAAAGGATTTTCTTCTTCAATTAGATAAAGAATCTCTTGTCGGTAAAGTGATACTCTATTCTACCGATGAGGAATTGCTTCACTAACATTTTGATCTGATTTTCTAATCCATTGTTTTGAGAATTCTTGCTTTACCTCTTCAACCTTTTCTTTACCTTTCAAGCTAGGACCTTTGTTACTTGTCGGTGATGCCTTACTTCTACAAAATTTTGCAATATGTCCAATTTTGTTACAAGAATAACAAGTCACATTGTTTTTCTAAATAGCTTTTCCATATCCTATGTCGGTATGTGTTCTGCATTGATTAGATAAGTGTCCAAATCTTCCACAAACATAACATCTTACAATCATTCTAGAGATTTCTGAATTGTGACCAATTTTATTGCATTTAGAACATTGACTGGTGAGAGTTTCAGTATTCTGATAATTTCTAGATCTACACTGATATGCTATATGACCATACTTGTTACAGTTAAAGAATTTCCCATTGAATTTATAAGCATTAGGTTGTCTTACCAGTTTTTTGTGATCCTGGATGTTTGCAGTACCAGAGCTTTCACCAACTTCAAAGCCAAGGCCATCTGTGTCTCCATTAGGTTTCTAATTTTTCAGCATGTTATCAAGTTCCTCTGAACTTTTCTTGAATTTCTCCTTGTATTGATTTGTAGCAGTCAGTTCATTTTCCAAGATTCCCTTCTGTCTCAAGAGTCTGGTTCTATCATTTTGTGTGTGCATCAAATCTGTCTTTAACATATCATTTTCATGATTGAGTCTTTTTTTTCATTTCTAGCATCATTTAATCTTCTAACCAAGTCATCTTCATTCTTCTTTCTATCTTCAATATCTTTACAAAATCTCATAGTCATATCTTGCATCTCATTCCTCAAGGTCATATTCTCTTGCTTCATTTTACCTACAAGATCATTAAGAGTTTCTTTTTCATCTTCACTATTCTGCATCTTTTCATAAAGTTATTTTCTTTTGTTTCTAGCAATAGTGAGGTTCTCTTGAAGTCCTTGAATTATCTCCTATGCAGCCTTTAGATCATCTTCAAGTTTGATATTCCTCAATTTTTCTACATCATAATCTGAAAGAGTTGTTTCCAATTGCTTCCTCAAGTTTTCCATCTCTACCGGTGTCAGAATCTTCCTCAAGCTATTAGGCTTTTGAAAATAGAGGACAAGGCTCTAATACCAATTGTTAGGATTCCCAAAGATACTGAGAGGGGGGGGTGAATTAGTATCTGACCAGTATAATGAATTTCTGAAGTTATTAAGTAAATTGCATTTCAAAACAGTGTACCAGTAAGCCAAAATTAATGCGGTAAATAAGAATAATAAGCACAACATAAGAAACACACCATAACACAATATTTTAACGAGGAAACCCAGTGTGGGAAAAACCTCGGTGGGATTTGTGACCCACAATATTTGCTTACTGGCCAATAAGAGAATATTACTGATACAATAGGGGCCTACACATGTAGGAAGGCCAAGTGCCTAGAGCTCACTGCTCAATTACATAAGAAGTCTCACTGACTTACAAAATTGGGTTAAACAAATCCAATATCAAGTACTGCTTCAGTTTAGCATCTACTATGCCACATCCAGTATCAGTTTAAGATCATGCAATATACATAAACCTTATTCCAATATATGCATTCCCTCATTCATTCTCCCTCTACATTCTTACTTCAAAATGATCTTACAAGATCTCATACATATATGAGTCTATTTACAATATGCCTTGTCGGCTTACAAAAGATATTACAATTAAATACAAAACAAAATCTTGTCAGCCATGGTGTCGGTAATCATCTTTTAGGTGTCGGTGCTAGTGTCTGCATGTGTCGGTGTCTGTGCTTGCCTGTGCTGGTTCCTTAGGATTGTAAGGTTGCCATCAATGATAATACCTTAAATCACCTACAATTTCTCATTGGAGTCTGTATTTGCCAACACAAGAGGCAGCAGAAACAATAGGGGAATTGGAAAAGAAAAGAGAGAAGGTAGAGGAAATTTTGAAAGTATAAATTTCGAATCAAGCATGTTACTGATCCTCCTGCTAAAGAATTTGCATGTATTATTAATAATTATAAATCTTATAAAAAGAAGTAGAAGATCAACCTATAGTTGCTAAAGATAGAAGGATTTATGAGAAGAGATTTTGCATGACTTCTGCACTGGCACTCTGATGGCAGTTCCAACTCGTATTCCAATTTTGAACAAAATTTTGCATGACTATGAAAGCTTGGCTCATACATCATGCTCTTTTTAGTGCTCACTGAACCTCTATTTCATAGTAGTTAACTAGAGTCTAGAGGCAGAAACTTGCAAGTTAACTGTGACTCCTAGTTTTGAGTTCTTAATTTAGATTAGATTTATTTCCTATAAAGTAGGGTAGAAAACTCTATAAATTGAGAAGTTTGATTCATTTGTAAGGGTCCCCAAATTGATGATTTGTAGCCCACTTAGAAGCTTTAAGGAAATTCTTTCAGATTATGATAAACTTCAGTTATTCTTTATTCTTTGAAATAAATACAAGAAGCAACTTGTAGATTACCTGATCTACATTTATTTTCTATAAAATTGTTCTGTGTAATCTGGTAATGTCTGTTATTTGGAATTAGCAACGTGGTTTGATCTTTTGTTTATTGCTTTATGAATCATATTGCGCACATAAGTGGTATATGAGGATTATTGTGGTAGACGATATTATTGATGATTTTGTTTCCATAAGGTTGTGAAGTTGGTGATTTTTGCAGGTTTACTGGAGGTCCGTTGTTGAATGCTAATTTAGATAATATCTAATAATTTTGGATTCCAGGGAACTAATTGAGTAGTTTGTTAAGTTGTTATGGAATTGGTTTCATTTTTTTTCTTATTTCCTTTACTCTTCACAATTTATTTTCTAGAAAATCTTAAATCATAAAATACAAAAAAAAGAGGAAGTTAAGCCATTAACGACCAACGGGATCTAGTTTCAACTAGCAGACCCCTTAACAAGTACAACCACATCAACTATTAGGCTTCCCATCACCATCATGACCCAACTATAGAGACCTTGGAGTAGTTAGTTTTCCTAAACTTGTTGCTTTTCAAAAGAGGTGGTGAGTGTTTACATTGGCTACCTGATCGTTGGTGGATGTGTCAAAATAGTCGTCAACAATATCATTTTTGGAGGTGAAGATAAATTGTACATGGAATTATCCAATAATATGTGCTGGTATTTTGGATATGTTGATATGGTTTTGTCATTGATGTCAATACTTATCAACTCTTATTGGCACTTTGAGATCTAGTTATGTTCACCGGCAAGCAGTGACTTATGCACAATCACCGGTATTTGGTTCACCGGTAGGATATATTGTTCACTAGCACTTGGAATCACTTGGAGACTACTTGGTTATGTCGAAGACATCGTTTGGACACTTTGTCTTTGTGTTTTGTTCATTGGTATATTCAAGTTTGCACATTTGTTGTTACTGGCAAATAGGTCCAGGATATACACCGGCATGTTTATCTATTCCAGATCAGCATGACACTTCATGGAGATGATTTGTTACTATTGTAAATGCATTGAGCCGACATCATGCATCGGATATTATTCCATTCTTAATTGATTTTATTGTAATATCTTTTAGTGAGCTGACCTACTCATTGGTCTTAGGTTATGGTATAAATGTAAGATCTCATTTGTGAGATTAATATATGCAAGGAAGGAGATTGTAATAAGGTATATGTGAATATTAGCAGAACTATACATGCAGACATCATTCAATATTGAAGGAAGGTTTGAAGAAGGCATGTCAGAGCTAAACCAGTATTGAATCCAGCATATGAAGATGCTATTTTGTGCAGCACATTATTATTGGATTTAACCATCCAATTGTAGTAAGTGTGACTCCCATTTGTGTTTGAGCAGTGAGCTCTAGGCGCTTGGCCTTTCTGCATGTGCAGACCCCTTATTGTATACACATACTATCTGCAGTAGTATCATCTGATTGTGGGTAAGGTTTCCCACCATGGTTTTTCCCCTTACAGGGTTTCCACTTACAAACATTGGTGTTATGTGTTGTGGATGTTATTATCTTTCTATTTCATGCATTAATCTTTACTGGTACTACAATTAACTAATAAACTGTTTATCGGCATAAAGTTTGGTTTGCCGGTATTGTGCATTAAGTTTTGGTTAAGTTAATTTTCATTTGAATTTATTGGACAACTGATTCACCCCCCCCTCTCAGTTGTCTCTAGGACCTAACAATTGGTATCATAGCATAGTCCTCTTTTTGCAGAAGTTTAATAGCTTGAGGAGATCCAATGTCTTCAAACTATTTTAGGAAAGACAGTCCTAAACTTGATGGAACTAACTATGGCATATGGAAGATTAGGATGGAGACACATTTAAATTGCATTGGAAGGGACATATGGGATGTTACAAAGAATTTTTATACTGCTCCTACTCAAGGTCAGCCTAATCCACCAACCCTAGCTAAAGATGAGGAAAATGATTGCAAAGAAAGAGAAGCACTTTTGAGCGCATTATCAGATCAACAAATTATGGGATTATCAGATAGGTCTACTGCTAAAGCTATTTGGGATTATTTGGAAACATTGAATGAAGGAGATTCCATAGTTAAAATTGCAAAACTTGAATGCTTCCGAGTTAGGTATGGAAATCTGAAAATGGAAGAAGATGAAAGGATTTTTGCTTTTATGGAAAGAGTAAATGAAATTGTTTTGGGTATTAAATGTTGTGGAGGAACCTTAAGTGAAGATAGAATTGTTTCAAAAGTTTTAAGAGGATTTCCACCAGCATATAAAATGAAAGTAACTGCAATAAATGAATTGAGAACAATGCTTAATACATCAGTGACTAGAGATACTTTGATTGAAAAACTTTCAGCCTTTGAACTTGGGGAATTCGGTCATGTTGCTACTATAAAGATAGATTTATCTTTTAAGGCATCAACATCATCTGCATCATCATCATTTGACAAATCTGATTGGAAAGCCTTTTATGCAAGAGAACTTGAAGAAACCAGGAGAGAAAATGAAGAACTAGAAGAACTTGAAGCAATATTTGCAAGGAAAATCCCTAGAGGTCCAATTGGAGGTAAGTATGAAGGTAAAGCACCCTTTAAATGTTTTAACTGCAATAAGATTGGTCATATGGCATCTAGGTGTCCTGATAGACATGCAAGATTGAAAGAAGAAGCTAAAAGAACATACAAGCCTAATCCTGAATATCAGAGATACAAATTTAAGAAGAATAGAGACAAATCTTGTGACCTTGCTGATGAAGGAGTAACTGATGATTCTGATGAGGATCCGACAAACAATGGATGGGTTTTTGTTGCTATCAAAGATCAACTGACACCTATTGTTCAACCAGTAGAGAAGGCCCTGGCAGCTAGAATAGAAGATAAGGATGAATGGATCATTGATTCAGGATGTTCACATCATATGACTGGTGATAAAAGTAAATTCTTAACCTTTAAGGAATATAATGGAGGTCTAGTGAGATTTGGAGATGACAAAGCTTGTTTAATCAAAGGAAAAGGTAATATATCTTTGGATGGTAAACACAATACTGATAATGTTTACTATGTTGAAGGTCTAAAGCATAATCTTTTGAGTGTTGGTCAATTAGTTGAAAAAGGATTTCAATTACAATTCAAGAATGGTAAATGCAAAATCATGAACAAAACTGGTTTGGAAATTGCAACCGATAATCAAACTAGAGGTAATATCTTTCATTTGAATACTAGTGAAAATACATGCTTGATTGCACATATTGATGAAAGTTGGTTATGGCACAAGAGACTCTATCATGTAAATTTTGATTGCATTGTGAAAATCAGTACAACTAAGGTAGTAAGGGATTTGCCTAGAATTGTCAAACCTCACAATCTTGTATGTAAGGAATGTCAATTTGGAAAACAGGTTAGAGCATCTTTTAAGAGTATTCTAGAAAAGTCCAATAATGTTCTTGACTTGATTCATACAGATTTATGTGGTCCAACTAGAACTAGAATCTTACAAGGAGATAGATATTTTATGCTAATCATTGATGATTATTCTAGAATGTGTTGGGTTACTTTTCTTAGGGAGAAATCAGAAGCACTTGGGAAATTCAAGCTATTCAAGGTAATGGTAGAGAATGAAACCAGTCAGAAAATCAAATGTCTAAGATCAGATCAAGGAGGTGAATTCTCATCTAAGGAATTTAATACATTCTGTGAAGTGAATGGGATCAGAAGATAGCTATCAGCACCCCGGACACCCCAGCATAATGGAGTTGTAGAAAGGAAAAATAGAACTATCTTAGATGTAGCCAGAAGTATGTTATCGAAAGAAAATCTACCCCATGTATATTGGAGAGAGGCAGTAAGTACAACGGTCTATAAATTCAACAAAGTTCACATCAAAGGTGAAACTGGTAAGACCCCTCATGAACTATGGTTTGGTATTAATCCTACTCTTAAATATTTCAGAATATTTAGAAGTAAACACTACATTAGAAGAGATGAGTATATTGGAAAATTTGATCCTAGAAGTGATGAAGGGATATTTTTTGGTTATTCATCTAAGAGCAAGGCATATAGGTGTTTTAACAAGAGATTGCAGAAAATTGTTGAGAGCACAAATGTGAAGATTGATGAACAATTTAGAGAAAATTCAAGGTATATAAACTCTGAACCGGCAACAAAGATAATATCAAATGAGCCTACAATGAGTACACTGGTACAGAATGAAGATCCAGTTACACCGGCATCATCTGAAAATTCCATAGTAACTAAGGAACAACAACAAACAAAGACACCCTAGTATGTAAGATTGAATCACTTTGAAGATCAAATAATTGGGAACAAGCATCAAGGAGTTATGACTAGAGGAAGATTGGAAAATGAAGAGGTATGTCTCATTTCTCAAATTGAACCAGCATCAGTTAATGAGGCATGTGAAGATAAATTTTGGATTAATGCTATGGAAGATGAATTGGAACAAATTGAAAAGAATAACACATGGACATTAGTTCCCTGGCCTAAAGATAAAAATGTAATTGGAACTAAATGGGTATTCAGAAACAAACTCAATGAATATGGTAAGGTAATCGGAAATAAAGCAAGATTAGTGTGTAAGGGATATTCGCAAAAAGAAGGAATTGATTACAATGAAACCTTTGCACCAGTAGCTAGAATTGAGGCAGTCAGATTACTCTTGGCTTTTGCAGCTCAAAAGAACTATAAAGTATATCAAATGGATATTAAATGTGCATTTCTAAATGGAGATCTTGAAGAAGAAGTTTATACTGAGCAACCTGATGGATTTTTATTCAAAGATGACAAGAATATGGTTTGTAGGTTAAGGAAAGCTTTATATGGGCTAAAGCAAGCTCCAAGAGCTTGGTATGCTAGATTAGATAAATATCTTTTGAAGATTGGTTTTAGTAAAGGTAATGCAGACAACAACTTGTACTACAAAGTGACTACTGATGACATCTTGATTATAGAAGTTTTTGTTGATGATATAATCTTTGGAGGAGAAGATGGATTATGTAAAGACTTTTCTAATGAAATGCAGCAAGAATTTGAAATGTCTATGATTGGAGAAATAAAATTCTTTTTAGGATTGTAGATTTCACAGACTGATAAAGGTATATTCTTGAGTCAATCTAAGTACTTGAATGAGTTACTAAAGAAATTTGGCATGGAAAACTCTAAACCGGTAAGCACCCCTATGACTACAACTGATAAATTATCATTAAGGGATGAATCAACACCTATTAATCTGACTAGATACAAGTCTATGATAGGAGGTTTACTATATTTGACACAAACAAGGCCTGATATTATGAATGCAGTATGTATTGTTTCAATATTTTAGAGTAATCCAAGAGAAAATCATGAATCAGCAGTAAAAAGGATTTTTTGGTACTTACAAGGAACTACAAATCTTGGCTTATGGTATCCTAGAGATGAAAACTTTGATTTATGTGCATACACAGATGCTAATTGGGCAAGAGATGTGGATGACAAAAAAAGCACCACTGATGGAGCATTTTTTATTGGTAGCAGATTAATTTCTTGGTTGAGTAAGAAACAGAGTTGCACATCTTTATCAACAGCAGAATCAGAATATGTTGCAGCAACAACTAATTGCACATAGGTATTATGGATCAAACAAATGTTAAAGGACATAAAGGTAAAATGCAAGGAACCTATAACTATTTACTATGATAATACAACAGCAATTCTTATATCTAAGAACTCGGTACTTCACTCAAAAACTAAACATGTTTCTATCAAATTGAATTTTCTAAAAGAGAATGTTGAAGCAAAAGAAGTGAAATTGGTTTATGTGAATACTAAAGAACAGATTGCAGATATTTTTACTAAACCTTTGCCTAAAGAAACTTTTGAATATCTCAGAGAGCAGCTTGGGGTTATACCCCCTCTAGTAGAGACTTAGACAGTTGATGTTTGTCATCAACCGACAGAATTTACAGAGAAATCTTTTATTCGGCTTTGATGAGGAAGCTACTTCTCAGGGGGAGTAGTTGGTATTTTGAAATAAGTTGTATTTTGTATCTGAACTTGATTTTTATTGCTTTGGCATTTGATGTCAAAAGGGGAGAGATTGATATGGAAAAACACATTATCCTTGGAGGAGAGACTTTTACTTTGGAGAGAGATTGAATACTCTCTGTATTTTGATTTTTGGTTATGATCTCTTTGGGAGATTGTTGGTTTTTCGCATTTATGTTTTGGCACTTTGATGGTTTTTCCATCTTATGTTGCCATCAATGCTAAAGGGGGAGATTGTTGGTATTTTGGATATGTTGATATGGTTTTGTCATTGATGTCAACACTTATCAACTCTTATTGGCACTTGGAGATCTGGTTATGTTCACTGGCAAGTAGTGACTTATGCACAGTCACCGGTATTTGGTTCACCAGCACTTGGAATCACTTGGAGACTACTTGGTTATGTCAAAGACATCATTTAGACATTTTGTCATGGTGTTTTGTTCATTGGTATATTCAAGTTTGGACATTTGTTGTTAGCGACAAATAGGTCCAGGATATACACCGACATGCTTATCTATTCCAGATCAACATGACACTTCATGGAGATGATTTGTTACTATTGTAAATGCATTGAGCCAACATCATGCATCGGATATTGTTTCATTCTTAATTGGTTTTATTGTAATATCTTTTAGTGAGCCAACCTACTCATTGGTCTTAGGTTATGGTATAAATGTAAGATCTCATTTCTGAGATTAATATATGCAAGGAAGGAGATTGTAATAAGGTATATGTGAATATTAGCAGAGCTATACATGCAGACATCATTCAATATTGAAGGAAGGTTTGAAGAAGGCATATCAGAGCTAAAACGGTACTGAATCCAGCATATGAAGATGCTATTTTGTGCAGTACATTATCATTGGATTTAACCATCCAATTGTAGTTAGTGTGACTCCCATTTGTGTTTAAGCAGTGAGCTCTAGGTGCTTGGCCTTTCTGCATGTGCAGACCCCTTATTGTATACACATACTATTTGCAGTAGTATCATCTGATTGTGGGTAAGGTTTCTCACCAGAGTTTTTCCCCTTACAGGGTTTCCAAGTACAAACATTGGTGTTATGTGTTGTGGATGTTATTGTCTTTATGTTTCATGCATTAATCTTTACTGGTACTACAATTAACTGATAAAATGTCTACCGGCATAAAGTTTGGTTTACTGGTATTGTGCATTAAGTTTTGGTTAAGTTAATTTTGGTTTCAATTTATTGGACAACTAATTCACCCCCCCCTCTCAGTTGTCTTCGGGACCTAACAATATGAAGAATGAATTTGAAATGTCCATGATTGGTGAGATGATATTTTTCTTAGGTTTGTAGATTACTCAAACTAACAAAGGCATCTTTATCTGTCAAACTAAGTATCTAAGGGAATTGTTGAAGAAGTTTGGTATGGATAATACCAAACAGGTAAGTACTCCTATGGTGACAAGTGAGAAATTATCTATCAAAGACACATCTGCACCAGTAAATTTGACAAGGTATAAGTCTATGATTGGTGGCTTGTTGTATCTAACTCAGACTAGACCATATATTATGAATGTAGTATGTATCGTTTCAAGATGTCAAAGTAATCCTAAAGAAAATAATGAATGTGCAGTAAAGAGGATATTCTGGTATTTGCAAGGAACAACAGAATATGGCTTATGGTATTCTAGAGATGATAACTTCACTTTATGTGCATATACAGATTCAGATTGGGAAGGAGATACTGATGACGGGAAGAGAACTTCTGGTGGAGCTTTCTTTCTTGGAAAGAAATTGGTTTCATGGATCATCAAAAAATAGTCATGTATTTATTTATCTACTGCAGAAGTTGAATATGTTGCAGCATCAACTAATTGCACTCAAGTCTTGTGGATGAAGTAAATTTTGAAGGATATCAAAGTAAATTGTAGTGAACTAGTAGTTATCTATTGTGATAACTCCGTAGCTATTGACATGTCTAAGAATCCAGCATTTCACTCTAAGACTAAGCACATTTCAATAAAATATAACTTTCTGAAGGAAAAGGTGGAAGAAAAGGAAATCAAATTGGTTTATGTGAACACTAAAGAATAGATTGCAGATATATTCACTAAACCATTGTCTAAGGAATTGTATTTGATTGATACGTTAGGGGTATCTACCCCTCCGACTAAAACTTAATTTATGGAGAAGTGCATCAGTCCGATATGCATCATCATCTTTATCCTTTGCTCCGGGTTGATGTAGTGGTTCTACTACTCAAGGGGAGTAGTCAGCTTTGAGATTCACAGGATTTTGATATCGATGTCATATCCTTGGCATTGATGTCAAAGGGGGAGAGTTATATGTGAAAAACTCAAATCAGTTTCAGATTGGACTGCACTCCTCAGGGGGAGTTGTTGGGATTTTTTAGTTTTTCATTGTTATAACCTTTATGAGAAATGGTTGGCATTTCTTGGCACTTAGATGTTTTCTCATTCACATCTAGTGTTTCCATCGATGCCAAAGGGGGGTTTTTTTGGCAATATGGAGGAATTGATTATGTGTTGCATTGATGTTTTTTCATTGATTTCAACACTAGCTGTTATGGTTGGTTACCGGTAGACAAGTTTTGGTTACTAGTAGAAGAACTAGTGTTACCAGTAAGGGTTTAAGGTTTTACTGATAGATCTTTTACTGAGAATCTTTAACAGGATGCATAAGTGGTGTTGGTGCGGCTTCTAGATGGAATTCAGGATGCAGAAGGTGATCCTTGATCATGCCTCAACTGATTGGAGACATTGCTTTGGTGTAGTGGACCCAAATTAGGTCTGGTACCTATCTAGGTTATGGACTGATATCATGTTAACATTTTGTCTACACGTTACTAGGATGATTTATGGATTGGTTAATGTTGTTTTGGTCTAAAGTCGACATGGCATATCATTATAATGTGGATATATGTAATGATCTTATTGTAATATCTTTTAGGTGGCCGACCTAATTGGTTTAGGCCTTAGGGTTTGTATAGATTGATGTAAGATCTCATTGTAGATCATGGGAATGGGAATGAAAAATAATGTGTTGTGGTCATGGAATGAAATATCATATGCGAAGGAGATCTAGTCGATCATAGGTGATCGATTTGGGTTTATATAAGAGGTCAAAGGCCTCTAGTATTGAGCCTAATTGAGACTATAATCAAGCATGGTAGATGCTATCACTGGCAGTTCATTCTTCTGGATTATTGTCCAATTATCTTGAGGTGGTTATAACTTCTCTGTAGTGAGTGAGACTCCTTTGTAATGAGCAGTGCGCTCTAGGCAGTGTGCCTTCCTGCATGTGGAGGCCCCTTATTGTATCACATAATTTCTACAGAAGTATCATCTGACTGTGGGTAGGCTTCCCACCATGGTTTTTCCCTTTACCAGGTTTCCACATACAAATCATGGTGTTATGTGCTATGGTTGCATTGTGTTAATTCTCTGTTTCATTCTTAAGTTTTATTGCTTACTGGTATCTATTTCTTCTATCTCGGTATTCAATGTTTATGTGCTTCGGTTAAAGGTTATAAAGTGGTTTGATTAATATAATCTGTTGACAACTGATTCCCCCCCCCCTCTTAGTTTTCCACCAGTTATCCTAATAGTTGATTGGTCACCATCAAAAATTAAGAAACTTAATCAACATAGATATCAATGGTAGATCTAGAAGTTGAACTATTGCATCAAATCATTGGAAACTAAATCGTTTCCTAATCAAACCTTGGTCTTCTCTAATTTTCTTCAATGTATTGGTAGTTGTGTGGATGAAAGTGTGTGAAAATATAAATGATTGAAAACCTAAGCTAAACAATCTAAGCTAACACAAAATTCATTCAAACACCTCAAGATTGAGAATGTTGTTAGAAAAGAAATTAGAAATATCAAATAACAACAAGTAAAAGCAAACCAATGTCCCTTTGATTTAATTGTTCTTCGATAGGACATGTGCTTGATGACATTGTAAATGCTCGATCTGCTCCATGATTTCGGATTATGAAAGATGGATTCAAGATATGAGTGTGGGATGAGGGAATGTGAGTATGAAAATAGGCATGATTGTGCAAATAGTTGCATGGAATTTCTGCATTATGAGGGTATGATTGTAATAGCATAGATGAAATTTGGCATTATGGAATTATGAGTGTATGAAAGTGGATGAATGGATAAGTAAATGGAGGGTTTAAATAGGAAAAGAAGGGAAATGAAGGGTCCTCAAAATGCAACACTTGTCCTCAAGGAGGAAAAATAGAAATCCTATGGGTGCCATATAGAATGAGATTCCACACTTGTTCTTAGGCTCAACAAGGAACAACAAGTTTCCCCAATAGGGACAAATGTCAAGAAGGTGAATGACATGTGTCCTCAAAGACACATGCCCAATTTGGGAGATGGCCATGTTGAACACAATGTACCACTAAGAGGGGGGTGAATCAGTGGTTCCTAAATTATTTTCTTTTTAAAACAACCTTAGAATACCGGTTATTATCCTAAGCACTTAAACAGTCAAATCGGTAAGATGAATGAGGATACCAATAGAGACAAACACACAAATGCAACCCACAACACTAGATGTACGAGGAAAACCCAATTTGGGAAAAACCTCGGTGAGAAATGTTGTTGGAGACTACTGCTCCAATCCAGCCTCACAAGTGAAACAATGAATTACAAAGATTTGGGGCACCAACCCAAGGAGCACCAACTCCTGCTGATTTAGGGCACCAACCCAAGGAGAACCAATCCCTCCACAAAGCTCTAACTTGCTGATGTATTATGAAATACAATTATAGCTTTTGTTTGCAAATGAGTTTTGCAACAAATAGATTTCTGTTGGTTAACAGTCTTCTCTTCTTCACTGGATCTCACACTACCAGTTATTAGATTGCTCTCTCTGATTCTTGGCCTCTATTCTCTCTCTCTCACATCCTCACAACACACTATGTCACACTCAGATTCCTTCTTGATCAATCACACCTCACTGGTTAGCTTAACTATTAGACCTGCAACAGTTTACCAGTACACTGTCTTTGTCGGTTAAACCCTCTCACCGGTTTGCCTGCTAACTCACTCTGCAACTTACTTAGAAGAAATTTATAAGAAAGATGATCTTTATCTTTGCTCCAGCTCTCTTCACTCTCCTTCTTCATATCAAGCATCATTAATTTCTGTGTCGAGCTCACATATTTATAATATTGGATTCCTGCCAAAAATGTATTCAATCAATGTTAGGTTAGGTTTTTCCTTCTCAAACTTGATCTGAATCCAATTTGATTTGATCTTCTTTTCCACGGAAAAGATCTTAATGACATCGATTAATCACCAACAAAGCTTCACATTCCAATGTGTGTTTTCTAAATCTGGAGGTTTGCATCATGCTTTTCTTCTTTTCATTGTCATACGTCATTAATGGTTTTATTTTTCCTTCAACAAATGGGAATGAAGATCAAATATTCTTGTAGGATCAATTTAGTCATTTGCCAACTTGCCTTCCTAAAGCTGCAATCCTTTGGCATCCTTTATGACTTGTGGGTTCCTCATAAAAGTCAACCTGCTTGCTGATTTGTTACGTTGATGCACACTCCACTGACCTATGCAATATCACCACCTGGCATCCAGCTTTCATGCTTGTCAACATCAACCTCTTCTTGGATTTCTATGCCAGTTTGACCTTATTTGTTGACCAAGGTTGACTGGAAGCACATCCTAGGTTTGTGCCTTACCGGTAAGCCTGCTAACCAGTAGATGACACAATACATGTGTACTGATAGCCTTCCTTCTGTCTTCTCACTCACATGTGCATTACCATCATATGTCTTACTCTTCTTATACCAGTCACCGCTTCTTACTTACCGGTGACCTTGCCAAACTAGTTGACATCAATGACAACTTAAAGCCAATAATGCCAACAATCTCCCCCTTTGGCATTGATGTAAACTTATTGCAAGACACTTCATACTGGCGAATTTCTCCCCCTTTGACACAATGACAAAGGGTAATATATACTCCCCCTTTGATCCATACCTAGCTCCCCCTTTGGCTGCTAGTAGTGATTGCAGTCGGTACTGAGATGTGGCTCAAGAGTGGTAGATGCTACTACAAACTCCCCCTAAACCATATAAATCCTTCTTTTTTCAAGGGCATAAGATATATGACACAACTCCCAACTTGTGTCTTATTACTCAAAAGTTCTTACCAGCAAGGGTTTAGTGAAAAAGTCTGCTACTTGTTCTCTGGTAGGGACATAATCCATCTTTACTTCCAGTCCTTCAATCTTCTCTCTAAGAAAATGATACTTGATAGCTATATGTTTTTTCCTAGAATGCATCACCGAATTCTTTGATATGTTGATGGCACTCAAATTATCACACCGGATGAGAATATGATCAATGATGTCCACCTGTATGTCCTTGAGAGTTTGCTTCATACAAAGCACCTGAGAGAAACATGTAGCAGCAACAATGTATTATTCTTTAGCAGTTGATAAGGAGACTGAATCTTGCTTCTTACTGTTCCAGGAGACCAACCAGTCACCTAGGAAGAATGCACCACCACTTGTTCTCTTCCGATCATCAATGTAACCTACCCAATCAGCATCAGTGTATGCTTCAAAGATGAATGCCCCTTGTTTAGGGTACCACAAACCATAACTAAGTGTTCCTTGGAGGTACCTAAAGATTCTGCTTATACAATGTCTGATCCACCATCAGTGATTCATCATTCTTTCTTAATTTACTTCCGGTCACCATAGGGGTACTTACTAGTTTGCAATCATCCATTTGAAATTTCTTCAACATATCCTTTGCATACTTGGTTTGTGAGATAAATATTCCCTTATCTTGTTGTAATATCTGCAAACCAAGGAAGTATGTCAATTCACCAAGCATTGACATCTCAAATTTTGATTGTAACTTATCAGCAAATTATTTGTCAAGGGTGTCCTTATTTCCTCCAAAAATAATGGCATCTACATACACAACCACAATGATCATGTGGTTTCCATCTTTCTTTATTTATAAAGTGTTGTTAGCACTCCCCTTTTTGAATCCTTGCTCCTTCAAGTATTGATCTAATCTTGAATACCATGCTCTAGGAGCTTGCTTTGAGCCATACAGGGCCTTCTTCAAATAGCATACAAAGGTTTCATCAATATGTAGAAGAAAGGCTTCTGGTTGTTCCATGTATACTCCTTCCAAATTTTCATTTAGGAAAGAAGATTTTACTTCCATCTAATATACTTTATAAGCCTTGTAGGCAGAAAAGGCTAGAAACATTCTAATTGCTTCTAATCTAGCTACCGGTGCAAATGTTTCTTCAAAGTCAATGCCTTCTACTTGAGAGTATCCTTTGCACACAAATCTAGCTTTATGCCTAACAATTTTACCTTCTTCATTCATCTTATTCCGGTAGACCCATTTAGTGTCAATGATGTTCTTGTCTTCCGGTCTTGGGACTAATTCCCAAGTCTTGTTCTTCTCAATCTGCTGCAGTTCTTCTTTCATGGAATCCATCCATTCCTATCTTTTGCTGGCCTTATTGAATGTTTCAGGGTTCTACTTAAATCATGAGGCAAAAGTTGACTTGTTCATCATTCCGGGCAAGTCTTCTTCTAGTTTGCACACCATCACTCTTATTTCCTTGAATTTGTTCTTCCAGGTGATTCAATTACACATACCGGTTGGGAGCCATTTTGGATGCTTCTTCTAGTTCGTTGTCAGATTGAGCTTCTTCACCTTCATCACCAGAATCATCATACTGGTTCACTTGTTATTGAATTCCTTTGTGCATATCCTCATCAAATCTTACATGCACACTCTCAATGAATCTTCTTAGTCTTTTGTTGTAGCACTTATAGGCCTTGTTGTTAGATGAGTAACCTAGGAATATTCCTTCATCACTCCTGGAGTCAAAACTACCTAGCCATCCATATCTTTCTTGATAAAATACTTACTTCCAAATACCTTGAAATATTTGACTGAGGGCTTCCAGTCATACCATAACTCATAAGGTGCCATTCTATCATTTATTCTTAATTGAACTCAGTTCAAAGTATATGCAGTAGTATGAACAACTTCCTTCCAATATGTGTCTAGTAGACTGGCCTCATTTAACATGGTTTTGGCCATCTCCTTGACTCGCCTATTCTTCCTTTCTACCACACCATTTTTTTGTGGTGTCCTAGGGGCTGAGTATTGCCTTCTAACTCCATGTCTTTCACAATAATCTTCAAACTTATTTGATGTGAACTCTCCACCCCTGTCTAATCTTAGACATTTTAGCTTGCACCCACTTTCCTTCTCCACCATCTTCCTAAAGATCTTGAATCTGTCAAAATCTTGTGAATTATCTTGCAGGAAAGTGGTCCATGTCATTCTTGAATAATCATCAATAAAGAGCATAAAATATCTTTCACTAGCAAGAGCTCTTGTCCTAGTTGGACCACACAAATCTATATGTACAATTTCAAGTGGTCTTGAGGTGTTGTGCTCTTTTGTGTTGAAGCTCACCTTAGTATGCTTCCCTTTTATACATTCATTATAAAATATGCTTACCAGTTTGATGATGGGTGGAATATTTCTTACACACCCCTTTTTGCTTACTGTAACTAAGTTATCAAAGTTTATGTGGCATAATCTACGGTGCCACAGCCGACTTTCATCAACCTATCCCATCATGCATTGAGACTCATAGAATTCCTTCATATTGTAAACATTACCATCTATTCTCTTTCCTTCTACCACAACCTGACCGGTACTCTCTTTCGTTATTTGGCAGCCGGTTGAGTCAAAAGTGAATTTATAACCTTTGTCACACATCTGACTCACACTTATAAGATTGTTCTTTAGGGCTTATACATAATATACATCATCTGCCTTAATTTTCCATCAATATTTAGAGTACCTTTTCCCTTTATTTTGATGGATTTGTTTCCAAATCTTACAAAACCACCATTCCAGTCTTCAAGCTTGATAAATTTATTTTTATCACCGGTCATGTGGTTAGAACAACCACTGTCTACAACCCATAGATTTTTCCTTTCAGCATGTAGAGCAGTCTGCACTATCAATCTTGATTCTGCCTTTTCTTTTTCTTTCTCAACCCATATCGGTTTGATTTCCTTCTTGTCAGCTACTATTTTGTGCTCCGGTTCAACTATCGGTTCTTGATCAAGATCTATCTTCTTCTGCTTGATCTTCCTGTTTTTACAAAACTTTTCTATATGTCCAAACTCTTGAAAGTTATAGCATTCGACATTCTCATTTAAAGATGAATCTTTGAAATTATTGTAGAATACCGATTTATTCTTCCTACCTTCAAAACTCCTATGACCAAATCCATTGCACTAATAACAAACAACATTCATATCCCCGAGTTAATTAAAAATATTTCTACTTTCATAACTCATAGAGGGCTTATTGGTTAATCTACAATCATTTATTCTATGCCCAAATTTGTTACACCTATAACAATAACCATGAAAGTTTGAAACATACTGGCTAGGTTACCTTGGTCTTGCAAACGATTCCCTCACTGGGGGTCTTCCCTTCATGTTGTTGACTCTGGTGAATCCTTCATGGTCAACTCTTGCACTTCTCCTTAGACCTTCATGTCGGTACATTGAGTGTGACCTCCGGTTCACTAATTGTGTATACCGGTTTGTGTGGCGGTTTCTAATAGCCTCTGCATATGTCTTCTTACCGCTATCTTTTCTTACTATGAATGTCTTCTTCTCTTCACCTTCATTTGAATAAGTGAACTGTATCTCCTTACCAGATGTGTCTTTGTTATTTGAACTTTGATCTTCTTCAAATCCTAAGCCACCGGTATCTTTGGATTGCTTCTATTTGCTCAACATCATGTCTAAGGATTTAGTGTTGCCTTCATATTTGCTTCTCACTTTTATTTCTTCCTTAATTTCTTCAAGATCCTTTCTGAGCTTTACTATTTCTTCTTCCAGATCTTGATGCTCCTTTTCCTTCTTCATTAGATCAGAGGATGTAACTTCACATATCCTCTTGGCTTCTTCCAACTGCAATTTCAAGTCGGATAAAACTTGATTGGTCTCATCCAGGGATTTCTTCAAAAGACCTTGTTCATCTACTGCAGCAATCTTGAACTTCTTGAGTTCTCTTCTTGTTTTACTCAGCTCCTCAAGAGCACTTATAAGATCACCTTCTAGATCTACCTCATCCTCAATGTCTTCTACTTCCTCATCTTCACCAACCAGTTCATCAAGTGTCATAAAGAGATTAACTTCTCTGTCATTCTCATGGTAGTCATCTTTTGATGTACTTTTTTCATCTGTGGCATCATCCTCAATAGTATATAGGTTGTTCTTCTTTTGGTAGCCTTTTCTTCCTTGTCAGTATACATTTCTTTTTCTATCTTTACCATCATATCTGCTAAAGCCTCTTGACTCATCTCCACCGATTTTATTATAAGGACATTTTGTAGAAAAGTTTCCAACTTTACCATAGTTGAAACATTTGAGTGGTATCTTTCCTTTATACTTGTCAGATCCTCTTTTGAGATTTTTGATAAAGTTTTCTACATCTACATCAGAGTCTTCACTGGATCCTTTATGAGCAACTACTTCTTTGCCCTTCTTGGTGGAGTTGAACGTTACCTCTTTCCTTGAGGATGCATCACTGGTTGTTCTCATTTCATAGGCTATTAGTGAGCCAAATAGGTCATCCATTGTGAAGATATTTAGATCCTTGGCTTCTTCTATGGTAGAAACCTTAGTATCATACTTAGGTGTGAGAGATCTGAGTACCTTCTTGACAAGAATCTCATCTACAATTTCTTCTCCAAGTCCTTTGATGGTGTTCACAGTTTCATCAAATTTGTGAAGGTAGTCTGCAATCTTTACTTCATCCTTCATCTTGATGCCTTAAAGTTAATCTCTTAGTGCTTACAGCTTGGCCTCTTTGACTTTTTCATCTCCTTCAAATAACCTCTGCATTTTATCACAAGTCTCCTTGGTAGATGTATAATGCATGACCTTGACAAACTCATTATCAAATAGCCCGCTCAAGATAGCATGTTTTGCCTTTGCATTGTTCTCATACTCCTTCTTGGCATCCGGATCAGTGGGAGGAACACTAGGGACAACATACCCATTCTTGACAAACATCCACACATCAAAACTAAGGGAGGAAATATAGTTCTCCATTCTTCTACTCCAAAAGGCATAGTTGGATCGATCAAACATGGGGGCTTTTGAGGAAGCAGACTCATTTCTTGCCATTGTGTTCTAAGTCTAGAATCTACCCAAGCTTTAATCAACCGAGAACCTATGCTCTGATACCAATTGTTGAACACAATGTACCACTGAGAGGGGGGTGAATCAGTGGTTCCTAAATTCTTTTCTTTTTAAAACAGCCTTAGAATACCGGTTATTATCCTAAGCACTTAAATAGTCAAACCGGTAAGACAAATGAGGATACCAATAGAGACAAACACATAAATGAAACCCACAACACCAAATGTACAAGGAAAACCCAATATGGGAAAAACCTCGGTGAGAAATATTGCAGGAGACTACTGCTCCAATCTAGCCTCACAAGTGAAATAATGAATTACAAAGATTTAGGGCACCAACCCAAGGATCACCAACCCCTGCACTAAGATCTAACTTGGTGATGTATTATGAAATACAATTTTGATAGTTATATGTTATGTTTACAAATGAGTTTTTCAACACTTGATCAAATAGATTTTTGTCAGTTAACAGTCTTCTCTTCTTCACTGGATCTCACACTACCAGTTATTAGATTGCTCTCTCTGATTCTTGGCCTCTCTTCTCTCTCTCTCACAGCCTCACAACACATTGTGTCACACTTGGATTCCTTCTTGATCAATCACACCTCACCAGTTAGCTTAACTGTTAGACCTGCAACAGTTTACCAGTACACTATCTTTGCCGGTTAAACCCTCTCACCGATTTGCCTACTAACTCACTCTATAACTTAATTAGAATAAATTTCTAAGAAAGATGATCTTTCTCTTTCCTTGAGCTCTCTTCACTCTCCTTCTTCACATCAAGAATCATTAATTTTTGTCTCGAGCTCACATATTTATAATCTTGTGTTCCCGCCAAAAACACATTCAATCAATATCGAGTTAGGTTTTGCCTTCTCAAAATTGATTTGAATCCAATTTGATTTGATCTACTTTTCTAGGGATAAGATCTTCATGGCATTGATCAATCACCAACAAATCTTTGCATTCCAATGTGCGTTTTCTAAATCTGGAGGTTTGCATCATGCTTTTCTACTTTTCTTTGTCATGCGCCGTTAATGGTTTTTTTGTTTCCTTCAACAAATGAGTACAAAGATCAAATCTTCTTGCAGGATCAGTTTAGTCATTTGCCAGCTTGCCTTCCTTGAGCCGCAATCCTCTAGCATCCTCCATGACTTGCAGGTTCCTCATAAAAGATGACCTACTTGCTGATTTGTTACGTCAATGCACACTCCACCGACCTATGCATTATCACCATCTAGCATCTAGTTGTCATGCTTGTAGACATCCACCTCTTCTTGGATTTCTATATTGATTTGACATTCTTTGTTGACCAAGGTTGACTATCAGCTCAGTTCACCTTACCGGTATGATCAACAAACATCTTATGTACCAGTAGCACATCTCAAGTTTGTGGCTTACCAGTAAGCCTAACCGATAGATGACACAATACATGTGTACCAATAGCCTTCCTTCTATCTGCTCACTCACATGTGCATTGCCATCATATGTCTTGCTCTTCTTATACCGGTCACCACTTCTTACTTACCAGTGACCTTGCCAAATCAGTTGACATCAATGATAACTTAATGCCAATAATACCAACAGGCCACCCAAAATTGGTTGCAATTTCCTAAATATTAGGAAATTAGGAATGTGCACACACATGTGAGGGAGGAGGTTAGAAAGGATAGGGTTAGTTAGGAGGATAGGTTTGGTTAGAACCCAAAGGTTAGGTTAGAGGTTAGGTTAGAAGAGGGGTTAAAGTTAGGAGGCATGTTACCCAAATGGAATATTTGAATTAATTAAATTCAAATAAGAAGATGGAAAAGGGGAATTAATTAATTAAGATATTTAATCCATTAATTGGATATGTCATTATAAATTAAATTAATTTTGCCAGATAAGATAGGATGCTATATATAATTAAATAATATGGATTATTTAATTAATGTGAGTGGCTAAAGGAATTAAATTTGATTAGTCAAATTTAAGTGTCTATAGGTAGTATCACAAACTTTTAAGCTCCTCTCATTTTTAATGAATCATAATTTGTGTGAACCTTTGGATCATTCTTCTATGTTGCTCGTTTTAGTAGTTCAACATTTTGACAAGCCACAAAACTTTTGAACCAAATTGTTCATAGACAAATAAATTATGAACACCAACTTTCTTTCTTCCTTCTATTTTAGTGAATTGATATTTGGGTAAATTATACTTTTGGCAAACCAAATAGTTCATGAAATTTTGATTTTGTCAAAATATTTTTTCTTTTCTCCAAAAGCTTCAAGGTTCGTGAGAGTGACATTCTTCACTTAGAAAATTGAGTTGAGAATGTTGAAAATTTGGAGGAATTGATTATGTGCTGCATTGATATTTGTCATTGATGTCAACACTAGTTGTTTTTCTTTCTACCAGCTTCTGGTAAAGTGGTTGGTCTTTGATGTTGATATGGAGATTTTTCTTTGGTTTTGGTCTGGCTATTGGAATTGGTTTGGATTGGTTATTCATGTGTTCCTAATGCGTATCACATTCAGTTGGTTCGAGATTTGATGATCCAGATGCTATCATATGTTCTAGTAATCCTTTTGGTTACCAGTAAGGGTTTTACTGGCAGCGCTTTGTTGAAGATCTTTTGATGAATCCAATAAGTGGTGTTGGTATGGCTTCTAAAAGGTTATCAAGATGCTGATGGTTATCTTGTTTGTGTTCCAATTGTCCATGGTGTTTCATTTGGCTTATGGAGACCTATTTTGGGTCTGGTGGTTATTCTGCTAGGTTATGGACCAGTTTATGTAATGTGTTGGTTGATGCTCCCGATGTGTTACCAGTTGAATTTATTGTTTGGTTTATGTACCGAACTTGGTTTATCATTAGTTTGTGGGATTGTGTAACAGATCTATTGTATTATCTTTTTGGTGGCTGACCTAATTTTTTAGGTCCTGGGTTGGTATAAATATGATGTAAGATCTCTTTGTAGATCATGGCATGGTATAGGTTATGAGATTATCTCTGTGTGAATAAAGTTGTAGTCATATGCAGAGGTTTTGGTCGATTATAGGTGATCAAATTGGGTTTGTGGAAGATTTTTAAGACCTCCGATATTGAGCTTAACCAAATCTGTACTCAGGCATAGGATATGCTATTCTTTCACTTAATTCATCTTTTCAGATTGTAGTATGGATTTCTTTGTAGTTATTGAGGCTCCTTTTGTGATGAGCAGTGCACTCTAGGTTGTTGGCCTTCCTACATGTGCATACCCCTCTTATTGTAATCACATACTTTCTACAAAAGTATTATTTGACTGTGGGTAGGCTTCCCACTATGGTTTTTCCCTTTACCGGGTTTTCCATGTACAAATCATGGTGTTATGTGTTATGGATGGTTGGTAATTATTTTGTGATTTATGTTTGTGCTTAATTCTTATATATGCTATTCCGATATTTGGTTTATTCATTCCGGTAAAAGGTTTTGTGTGCTTAAATATTTATAATATGTTGACAACTGATTCACCCCCACACCCTCTCAGTTGTCCACCGATTATCCTAATAGAGAAAATTCTTCTAAGAGAAATCATAAAAAATAAATCAAAAATATAACAAAATTAAACTAAACTAAAAAACAAAACCTAAATTTTTTTTGGTTGATGTTGGATTGCATATGGGTCTATATGCTCCTGCATCAATAAGTAGTTGTAACCACAATGGATGTAAGGGACAAATGTACCTAAGACCCCTTTATTCTTGGAATTTGATGGAGAAAATATAAGAACCATGGGGATGTGACAAACAAGTATTCTTAGATGTTATTTATTTTTGGGATTGGTGGAGAGAATATAACTATAATTGTTCAATTATTTTAGTCATATTTGAGGTGTGAAATAAGAGTAAATAATAATAAATTTATTTATTTGTGTGAGATGGAAAATGACCCAACTAAATAATTAAATAATAAAATTATTTAAGTGGGGTTCATAAGGTGAAGGGGATTTTGGCTCTAGGTGATGTATGATTTATTTGATCTTATGATAGGAATATACTAGGGAAATATTTAGGTGTCTATAATTTCATTCTATGTTCTTATGAGTAGAATGCAACATTAAGACATGTTCCCTAACTACAAAGGCACAAGGTGGAAAGTTAGTTAGCTTCCCTTTGTTAGAAAGAAAATCCTAACCATGCTTTTGAACCCCAAGACTTAAACAACATACTCTAAGCTTTTACTTTCCTAGGTGACCATCTGAAATTGCACCAACTTCTCTAGTATGACCACAGATCAATGTGATTTCAAATGAGCCACCTAAACAAGTCAAAGCCTAAAGTGTATTGTTTAAGTCAAACACTTTTGAACATAACCCTTCTCATATATCAAAGACAAACACAATTTAGAATACTAAAAGTACAAAGATAAAAGATTGTAGATCATGCTCAAAACCATTCATATAAGATTAAAACCGTATGTGCAAAGATCAAAACTATAAATATGAGACAATGAAAACAAAAAACAAGACATAAGTTTGTCAAATCTTAATCCCATATCTTTGACATCTTTCTAGAGCTTTGCGGAGGTGGTATGAGTGATCTCCCCTGACTTTGGAGAATATAGTAAGGTCATCCATATAAATAATAATATATTTTCCAATCAAGTCTTTGAAGGTGGTGTCCATTGCTCTCTGGAATGTTGCTCTGGCATTAATCAACCCAAATGACATCCTGCAATATGCATAATTCCCCCACTTTGTAGTAAATGTTGTTTTCATGCAGTCTTCATGGTTCACCAAAACTTGGTTATATCTAGAATAACCATCTAGGAATGACGTCATCTGTGAACCATTAACAACCTGCAATACCTCATCCATGGAAGGGAGTCGATAATTGTCTTTTTCTAATGCCTTATTGAGGTTACGAAAATCAACAGAAAGTCAAATCTCCCCACTCTTTTTTCTTATCGGCACTAGGTTGGCAACCCAAGTGGAGTGGCATACTGGGAAAATAATCCTAGCAGTAAGCAAATTTTGAACTTCTTTAAAGATCAAAGGCTCTATCAATGAATTGACCGGTTGCTACTTCTACCTAAATGGCTTTGTATTGGGTTTCAAAGGTATAACATGAGCGATGATAGATGTATCAAATATTTTCAGGTCCTCATAACCCCATGCTATGACATCAATGTAATCCTGTAAGATTTGTATAATTTTCTCCCTTTCAATGGAAGTACAAATCTTCCCAATATAGACTATCCTTTCTTGACCTTCTGAACCAATATTATGTGGTTCATATTTTCCAGCATCTGAATCTGTGGTCAACCTTTCTTTTATCCTAGGATCAAATTCAAAAATTTGTTCTAGAGTGACCATACCTTTGGGAATAACATTTGTAGGCAAATTGACAATTTTTTGATCACAATCTTCATCAACAGCATCTGATCTATCCTCTTCATCAATGATCTTCTCCTCAAAAGTACCAAAATTAGCAAGGAAAGATAGAATGTATCTATCATCCTCAAAGACTTGGAAATGCTTGATGTTATCAGGCACAACAGGTGTGGAGACTAGCTCTACGGAAAATGTTTTTAAAGGGGACTGACTTACTGGTTCTAGTGTACTTGCTGCTATAGCCAATGCATCTGATATTCCATTTCCTTTCCTGGGTACTAACTGGATATTAAAAGCATTGAAGTCTTCAATCAATCCCCATAATCGGTTCCTATATGTTGCTAACCTTTTATCATGACATGCATACTGACTTCTTACTTGTTTAACCAACAATTTGGAATCTCCTTGCACTCTTAAGCATTTAGCCCCCTTTTATGGGAGAAGAGGAGTCCTCTAACTAAGGCCTCATATTCAGTCATATTGTTAGTGCAAGGGAATTGGAGTCTATAGGAGGCTAGAAAGGTCTTCCCTTTGGGACTGGTTAACTCAACTCCTGCTCCACTACCTTACTTGGATCTAAACCCATCAAAATTTAGAAACCATATTTCATCCTTTAATTTCTTCCCATTCTTTGGCTTAGGTTCACTGATCAATGGAGGAATATTAATTTCTTAAAGTGGTTGTTGTTCCTTAAGTTCAATATCCTCCAATATCTAAGGTTGTTCATTTACAGACTACTCTACTTGAAGTTGCACAGGAGATTGAGTCTCTTCATTCTCCTACTTGCCAATCTTAACTATGAAGATCTCCTTCTTGCATTTCTCTTCTTGGGAATTTTCTATTACAACATTCTCTCTTTGGAGCATTACTCTCTCATGGTTTGGAACTTCAATTTTTTCCATTTTCATATCATAATCAGTATCTTCACAAGGGGCTGGGCTCGTCAACTTTGTAACTTCATTTTGGCAAGGGATACAGGATATCTTTGAATGTTCTTGATGATGTATCCTACACCATTGCGGGAGTAACAAATATTGCATTTTGATGTCATCTCCTAGCAAGCACATCCCTTGTTTCATTCCTGCAATAACGTCTTTAATCCTCCCCATATGCTCTGCCACATCAACCTAGCGAGACTAGGGAGATATAGGTGCAGAGAAAGTGATAATTGTATTTACTCTATAAACTCCTGGACTCACTTCAGCATATGCCACCTCATTGGGAGCCCCACAATTTATGACCAATTTCTTCAACTTGGGCTCACTGTCAATTCGAATTTGGTTACTTACCCCTTCCATGGAAGCCATAAATATGTAAAACAAGTTGAGAAGTAACCTCCCAAAGTTTTTGACCAATCCCTATTGAGAAGCATCCCATATACCTCTAGAATATCAACTACTTGAATGTCAATGTAGCGGGATATGTGCAGATCAACACCCAACTGGATATACATGTCTTTCAATTCCCCAATCAAATTTACCTCGGTCTTGTCCAACTGTACCACTTTCTTATTTGCACACAGTGGGTTGAGACCAAGCTTATGACATATAGAATAAGGCATTACGTTTACAAAGGCACCTAAATCTACCAAACAGTTGTGTAAGTTCTTTCCACATATATTTAAACTGAGCAAAAATGGCGGGTTTTCGACAACATCGTTATTGATATTAGCATTAACTTCATTCAAGTCAGCCATCTTAACCTCATTGCTTTGAGATTACAGTTGTTCCAATTTCTTAAGAAGAGCCTTCTTCTATTCTGGGCAATATCTCAGTACCTCCATTAGGGACATAGTTGTTGCAGTCCTCTCCATCTCCTTAGTAATGTCAAAAGACCCTTTTACAACATATTCTTGGCCTTGGCCTTGTCTAGGATGTGTTCCTTGAAAAGCTTGAGGACGGGGAGGATTGTTACTAGAATTTGCATCAGGAGGTACAAATCCACCCCTTGGGAGAGGCGGTTCTATCAATGGTGCCTTGCCTTGACTTCTGAGGTTGTAATTATTCCTGGTTTGAAAAGATTGTGCATCATAAACACATGGTTCAGCTTCAGCTTCTTCTTGAAACTCTTTGTAGAGGAACATGTCAACCAACATTGTTGGATTAACCTTTTTTTATTCCTCATTAGGATACTGTGTCGATTGAGAATCATCTTGAGCAATCCTAATCATCTTTTCAAATTGGGCGCAATTGACTTCCGAATGTGATGTTGTATTGTGCAACCTACACCAGTTAGTTAGTACATTCATATCTACTAGGTTAAAAATTTGTGTGTTATTATGGTTGTCCCTTGCATCTAGATGGTCATGGTTTACCCCATCATTGCTTGGACCTGTGTTCCATTGTCTATTGTATGGCTTGGAGTTATACCTTTGGTTTTGATTCTGATTATTATAGCCTTGTTGATTATTATACGTTTGGGATTGGTTATACCCTCTTGGAGGATTCATCTTCATTTGACTCAGATTTGAAGTAACTTGTGAAATCATCTTCTTTAATGCTTCTACTTCAGCAGATATGTGTGACCCTTGACTCTCAGGCATCATATTTGGGGCTTGGTTTGTTGTGTGGGGATTATCAAACTGTTGACTTGTCCCTTGTACTTGACCAACATACTGTTTTTGGATAGGGGCAGCATTGGTATTGATTTTCCAAGTTAAAGCTTGAGCATCAAATTGTTGACTAGCTTGAGGTTGAGGTACATAAATTGGTACCAGGTTCATTGTTGCGGCTCCTATTGGTAAAGATAATAGTACCTCGAGGAGTTGGTTATAATTTCCTTGGTTTATTCCTATGGGAAAGTTGTATCCAAACCCCCCGGGTGTTTGATTTAACTCTTGATTCATGTTGATTGCCAATGCATAAACCTTTACAAAGGTATTCCTTTGATCTTCGGGCACACTCTTTTTGATAAACATAGCACTCCATGGGTTGATGGCTCTCAAATATGAATCAATCGCTACATTTCCTGTGACTTGATAAGGAGCCTACAACCTCTTATATGCCCTTTGAAAGTTGGTATTAAAAGTTGTCAAAGGTTCATTTGGTGTATTCTTAAGGGAGGCAAACTGATGGTACAATATTCCAAGATCAACATACACTTAGAACTGATCAATAAAGGCTTTCTCTAAAACATCCCAACCATTTATGAAATTTGCTGGTAGAGTCAAATACCAATTATATTCGTTCTCCCCAAGTGAATATGGGAAGAGTCTACATACGACATCTTGAAGTTCGATGTTGTTATGAACCACTGCATCCTTGAATTCTTTAATATGCTCATCTGTAGTCCTAGGTCCCCCAAAGTAGAGCTTACTAAAAAATTTGTCAAGGTTCCTAGGTAGGTCATGTATCCCTCCAAGTATATTTCCTAATGGAATGTGATCTTGGTTGAAGTAGGCCATTGCAGGTGGTGATGGTGGACATTGAGTCATGAAAGGTGTAGTGATGAGTTGAGGGCTAGGGATTAACCGACCTTCTATATTGGTTCTAGATGACTGTGCTGGTGAGGATGTTAAAGTCTATCCTTTAACTTTATTTCTCTTCTTCCTAGTTGTAGGTCCTAATTCTACTAAGTCTGATGGAGAAGAGTTACTCCTAATAACTTTGTAAAACCTCTTGGGAGAGAAAGATGATATACAATCCAGCTTAATACCTTAATTTCTTAGATGTGGAGTAGGTGGTTGGGGGTTTCTTTGTGCAATAATTTGCCTCTGTGCCTCCACTTCTATGCATATACCTTTTTGCCTTTTGTTGTCAAGGACTTGTCTAGCTCGCAACCAATCACTATGATTCCTTCTACTATCCCAAGCAAGAGTGTGTATTTGGTAAATGTTGTCGTCTTGTTCATAATTGAGGTTGGGTTGTGCGAATGGTAAAAGTCCATCTCCTGGGAGTACCATGTTAGGTCATAGGGCGACTATGCATTAAAAGTTGAGGGGATTTGTGCTTTAGGCCCTCCTTCTAGCGCCAGTTTCTATTGATGGGTGTTTTGACATACTCACCAATAGTCAGGTAGTTTATGTGAACACTCCCCACCTCTCCTGAAAAGCGATAAGTTTTTGGGAACAAACCACTCCAAGGTCTCTATAGTCGGTTCTCAATGGTGATGGGTAGCTTAGTGGTTGATGTGGTCGTACCTGTTAAACGGGCGTACTGGTTGAAACAACTTCCAATAGCTTAACTTATTTATTTTTTTGTATTTTTATGGTTTAGATTCTCTTTCAAAATAAACTATAAAAGATGGATCAAGGAAACAAGAAAATAACAATGGAATGAATACAATAACAACTTAATGAACTACGCAATTAGCACCTTGCAATCTAAATATCATCAATATCATTCAAACTAGCATTCAATAACGGACCTCCAATAAACATGCAGAGTCATGCAACCTCACAAATCCATGGAAACGAATACCACCACAATATTGTTCTATCACATTAATTTTTAGACACTACTTATGTGCGCAATATGATTCATAAAGCAATAAAGCATAAAATCAAAATAAGATGTTGATTTCAAACAATAGACATTACCAGATTGCAAAGAACAAATTTATAGCACATACGCATAGATCAGGCAATCCATAAGTTGCTTCTTGTATTAACTCCAAAGAATGCATCATAACATCTACTCAAACTCATAAAATATGCTTAAAAATCTCTAAAAGAATATCTAATTGGGCCTCAAACCATCAATTTGTGGACCTTAACAATGAATCAAAATCCTCAATTTATAGAGTTTCTTGTCCTACTTTCTAGGAAATAAACCTATCACTAAAAAAGGTAAGGAATCGTAGTTGACTTGCAAGTCTCTTCCTAAAACTCTAGTTAACTACTACAAAACTGTGACTGGGTGAGCATTATGAAAATGGTGCTACATGAGCCAACACTTCATAATCATGCAAAACTTGCTCAATAATTCTAGGTACAAGCTGGAGTGCCAGTTGAAGTTCCAATCACAGTGACATGCAAAATTCTTCAAAAAATACCATGCTATCATTAGCAAGTGTATGTTCAACTTCTACTTCTTTTTATAACTCTTGTATTTACTAATGATGCATGCAACTACCTCAACAAGAGGATCAACAACATGCTTGATTATAAACTTGTACTTCTTCAAAATCTCCTCTGCATTCTTACTTCTATATTCTAACTTCTCTATTATCTCTGAAGCCCATTGACATTGGGTTATTAAGTACGTATATCTATCCATTAACTCAACATTAAACTATGCAAAAGTTGTAAAATATCGTGCCACATATGCATCCCACTGACGGAGTACATTGTCTTCCTCTAAGTGCCCAACATTAAGGATATCAAGCCCAAAAATACCCAACAACTTCCCTACAAACTTTTCATACTTGTTTATTGCACTAAGGAGAGGTGAACGGACATCTATTATGTCCTTCCCATACTGATGAACCATCTCATTCTTCAACTCCAAAATGTATATATAGGACTGCAAATTTTGAACACTATCTCCTCCCAAGAGATCTTCACCTATTAAGATATCCTCCCCGAGATTCAAAATCTTATTCAAAATTTGATATTGTTTATCAAAAATGTAGAGCATTTCACTCCCACTGCTGAGAACATGAAGCTAGAGCTCCGCCTACCTATGTGGATCTCCTATATACCTCTATGGTATTCTGCAAAAACAATCTAATCTTAGAAGCATTATTTTGTGTCCATGTTTTTGCAGTTGCAACCACCTTTCTCACTTCAATGAGTGTCTTCATGTCGCCTTCCGGAAGTGATGAAGTTGAAGCTAAACTATCATCTACACACACGTCTAGTGTCTTGCCCATCTCCACAAGTAACTCCTTGTACTATTCCAATTGTTCTTTCACCTTTGAGTGATAAATGTGTTCTTTCTCTATCTTGCTCCTCACCACACTGGTAGCCAATTCCAGAGTATCCAATTCTCCCCACTAGGTCTGGTTACCCAATTTTACATGTGAAACTTGATATTTTGGGGAGTTTTGGCCTTCAACTTGTGTAGGAATTTCTATATCAACAATCACCTCACCAGAACCGGTTCTAGACAAATGATGCACGGTTTTTTCCTTCTTTGTTTTCCTAGGTTCTTCAATGATTGCTTGTTGCAAGGAAATCTTCGACAGTACCACTTTCTTTTTATTGTCAAAGGTGAAGTTCAACCACTATGGCGTGTCCTTGTCCTTATCACCTTCATGCACCATGGTATGATTTCTATAGTTACCTTGTGTACCTTTGATTTCTCTTCTGCTTCATCCTTCTCTTCCTCCTATTGCTCTGAAATTTGAATACCTTGGGTTGACATACCCGGTTGAACCTGGTTGGTTTGGAGAGTGATATCAATATTCAATTGTTGTTGTTTGTGCAACTCTCCCAACCTATCACTTACTTCCTCTTCAAATCCTTTATCAATTTTTCTCGTTCCTTCCAATTCCCCCTCAGCTGTTATTTCCTTTAACAAATTATCTTGATCTTCAGGGGTTAAAAGCAACCTTTCATCATGTTCATCCTTAGGGTCAACTTGTTCTCTTTCTTCTTCAACTAGTTGTTTCTTCAGTAGATCCTGTTCATCTATGTCCATAGGATCCACCGGTGCCCATTTCTCGAGCCAAACAAACTTCTTTCTTTGCTTCTTCTCAATTTTCTTTTGCGTGAATTGTTTAATGGGTTGTGCATCCTTCTGATTAGAATCAGATTCAATGTTATGAATAGTGACCTTTTCCATAGCAGGAGTTAATGTTTGCATTAATGGAAGTGATGTTACTGATATTGTAGCAAAAATTTCAATTGGTGCAGACACAAGCATTGTTACAGGGGTTGTAGCAGCTAATGATGTCAAAATTGGAGCCTGTGTTGTAGCGGTAGGTGGAGGCTGAGTAGATGTTGTTGTTGTATTAGGAGGGGGTTGAGAAAATGTAGATGTTTCTTTATCAGCCTTCTCTTGCTCATCCTTCTCCTTAGTGCCTTCTCCTAGTACCTTCCCAATAACAGCCCTTACGGGGTGTACTTCTGCAAGTGGCACATCTCCTAGCCTTTCCCTTATTCCAAAATTTGTTGCCTTTTTCAATATCTCACCCTTTCTCATTTGTACCTTGACCTTTTCCAAAATCTTTCCTATGGTTGGCTTAGGTCCAATAGTCTCATCTGGTTCAGTGGATGTGTTCTTTCTTGAACTCGACCTAGTTCTCCGGACATACTCCCTGTGTACCCTTGATTGGGGATTATCCATGACTTATTCAATCGGCTTTCCTTTCGAAGTGCTTGGTCTAATCCTTTAATTCATCCATTGTCTAATCCTCATTATAACATTTTGAGTCAGTGATTTTATATTTATATCCTCCTGCCCTGACCATCTTATTGGAGAGAGGGGCTTCTCATCGATTCCTTGTTCCCTGTATGCTTGGTCTAATAATTCACCATCATCCCTCAATTCTTTACGGAGATTGGTCTCTATTTCAAAATTCCTTATTTGTGGGACTGAGAGCCTAGAATATTTTTTCTCTCTAACTTCAAAACTATCTTGGAGGTTGGCCCAAAATTCCTCCAAGCTCGGTTTATGCCCATCATAAGCTTTTGGCATCATCTGCTTCAATTTTCCATATGGGTCATAATGCTCCCGAGTATAATTAAACTCCTTCAAATGTAAGTCATGAAGTTCTTGCTCAGCCATCTTAGCTACTTGAATTTTTGAACAAGAAAAATAACCAATTGAAACAGAGAAATCCACACTGGTTTTGTGTTTTGAAGATAGTAGTGATTGCAACCCGACCATCTTCCTTACATACTCCAAGAGTATCACCCGGTCATTACAATATCTAGGTAGCAGCATGCGATTCCCTATGAAGCCACTAACCTTGATGTATGTAGAACGTTGATTCTGGATGAACCAACATGCATATTCCTTTATTATCACCATAGCTTCTGGGCTTATTCGGTAGCATGTATCACCTGTAAGTTTTATAATAACGGGGAAGAGGAAGGCATCATTTATCCTTTTAAAATGTATCTTTGCATTTCCTAGGGGGAGTTGAGTATAATACTCCCACACCTCTTTTGTCCCTCTTCATCACCTAGTTGGCCCTCTATCTGCAGTCTTGGAAACTTTCCTGCCCGAGCAGCTACCCAGATAACATAGGAAGTAAAGAAGAATTTTTATTTATTTTTGTACATCAATCAATTGTTTGTGTATGTTATTTGAGAGGATTTGGGCCCAATCAAAATACTACTTCCCAATCAAAATAGTAGTCATGTATTGAAACATCCAGCGGTGAAAATGTCAGCAGTCTGGCTTGCCGAAGGCCTTGCTCAACATGATAATTAAGTCCTGTTGTGGATCCTTGAAATCAACCCTTAGGATGTCACTGGCCTTCAACCCAGTCTTTCTCTCCTCTTCAAGCTATTTTTCATTCATATGTCTCTTGCAAGAGGTGGTACCCTTACCCCATACCTTTGCAGCTTCCTCCTCAGTTGTCAATAGCACTTCATCCCTTGAAGGAATGCCAAAAACAAACCCTAGCATATTTGCTGATAAATCAATTATTGTTCTTCTTTGATCATCTATGCACTTCCTGGTGTCTACGTTGTAGCACTATGTGATAGTCATGATAAATTCAGGGGCTTGAACAGATTGTGGAAAGATGGTTGCCTCCACCAGCCCCGATCTCTTAATTCTCCTATAAGGAGCCTCCAACCTTGGCTTGTCTAGTTGTGTTCTGATGTCTTCTAGTTCAACATGTCCCACCTCGGCATCTATCACCCACTTGATCTGGTCATCTAATTTAGAAGCGTATGTTTGTCCTTGGTAGTGGTACTTCATGGTTGCAAGTAGCTTTTCCAATTCCTTAAATTTCTTGCTGGAGGTTGGGTCCATTTAATTGCTCTGATCTGCAAGAAAGAACCACAAATTAGCTTATCACATAGTAAAAAATATCAATAATATCACCCACTCCAGGACTCCGGGGTTTTGAGGTGAGAAACTCCTTCAAAAACAACTGACCTTGGACTTCTGGGGCTTCAAGGTTCCGAGGTTAGGACAAGCTAAAACAATAAAGTCCAGAACTCTGGGGTTCCAGGGTGAGACAAAACAACAGTTCGGGACTTCCCGGTTCCAAAGTCCCAAAATAATTTGATTGAAGGCCCAAAGGATGGTCCGAAACTCCGAGATAAGAAAAGCATGGTCAAAGGGGATCAACCTCGGAACTTCGGGGTTTTAGGGTAAAAAGCATGGCCAAAAAGGGATAACCTTGGAACTCTGGGGTTCTGGGGTAAAAAGCATGGCCAAAAGGGGATCAACCTCGGAACTCCGGGGTTCCAAGGTAAAAAGCATGGCTAAAACAGTAGAGTCTGGAACTCCGGTGTTCCGGGGTAAGACAAAACAACAGAGCCCGGAACTCTGGGTTTCGGGGTAGGACTTCGAAACAACAAAGAACACCTCGAGACTTTGGGGTTCCGGGGTGCGAAAGACAAAAACTAAAAAAGGAAAACTAAAAAAAAAGCAAAAGGGAGGAGACCCATATTTTCAGGACAAGGAAACTGATGGGGTTAGTTATGCAGGGCATAACAGTAGGACCACAAATCAGTGTGATTTCAGATGAGCCACCTGAACAAGTCAAAGCCTAAAGTGTATTGTTTAAGTCAAACCCTTTTGAACATGACCCTTCTCATATATCAAAGACAAACACAATTTAGAAGACTAAAATTACAAAGATAAAAGATTGTAGATCATGTTCAAAACCATCCATATAAGATTAAAACTGTATGTGCAAAGATCAAAACTATAAATATGAGACAACGGAAACAAAACACAAGACATAAGTTTGTCACAACATCACGATTAGAAGTCTAATAACAAATATAAGAGAGAAACCCAATTTAGAAGACTAAAAGTGCAAAGATAGCAAATAGTAGATCAAGTTCAAGACCATTCATACAGATTCAAAACCGTACGTGCAAAGATCAAAACTACAAATATGAGACAAAACCAGAACAAAACACAAAACATAAGTTCATCAAACCTTTACAAATATACATCTAATAACAAATATTTAAATCACTAATTACATCCAAACATCCACTTGTCACACATAAATCTACTTTGACCCAAAACAAACTTGAAAAGTAAAACAAATTGGATCCAAAATGTTATTACAGAACCATTAAAAGAAACCTGCACTAAAATATCTAGATGATGGCGAGGTCCGAATTTACCCACATATTAAAAAAAACATTACACATGAAAACAAAACGTGTTACCTATTCTTTTAATGGATTTTTTGGGAGAGAAACAATTTAACACGGAACCAGAGTTGAAGCCAAAGATTTAAAATACTTTTTTAAATTACTATTCTTGTTTTTCAAAGCACTGTAACAGAGCTCGTGTTTGAAAAAGTTATGCTCTTGAGCTTTTATTCCAAGACCATGTTTTAATAAGGACCCACTCCTTTATCTATAATAATACATATTAAATGCTTTCTTTATGCACAAGAAAACTGTATGGGCTTAGTGTAATGGCGGTTCTATGTGATTATCCTTCCAATAGTCACTTTGATTTAGACATGTCATTGCCTTCCTTTTCTTTCTCAACACTTAAACAAATTTTTTATTGTCCAATTGGCATCATTTAGTTGTCCTACCCAACCTACTCTTTCCTACTCAGTTGACTTTCTCCCTTATCAACATACAAGAGTTTGAATTATTGAAGACTTCTTTACATCCACAATTTTATGTAATAAAAAATATGGGTGATGGATGAGATGATGCAATTGGATAAGATTGTCCTCACTACAAGATTAGGTAGAAGAAAATATATAAAATTGATTAACATGTGTATGTGTTTTTGTTATTGGCTAGAAAAATGTATATAAAATTGATTATTGGAACATGTGTATTGTTTTTTGTTATTGGCTTGATATGTCTTGACAAGTGTTGGGAGATTTTTATTTATTCTTTCCTTTTCTTTCGTCGTGTCGTATTCTTTGTGGGTCTCTAAATGGAACTCAAAAATACTCATTTATTCTTTCCTTCCCTTTCATGGTGTCTCATTCTTTGTGGGTATATGAAATGAACTCATACTTGTTAAGGAGTAACCTTGGTTAATTGGTCTACTGCTTGGTGTGAAAGCATTTGGATTTTGACAAATTATCTAGATGTTTCTTGGGAGTTCACATATCATTATTTGTAAAGTGTAAATTTTTCGAATGGTATTTCGTGGAATGGTCTATTTTTATTAGACTATAAGTACAAATATATGCCAAGTTTTGGCATGATGCGATGGTTAAGTTGTGTTGTTGTTCTTGCCATCAAGATTCAAACCTTGTTAGGGTGTTATTATTGAATTTATAAGTAAGGATGAAGTCCTCCATTTGTAACCCCGTTGATTCATAGATCTATGTCAAAGTATTTTAACCCTCTTTAAAAAAATTAAAAATTATATTTAAGAAATTTGAATTCAAAATATAATATTTTTTTAATGTTTATATTCCACAAGGAAAATTTAAAGTGGGCAATGTTTTTTATATTGAAAAGTGGGATTGAAAGGGCTCGAACCCTTATACAACATAGTCAAAAGACACACAAAGCATGTACCATGAGCAATGCAACTATAGTGGGTAATGTTGAAATGAATAATGGACATATTTTTTATTTTGATAGATGAGGTTGAGTGTAGATTTGTGGTAGATTTATTCTAATTCTCCAACATATTTCTTCACATGCTTAAAACATGTAAATAGGAAAAAAGATTTAGTACTTGAGAAATTTGTGATATTAAAAGATTTTTTATTTTTTTTCTCACTATAACACTATTCATGAAGAATGAATTTCATTGTTAATAGTTTAATATAATAATTTTTAAAAAAAAATTCTTTATATTTTATGACGCTTTTTATAAATAATGTAGTATTATATTTGATCATGTGAAAATCAAACCTTAAAATTAAATAGAAACGTGTCACTTAAATTACATATAAAGATTTGAGAGGGATTAAACACATTTTATCTAATCAAAAATATTTTAGAAAGGTAAAATTGAATGCTTGCAAAACATGTTACTAGTCTTAAAGTCAACTACAAACATTAGTCAATAAACATGATGATCTCCCTTCTATAACCAAAGAATCTTAAAAGCTATTTACCAGTTCCAAGCATAAAATAATATTAACAAAATAAATCTCATGATCATATAAATTTATTTTTAAAAATTTAATAAAAAATATATTAATTTTTAAATGCTTGTGCTAGATAAATAATTAAATTTAGAATAAATAATGTTAAAATAAATAATTGTCACAACTTTCTTATTTTGATAGATGGGGTTGAGTGTAAGTTTATCCTACTCTCCACATATTTGTTCACATGCTTTAAAGAAAAAAACAATTACTATTTGAGAGACTTTAATATTAAAAGTTTTTTTGTTTTTTTTCTCACTATAATACAATTGGTTAGGAGTGAATCTTATTGCTAGTGATTAAATAAAATGAACTATTTTAAAGGTTTTTACTTTACAATAATGTAATATTTTTTATTATGTGAAACTCAATATTAAATTTGATATAAACTTGTCATTTATATCATCATATAAACATTTGAGAGGGGTGGAAAGTGTTTTTATCTAATTATAAACATTTGTGATGGGTCAAATTTTTTTTTATCTAATCAAAAACATATGAGGCGTAAATTATGAACTTGCAAAACATGATACTAATCTGAAAACTCAACTAACAGTTATGATCGATCAACATGATCTTAAAATCAATCAACATGATAATCTCACCTCTATTGAATATACAATTATTAATTTGCAAAACATAATATTAGTCTGAAAACTCAACTACCAGTTAAAATCGATCAACACCACAATTTCACCTCTATAATAACTCAAATAGCCAAAAATAAAAATAAAAATAAATAAATAAATCCCAACTATCAACAACTTCTGATACATGAAACAATTTTACACAGATTTCGGTAGTCTTACATCAATCTAATGACTCTGCAGTCTTCTATTAATTCTTTTTAAGCTTTTTCTTGAAATGATTGATTTAACCTATTCATGAAATCTGTATTTTTTTTTAACTCAATTCAAACTTATTTATTAATTTAAAACTATGAATCTTTTACCTCACTTGGTTAATGAGTTTTTTATTTGCCACTTATTCATTGCAGACATTTTTTTTTTGGTTCAATTAACTTGAATTCCAAATTACCTAATTCCCCACGTGAGATCTGTCTGTTTGTCTTCTCCATGAACGTGCAAATTCATTTCTAGAAGTGAAAGCTGGTCTATTAAAAATGGACACCATTGTCAAAGTTTCATAAATGTTACTATTATCAAACTCATATAATTGAGTTGTGAATGCATCGTATTTACCAACGCTGTCATTTGTTTTATAATTGAATCAGAGTTTTGACTTTTTGGCTTTTTTTAGAAGAAAATTTCATTAAATTTGTTTGAAGAAAAGTAAAATAAGTTGAAATTTGTTGAGGTACGGAGTAAATTAGATGATCGAGATTTTTCTTTAATTCTTCTTTTCTATTAATGTATTAGTTATTGTCATGTATTGACCTATTTATTTGTTTAATTCTGATTTGGACTTCAGAAATGTGATTTTTTTGTGAGTATTTTTACAAATACTAGTAAAGAAACTTGTACCTTAAAAAAAAGTTCTCATTAGTTGAAATTTCATTTTTATTTGATAGATAAATTAGATAATTGAGATTTTTTTTTTCTAATTAATGTATCAGTTCTTGTAGTGTACTTACCTATTCATTTCTTTTGTTCTGATTTGGGCCTCAGAAGTGTGATTTTTTTTAGTACATTTAGTATTATTCTATAAATAGTAGTAAAGACACTTGTATATTAAAAAAAAGGTTTCCATTAGTTGAGATCTCATTTTTATTTGATATATTTGGTATGATGCTATATTGATATTGGGTTATGTTTAGGAATTAATTTTTTATGTTAAAAGATTACTATTATTATCAAATTTGTTTTTAGAGTGTAGTATATTTGTTTAAGTTTCTGGAAGATGTGAATGATACTTAGGTTTCTTAACAAATGCAATGCTTGTGAAGTGTAAGTTGTTGACCTAGGGGTGATTTTTTTTTACTTCTTTCTTGTATGGTGTATGATATTTTCTTGTATTTTACCCATTAATTTGAAACATAGAGTGCTTGGAAACCACTTTCATCATGTTGAGAAAAAACATAATTAGTTTTCTTTTGTGTTTTGACATTGGCCTTTGATTGCACCATGTTTGTCGTGCTCCATTGAATATATTATATCATGTCATGTCTTCTTTTTCTTTGGCCCTTTTGATTAAGCATTGTTTGTTGTGAGTCTCTATGTTGTTTAATTCTCTTTTCACCTTCTATTTTATGTATTGTGTCTTGTTTTGTGATCTTTTTGAGATCTTATCTCATATTTTCCATATTTGGGGCATTTCCTTCTTGATTAATATCCATCATGGATGTTACATGCTTTTGTTTTATGATGTTTACATATACTTGCATGTTTTTTTTTTTTTTTCTAACATGTTTATCTTGTGGATTCATCATGATTATCATGCTTACGCATATTTTATAAATACATTTTAATATTTTTATCATGTCACATCTTGATAAAATATTTTTATATGTACTAGGTACATATACTTATCATGTTATGTCACTTATTTTTGTGTGTGTGATGTTATATAGCATTTATGGCTATTATCACTTGCTTATGCCCCTCATTAGAGTCAACATCACCTTGGCACCTTGGCACCTTGGCACCTTGGTCCTCCTCCTTAGAGATGATTTCATGATCACATCTTATTATCTTATCATGTGTTTTCACATAATACTCTAATACTTATTATATTCTTATTAGGTTTTTAATTGTTACATCACTTTCTCCTCTCTTATAATTCCTTGCATCCTTTATATGCAACCAAATGAAGGGGTCATAATTTATTATTTTTAATTTTTTAATGATTATTACTACAACATAATGACTTAATTATTTTCATGGCTTCATGTACATTAAATATTCATGCTCGTTTTGATGGCCCCCATTGTGACTAATAGTTATTTGCATCTTCAAATGAATTTTTTAAGTTCTGAAAACATGAGACATGACATTTTATTATTGTGTGGATAGGAGTAGAAGAGATTGGCTAGAGGATCCAAAGGGATTTGATCTAAGACCATTTACATATAATCCACCAAGACTTAGACTAAATATCCTTGATTAGATCAAACTCTCATGTATCTTTTTAATCATGACCAATTTCAAAAAAAAAATAGGGTTGGTTCACTATTGAAAAATTTATTGTGTTTTAACCTAGACACAAATTCAACTTAGAATGGATTATAAGCATCTAGGATTCCAAAATTAATTTTTGTAGAAATGGATCAAATTTGTGAAAGATGTTCATTTGCAAAAGTATGAAAGTCATTTTTGCAATCATAAAAAATATTTTTATAAGTGTAAATTCAACCTAGTTAATTGTCTATTAGAACTTTCTAATCACAAATCTAATCTTTGAAAAGGTTTTTGAATCATTGAACACAATCTACAATAACAAAAGAAATCTATTACCATTTTCTTTTATGTACTAAATCCTTGATCTTTAATTTCAAAAATCTTATTTACTATTGTTATTACCCCCTCTTTAGTATGAAGTATAATATCAGTATAATATCCCCTCTTTAATTTCTAAAGTGTGTATTTTATTTATTTCACATGTAAAAGAACCATTTTTAAAGAATTTATAGATGAATATTTTATATACTTTAAGAGAAAAATTTTGTCATTTAATGCCTCTATAAAAAATCTCATGATTTTCTATTTGTTTTAAGAGATATATTATTTAAATATTAATTTTAAAAGTTATATTAAAAGGTTAAATTTGATGATCAATCATGTCTATCGAGTAAACTACAATAAAATTGCATAAATAAATTTATTTATAATTATTAAAATTTAAACTAGATCATTATATTTGATTAATTGTTTTAAATGGTCATTTGTATTTGATAGTCTTAAGTATTGGTCCTCCTATTGAATCTCCTCCATTAAACTATTTTTTTTTTTTTCAAATTTTAATTTAACACAATATGTACAATTAAAATTATAAAGATTAAGACAAGAAAATTAAAATGAACAAAGACTAGAATTTATGAATTTATTTTTTTCATGAATAAGAATGAAGGCCTCTTAGATCTCAAGAGCATATCTATATCATTGATTCCTATTCATATGATGTATCTTTTTATTATGTTTTAAATACCAAGGAGCTACCCCATATTGGTAGTATTTATCTATAGAATTTTTTTTTAAACATTAATTTTTATAAATCTAATTAATTAATATGATATATTTTAACATTTGATTTCAATTTTTTGTGAATATATAATACTGTTAATTTATTTATACAAAATTAATTACATTGTTTATAATTTTTTAGTTTACAATTATACAAATAATACTATTGCAATATAATTTATAATTTTATTAAAAAAAATTCTATTCAATGAGCTATAGTCTAGGGGACCACTTCCTCATATTAAAATTAGAAAAATATTAAATACATTATTTTTACGATCGTCTAATTAACATATGAACCATCAACAACAAAAACAATAACTATAATTAAAATAGGTGCTATTTAGAACTTGATTTTGTTCATTAAAAGTAATGGATATATATTTTTCACTCACTCAATTATATTTTCCAAATCTAAAGCCATGATTACCTTTGTAAATTTCACTTTTTTATCTAGCCCATTCCTTTAAATCCCCTTAGAATGGTCCCTATTATGAAAAAATGAAAGTTAAGGCCTTATTGTGATGTTGTGTTTGATAGTGAATGGCTTATTTGGCATAAGAAAGACACACCTATGAAAACAATTAACCAAGAATGTTTCTTCAATCAAAATATTACTCTTGAAGGAATTCTCTACCAAAACACAAATTACCTCCCTTTCTTCTCCTACATCCATTTGTACTCCCTCAATTACTAAGGATATATTTGTGTTAACCTACTATTTGTGATCTACTACAAGGAAATCGTTTTCTAAAATTCATTGAATACTAAAAATAACAATCCTAACCTTTGATGTTAATATGTTCTTCAACCTATGCTCTAATTCTTTCCCTAAGAAGGCTATCTGTAATCTTTTAACTATCAATTTAGCTTATGTATACAAAGAAATTAAGATACTATTGAAACTATCTAGAATGTTTTTGTATTATAAGATTCCCAAAATATTATTCTTCACCTTATGTATCTCAGTAAAGATATGCGAATATCTACTCATGTTTGATAAATTATTACTCAAAATTTAAAAACCATTACTAAAATATAATAATTATAAGTTTGATCTAAACATAATATATAAATCATGATTATCATGTAATGTTACCTTAGATTCATTCTTCTATATTTAAAAAAAAATTAAAAAAAAAATTGAACATCATTATAATTTAAAAGTTCAATCAAATATTCCCATGCTTTGAATTTATACTTACCCTAAGATTATTTAGTGATCTATGATAGAAAGTTAGCAAAGTAATCCATTTCCTCTTTGACTCTATAAATAAACACGTTGAAAGGAATATTTCATGAAGGAATCAAACAATTACCATAACGAAAGCTAGTTTTTACCAACGTTCAAGGGCTTTCACATTAAATATCACCCCCTTTGGTTGGTGGAAGACTTAATTCTTCCAAAATATTTTTTAATTTTATTTCTATTTTTTTATTTTCATATAAAATAGACAATTACAATAACATATTAGAGATGGTAACTATCCATTTACAATAACATATTAGTTCATTATGTAGAATGTGAATTTTTTATATATAATTGTATATTATATTAATAGATATTAAGTTATTAGAATAAATAAGATTTGAAAAGGAAGAAATATATTAGATATTATGAGACATTTATAAAATAAAAGAAAGTACTAAAAATTATGTTATAATTCTATTTGAACATATTTTATTAATTTTATAATAACAAAAAAATAAAAAATAAATTTAAAATCTAAAATTTTCTTTTAAAGATACATGTTCACATTTAAATTATTGTGCATGGAAGACAGAGAGATAAGGAGATACTTGCGTGCAACAACGAAGAGATAAGGTGACATTTATGCACGGTGACGGAGAGATAAGGCAACACGCGAGGTAAAGGAGATATAAGGGTGAGTTGCCATGCACATGCAACAAAGTGATAAGGTGGAGATGCTAAGCGTGCGGTGACGGAGAGATAAGGCAACACACAAGGTAAAGGAGATATAAGGGTGAGTTGCCATGCACATGCAACAAAGTGATAAGGTGGAGATGCTAAGCGTGCGGTGACGGAGAGATAAGGCAACACGCGAGGTGAAGGAGATATAAGGGTGAGTTGCCATGCACATGCAACAAAGTGATAAGGTGGAGATGCTAAGCGTGCACAATGGCAAAAAACATCTCCAAAGATGAGGTCCTTAAAAATGTGGCCTCGCTAGTTCATAGCTCGAATCAAAAAGCATATAAACAACTTTAGCCCCTTATTGATAAAAAAAAGAAGTTTTTTTCTATTGTTTATATATTTAAAGTAAATAAAATAACATTTTTAAAAATAATAACAATACAAATAAGATTTTATCTTAATTGCAAATTAGAAATCTCTTTATTCAATAAAAATAATGTACCTATATAAAAAAATTTGTGGCTAATTTTTTTAATAAAGTTATAAATATTAGAATTAATATATGTTCATATAAAACACTCCTTTTACAAATCAAAATTTTAAAAAATAAAAATATAATTGAAATGTAAGATAAAGTTAACAATGTTTCAGAAATTCATTATCCAATTTAAAACTTAAAATTATTATTTCTCAAAATAGTTAGAAGTAATACAAAATTTATGTTTTAAATTGTTTTAACCAATCTAAAATTTCTAATCTTATATAAATATAATATGGACAAACTTCTACAATATATAATTCTTTATTTTCAACATATTTTGTAAGCAATGTAATATAATTCAGTTCATCAAAATAAATTGTAATAATCAAATAACCGTTCTAAAATTAATTTTAATGTTAAATAATAGATAAATAAATATTTTTTTTAATAATAAAAAATTAGATTATTATTATTATTATATAATTCATTTTAGACTAATTTATTCAATTACGAATATAATTTTTAAAATATATACTAAAAAAAATTAAAAAATTATTAAAAATTTAATCAAGTAAATAGTCTTAGATTATTTTATTTTTAGATTTAAAAATATTAATAATTTATTTTTATTAAATTTATTTTAATACAATTTTTTATAAAACATTAATAATTTAAAGAAATATTTTAAAATTTAAAAAAAAAAAATTGTTAAAAAAGATTGAGTAATATCTATTTAGTCAAAATCATCAAAGCACAATCTCAACCTCAAAATCTTGAAGGATGACATAATAGAAAAACGTCATCAAGATCAAGTCTTCTAAGTGCAAGAGTTAGACATCATAAAAGATGAGCCGTGATCATACCCCTCAATCCTTAACTCTTAGTTGAAGAGGTTGAGCCTATGACTCATACTCCTATATTGAGTAGGGGAAACATACCCATAGTCATTTTAGCTAACTTTGCACACCCACAAAACATAAATGGTACATTAGATTTTGACAATTTTTTTTGGGTTGTCTCTATATGCCTCTTAACTACTTATAGCTATTGTTTTGGCTTTTGGGTAGCAATGACACGTTGTGGGATCTGTTATGCATGCAAGGGTCAAAAAGTGGTCATTTCAAGTGTTGTCGATACCTACTTAAAGATGTACCCCAATAACTGTGCACTGCAACCACCTCAAAAATAGCCAATACTTATGCACAAATGCCCCAATAGTCGTGTGTTATGGGTACCAATAAAGTTGCACAACTCCTTCAATTACAATCCAAAAATTCTAAATACTGGGAATTAATACGTGTGAAATTTATTAATGAACTTTTAATTATCATTTTTTGAGGTCATTGAGAGGTTGAATGAGCAAGAGAGTGAATGGTAATTCAAATATGAATAATAATTGATACTCTTACCCTAACTAAACCAATCTAAATTTAATATAAAACCCTTAAAAAAAATCAGACCGTCATCATCTTCAATTTTACTCTAACGGATTGAACCACAACCTTTCTATATATATTTCCTCTAAATAATTATATATTTTATTAATAACCATAATTCAATCACCTTCCATGCTACGTATACTTGCTTGAGATATAAGTTTGCTATTGAAAATGGGGACTTTCGCTTAATCTTATTTTACAATCCTAATCCCTCCTCACGCATATAAAAAAGACGAGAGAGATCGACGTCAGAACATCTCATTTACAGAAAGGTTCCAAACTTTAATATATAAAAGAGTATTGTCTAAAATCTGGTGAGAAAGATAAAAGATAAAGAAGCAACGTAAAGGTCCTTTAATGGAGGAAGAGTTGCAGGGCGGGCCTTAAGAATAAATCCCACATTTTTAATGGGGCAAACCAAGAAACCCATAATGGTATGGGCACTAAAAAGCTTAGTTTACCTATTGGAGAAAGGAATAATACAAAAGGAGAATCGTGAGGTAATGGAAGTCCATGACATTCCTCAAGTTAATGAATCCAAATAGGAAGAATATTTGATGAAAGGAGTGGGCCAGAATTCAACTTTTAGACGCTGCTGCATGCATATCCAAAGCCTTTACAGTTGCTAACAACTTTACGTGCAGGACACATCTTTTGTCAGTGGCTTAGCAAATATGCCATCAACACATTGGGCTCCAAAGATCCTATCATGGCAATTAATACAAATGCCATGATGTCCTTATCATGTTTGTCGTCACATGATTATTCCAAGTGCAAATCCTCAGTGCTCAAATTGCCATGCCTTGGCTTTATTAACTTGTGACAATCCTGTCTATTCTGGTCATGCTCATGGTCGGCCCATGAATTGACATAGGACAAATAAGCTGAGGACTTATAAGGGCATAATTCATTTTCAGTGTGAAAGATGATAAGAAAAAACAAGATCCATGACCGCCCTTAATAATTGTTAAGTTGCAAATTACAAAAGAAATAAAAATGGTGGGATAAGATCTGATTCTTTGATTTCTGACCATACATGAAGGTTAAGTCAAAAGAGAGAAATGGGCCCATGTAGTTCTAATCTAAAAGCTATAACAACATCAATTAGTATTCCATGCTCTGTTACAAAGTATGCACAGCTCTGATTTGCTGTAATCATGGGCTCTCTTCACTTAAAATGTACTTTCTATACATCTTTATCCATTGGGGTTTGTTTCCATCCCAAACTACAATATATATATATATATATATGGTCCTGTAATTATGAATATATATACAATTAACTTTTGGGGTTTGCTTCTTCCCCCTACCTCAAACATAATAATCAATCACTACATCTGATCTCTCCTTGACTGTACATATTCCAAGATATGCTTCATGCTTTATAGTATGATATATGTGCTCCTTTATATTGATTTACACATCCTGCAAAAGGAGTACTTTTGCAAGTACAAACTGAGGCTGATGACTGCTTTGTATTAGAAACCCAACCTCCAGTCATGTGTTGATGTGTGTGTATATATATCTACATGGGCTGCAGCCTGCTGTGTATATACTTTGGTGTGTGTATATATATCTGCATGGGTTGCAGCCTGCTGTGTATATACTATTTACATATTCACTGATCCATTGGTAGCAGGCAAATTTCTTGCAGTCACAAAGTAAAATTTTTATGTACCCTCCTAATAAATATAGCTAGGATAGAGACTCCCAAGAGGAGCCCTGAAAGGTATACCCTTTCTTTTTCTTGCTGTTCTGTAATTTGTTATCATGGGTGGAGGAGTTGGAGGTGAGATGTCTTGTGAAATGTTGCTTTTGGGGCTGTAATTGATCACAATTGTCTCTTCACTTGTGTTATCACCATGGCCAGCTTGTTCTTGGCCTCTCTTATATGCATTAATCAAATCCTTGACATTGAAATTGTTCCTGAAACTCTTTTGAATCTTCTGTCTCTTGTAGGAAGTTGAATCCTGGTCAGATTCAGCCCCTCCTTGCTGTTGTTGTTGCTGCTGTTTTGGCTGTAACAGAAATGTCATGTTGCAAAGATTTCGTCTTATACCTGCTGCCTAAACAAACACAAACATTAGACCTAATTTAGTAGTAGTCCAATTGATATGGTTAAAAACAAGTACAAAATCACAGTACCATCACAGATTTCTAGATATTTCCTATCATCTTTTGGATTTATCACCAAGAAACTAGTCACCCAAGTACTCTTATTCTTAGGACCTCCTCATACACTATTAACCCTAATCTATAACTGGAATATATCTCAAATTGGCTGAAATGTTAAAAAGGGATTGCTTGTTTGCTTGCTTGTACCTTACAGCCGAGAGAGCAGAACTGAAATGAATCCAAAAGGCTTCTTTCGCATATATCACAGGTATTAGTCACACCCTTGCCCGGTCTGAGCTGAGGTCTCTCATTAAGAAAAACAACCCGGGCACTGTTGATAATGTATGTTTGTATGCCTGTGATGTCCAGAATCTTCTGAATTTCAGAAACCCTGATTACATTATGGTAGGAAGATCTTCGTATCTGTTCATAAGAAAAGGATTACAGTAAACGCCATGAAAAACTAGCACTCAGCCGATTTACCCTCACAAATGATTAAAATTGGGAGTAACCCTTGTTCGTTCATCAACAACATTAAAATCTTACTAATTCATTTATTTTCAAACAAATAACCTTGCAGTTCTCAAATTCCTAATCCAAATTCATTCACTAAGGTAACCCTTCACATAGATAACTTCACAGCTCTCAAATTCCTAATCTAAATGCATTTTTCACCCTATGATGATCCACTAGAAATAACCCAAATATTAATTTGAGAAAAACATCAGATTTTCTTGAAAACCTCTTCAAAACCACCACTGCAAAACCTAACAGTACCCAAATTGAATGAAAACACCATGTAAGATCAATAGGATAGAGAAACTCAATTAGGCAAATACAAAACAATCTTACACTCTTAAATAGACAATTATACAACAAAAACCTAGGAAAGTACTATTCATTGTCTCAGAACAGTTATGGGGACCGCACTGTATTCTTGAAGATTGGCTTAAGCACTGAGCTTGATGGGTTTTTCATTCCTAATTATTTACTCAAAACAGGTATAGGCGGTGCACTGTGAATCCTTGAAGATTGACTAAAGCACTAAGCTTGATGGGTTTATCATTACTAATCATTTTCTCAAAAGAGGTATACGGGGGCACTGTGAATCCGTGAAGATTGGCTTAAGCACTGAGCTTGATGGGTTTTTCATCATTAATCATTTTCTCAAAAGAGGTATTGGGGGGCACTGTGAATCCTTGAAGATTGGCTTAAGCACTGAGCTTGATAGGCTATACTTGGGAAAGAGCTGAAACCATTTCAAACACAATCCTTGACTGCTATTGCTTCAACTCTCAAGCAGATAATCATACAATGTTGATAAGGTCCTCTAACAACAATCAGGCTAAGTAATCTCTCAAACTTCAATGCTTAAATCACAGAGACTACTTTACCTGAACAATGTGATGATCACTGTGATGTTCAAGGCAATAGGTGCATAATCCACCTGCCATACAATCAAGGCAATACATGTTGCACTCGCTTCGGTTGGAATCTCCATGAATTTTGCAAGGAATAAAGAAACTTGTCTGCAACAATGGCTTCAACCATGGAGGCCCGATTTCATTCTCTTCTAAAGTCAACATCCTTCTTACCTGCAAGCACCCAAGTCAAGTATAACCCAAATTTGATTACCCATATCAAGTATGAACAAATTTTTATCAGCCAAAACAGTATTCCACCTTGAATGCATATCACACAAAACAAACACAGACCAATATAATGCTGTCAATGCTAATACACTCTCCCCTATATCCACTCTACACTATCTAGAATCTCTATGCCATAACAAACCATGAAAACCAAATCAAGAAAAGCAAATCCCACCCACCATTGCAAGGAAAACATGAAATTCAATACAGTTCCATGAGAACTGATAGTTTAAATTTGCAGAGGAGCTGCAAAAGACAAACCGACATACATACATACCATGAGTTCTTCTTCTTCCTTTCTTTTAGTTTTGCAAAGACAAGCTTTCGTGTGACTCTCTTTAGCCAGTTTTTTCGCTGTGGGTGTGTGGAATTTGCTAGCTAGACCTGTTCTAATGATGACACAGCCAGTTTTTCTTTCTGTAAAAGGATTGAAATGAAAGGATGGGAGAAATTCATGTGCAAAGCGGCTTCTAGGAATAGGGTGGGTTATAAAGCCCAATAAGGGACAAAACTAGTGGTGGAGATTCTTATTTGTTTGCGATCGAAACCAAGGGTCTAGTGTGAGACCCACCATTCCCCATCAATTCACCTCAGTATTCACAAGCGCCAACATGTAACCGCTACCTGTTTTAACGGCTTTCTAAACCATAGTTACAGATGCTTGCTCATCAAGCTTTCTGTTGGTCTCATTTCTTAACAAATTTTTATATTGGTTTTACAGTTTACAGGCCAGGATCAGATCCTAGTATACTGAGCTAGTTTTTGACTCAATTTTTTACAGTGTCACCCTAAAATCTAGAAAATAATGGTGGATTTATACTTTCCACACCCAAAAGATTTCATGGGTTAAGTTAAGGTCTCATGGTGGGGATAAGAATGCTCATTATTTCATTCACCAGTAGTTTTCATTGAATCTTTCAACTTTATAAATTGGTATCACAAAGCAAACAAGCAACTTTCTTCCCAATGTATGGACCAACTTTCATTATCTATGGCAGTAGCTTGGAAATTTCCCTGTGCAGCTTCAATTATTGTCACATAAAATACAGATTTTTTTTAATTTGATTATTTTTATATAATTAATGCAATTTGTTTGTTGAAATATTTATGAAGAATATCTTTCATTCTAGATTTTTTTTTTTTTCTTATACTTCAATAATTTAATGTTACTAAAATGAACTTTTATAAATATCTTAAATACATCTATATAAAGAATATAAAAAGATATCACTTTGAAGATGTCTATCTAACTTAAGTCATAAATTTGATATAGACACATCACAACATATATTAGATAGATGTATTTAAGATATCTATATTGGTTTCTCTACCATTTCAATGAATGTGTGTAGAGATGGAGAGAAGAAGTTTGACAATCCTAGAAAACATAAAATGCAACGAGCTTTTGTATTAACTTTGTGTGTCCTTCAACACCCAGTGATCCATCATCAAGAAGAGGAAAAATCAAAAGTTGGATCACTAATGTTAAGTAATTTGACAAATTGAGAACCCATAAATTATATACAAACACAAGAATTTAATGTAGCCATGGGAAAGCAAGGCATTAATCTTTATTATTCATTGTAGCAGTATACATAAGGATTTCCCCTCATATATATACAATAGTCTTCAGGAGAAGACGAAGGGAAGATGAAATGAACTTCACATCCAACAATTGAGTGTGATAAAAAACATTGAGTTGAAAAACACACAATTTAATAAAAAAACTCATTACATTCTATAATTCATGGACTGTGTAAATCTCATGCCATCTAATCCTAGAAATCATTATGACACCTAATTAACACCATTTGTATCTAGTCCACACTAGCTACCATTTTTGTGCAAAACAGGTGCCATATTAATGCAACTTGGGTGCCATCTCCATCGAAGCACCACCTAAGCAACCCTTCCTCCTTCCTTCCTTCTAGGAAGATAAAACTTTGACTAAGCATAACTTTTGATCTATAACTCAATTTTTCAAAGTGTATGAAATTTTGCATAGAATTGAGTATTTCACAAAACTTCAATTACTTCCACTCTCATTTGTTCAAATACTCTTGATTCCCATTTGACTTGTTCCTAAAAATTGCCAGTACTCCACCTAACATCTTCTCTTTGCAAATCCCTTGGAATCATGAATCAATTGGTGGATAATCATACTTATGATAGGGAGCAACGCTGCCAAATAGAATTGAGCCAAGTTGAGGAAGTTACTAAGAAGTAGATGTCGAATGAGCCGGGTCACTCCAGCCCCCTTCGACATTCTAACTCGCTATTGAAAACATATAAAAGAAAGCAAATCTAGAGACTCTGCATAATCTATGTTGAATTGTGATATAAATATCATACATATAGCACAAACAAGATCTTCACATCAATTTACATTAAAATAAATAAAAGAATATCAACAAAAATTTTTTTATAAATCATTACTACTAATTTTTTAACAATATATTAACATTACGTTACAAAATAGGACCACAATATGAATCACACCACAAAGTCAAACAGACAAAACCCAAAATCAAACAAACACACCTTTGTGTTTCTATATAGGTATTGTAATTTCCCTGGTATCCAAAGTAATTCCATTAGGGTTTGAGGTATGGTGTTCCATACAAATTTGCAGGTTTTGTTTGGCCTCTAAGAGTATGTCGTTTCTAGATAACTTGCGATTAAGAGAGGTGGTGTGAAAGCGCTTTATTGCTTGAGCTTTTAGTGCAAAGGAGACATTGACTTGTATTGTCCATCTCCTCTTGAAAGAGATGCTTTTGGGATGCTGACGTGTCATCTTTTCATATGATTCGTTGTTTGTTAAAAGTTGCCATTGGGTGACTTTAAGTGGCGCCATGTGTACATGATGACAACACTGTGCATTATTGTGGGACCCGCACGGTCCTTGGATTTAAGGAAAGTGGGCCCACTTCAAGATAATGTGTCTTCTATGTTCCAATCGTCTTAATATTATTTTATTAGGTATGCCCCCATATTATTCCAGTTGCTCGCCACATTAAAAGATATATATGAATTATTTCCACTCGATAAATTGAAAAAATTGACCTGAAATGATTGCGGTGGCCGGAAAAATGAATTGGAATATACATTCAACACTCACAAAATTAAATAGGGAATTTTAAGTCCATTAAACATATTATTACCGATCCATAAGGACAGGGGGGTCCATATAAGGGGATCCATTTTTGGCAATCATTGGTCACTCTCCACAATTATTTTAGTTTTTAATATTTTCCTTGTTTTGGAATGAGTTGTAAAAATTCAATCATGATGCATAAAGAGTTTCACAAAGTTATTTTTTTATTCAAGTTTATTTCTTTAAAAGTGCACTTTCTAATCTACCCCCACCACATAGGCACTTAGAGTGAGTAGATCAACTTATGCCTAGTAGGCCAATGGAAATTGGGCTAAAGGTAATAATGGGTTGAAAAAATAAATTAGGTGATTTCGTCAATCCACTTTAATTTTTGAGTGTGATTGATCTATTCTGAATTTTTTATTTTAAATGGATGATAAATAATTTGTTTTTGAATTAATAGAATAGAGACACATACAGATAGTGCTTTTTGAGAAAATAAAGTAAATTGAGTAGTTACATCATGTGAAAAATGAGAAGTGCTTATTTAGTACTTTTTACTTTTTCAATTACATTTGTTTTAGGTTTTGATTTAGATAAATGATTCATGTGATCAATTGAGATTTTTTTTATTTTTTTTATAAATTGATCTAAACTTTAGAATTTATGAGCATTTACATTTATTAAATTAAATAATTAGGATCTAAATATCACTTCATTCATTTGCTCATTTAGGATGGTACTACATGTGTCTTATGTCCATATCATTTGAAAATTTGATTTTTTTCTTGAATCTTGTTTTATTAGTTATAATTACCATTTCCCTTGCACACACAAATGGTAAGAAATGGTCATAAAGTTCATTTATTTTTATATGGAAAGTCGGCAATAAGAAAGCACAAGAGAAAATTGTGGTTGACAAACATAACCAACATCACAGTAGAACCCATAGGCCTAATAAATGCTCATAGGTCTATTACTATACCTTCCTAGTTGCATTCACACACTTATATCGATGCTATGACTTGATTGCCTATAATTTTTTTTAATTTAATAACGACCAATTCAAATCTTTTACAAGACCCACTTGTATCAAAGAAATTTTGTTATATAACATCCACAAGGCAAGTAATTAAAGGTTCCTATAACACCATCTAGTACATTTATTGATATTTCATTACATGTTTAATAGAAACCAGCATGTAGGGATGTGAATATGGTTATATAGTGAACCTTTGTAACTAAAGGGCAAGACCACCACCATGTAAACCTAACTGCACTAACAAAGATAGGATCACATGTAATGACATCTTAAAGAAATAGAGGTGTTCAATAAAGAAGTAGAAAAGACAATGTGTGTCCCTTATTCTAATTTTTCATTCAATAAAGTAAAAAATAAAACCAAAGTAAAACAATGCCAACATTTGAATCAAATAACATTTCCTATTGCATTTTTTAATTGCCAATATTTTGTATAAACAAGCTCTTTTGCTTAATTTCTTTAGGATATTAAACATAATTCAATATTTTAACTCATATTCTTTAGTTTAGATTCTAGATTAGAGACCACAATTTTTTTTAAAAAAGGATAAAAATAAACCATCTCTTTTATTTATTTATTTTATCTTCACATTTTGGTGAGCCTAACCTCTCCTACACCTCTTAGGGTTTTTCCATAAGGTTTAATCCTTCATTTTTGGCTATTTTAATTTCTTTTTTCTTTTCAAATAAAAAACTATTCTCCTTATCCATAGTGACTGTATTTAATTTTTTATCCTTTACTATTTTTTCTCACCAACCCTTATATCTAGCTTCCATTTATAGTTGCATTCAAAATTTTGATATAGATTTATAATTTTTCTCTAATTCAACTATTCTTGACGATCTTATATCCTTTCACCATATAACTAGTAGTCCATATTTCATGACTCCATTCTTTCAAATTGTATGAGGTTTTTTCTCTTTCTTAGAACTTGTTATTGCTTTCCTTTATATCCTTGATGACTTCACTTCACTCAATGAAAAATGTCATATTTATTAGACTTCTCACATGGATAATATATGTGATGTTAATGGTGTATCTACTATGGTTTTTAATATACACTTATTTGATGATTCTTCTATTACTGGTGATAATGCTTTGCTAGTAAGTACTTTCTCTTTCTTTGATGTCATATCTAATAAGAAAACATTAGACGATCACATTTAAGGTGTCTTCCTTATTCTCATCCCATATATTTTTTTCTTATCCAATGGTGGTCATACTCCTTAAAGAAATGTTGTAGCTCTCAAGGCTTATGTATACCCCCCTAACTCATGATCATATGTTTAATGTTCATGATTTGTAAGTATTCCTAATGAATCTAGAGCATAGGCTAATAAAATTTAGTGGAAATAAAAAATGTGAATTTCCATATTATATCCTTTATATCTTTAGGCTATGCATTTATCTATGATGATGCCTTTATATTAAATACACTCAAATAAATTTTGATTAAGTATTGTAATGGTTCCTTCTACATCTAGCTTATTATAAACCATTTTATGCTTTATTAAATGCTTTAAATTTTTTTTACTACTTACCCTATAAAAATCTTCTATAATGATAAAACAAAATTATCCTCTAATGTCCTTTCCTCTAATACTATAATGGCCAAATCTTTGAGTTTTTATGAGTCTTCTATACAAATTATCCCTTTTATTCCCCTCATGGGCACTCCCTCCTACTCCTCCATGCCACAAGGCTCAAGTAACCTAATCTATATATGTGTGATTCTAATGACACATATTGATCTTTTAAGAATATATGGGACCCAACATTTTCCCACCACTAAACTCTATAATGTCACTTTTCTTAACTTGTTTAAATTCTTTCTCAAATGTTCACATCATTCAAAATATCATTTTATGTATAGATTGTTTGATTCACATACAACCACACCTCATTCTTTGAGTAAAAACTCCTAACCATGATTTGCATGTCACAATAAGGACTTATAATAATTTATCTCAAGGATAAAAGTAAACAACCCCTCAACAAAGTTTACCAAGTAGTACTCCTAGATTACCTAAATCTAAGCTATCTATTTAAGTGCCCTTGATATGATCTTATTAACCAAATTTAAAATAACAAATATATTATATCTATATGTTACTCAATGCTCACATTTAATACGTATAAGAATATCTTTCAGCATTATCTAAAAAAATGTTACTATTGCCTCCACCAAGGTCACTAAAATGTTAAAATGTTAGCATATTGGCATAAGTGTTGATGATATTGATGAACCGGTATAAGGACTGTTGGTGATGATATAATTGAGATGTTGTTTGATGTCTTGATGATCAGTTTGTGTTGTGGGTGATCGTACAGATCTGTGTCACACTTTAAGGTAACAATGCCTATTTCGATTGGAAGCATTCCAGCCAGACCGATTTGGCCCCATTCGGCAACCACGTTGCGCTCTCATGGCAAGGGATTTCCAGCCAGAAGCATTCTGGCTAGACTGATTTGGCCCCATTCGGCAGCCATGTTGCGCTCTCGTGGCAAGGGATTTTCGGCCGGAAAGCCCTTGCCCTATATAGGTGCCAAAATCCGCCCAAGCCGCTCATTTTGCATTGAGCAGCTTGGAGTTAAGCAGGAGGGCGCAAAAAGTCTCAGAGATCCGGTCGGAAGGGTTTCAGTGGTAAGTACCTTTTATTTTATTTTATTTTAAATGTATTTATTTTAACATATTAATTTATATTGTTTTTTTAAAATCGTTTTAAATAGAAAATTAGTTTTTTTAAGTTTTTAAAAAAAATATATTTTTTGTATATATTCTATCATATTAGTTTAGAATATTAGAATATAAATACACACATACATATGTAAATACATACACAAACATACACATACATACATACACATACATACATTCGCCTACATACACATACATACAAACCTACATACAAACATACACAAACATGCATACCTACCTACATACATACATACATACATACATACATGCATACATACATACATAGATATAAAATAATTATATGTACACCTTAGGACATACACATACATAAAAATACATACACATACATACCTATGTCTACATACATACATACACACATACATGTACATACACATGTGCATAAATACATACGTGCATACATACATAAATACACATAAAACAATTATATATGCCTTAGGACATACATACACCTCAAGACATGCTATGAGGGGTCGTGTGTAGTCCTGAGGGGTCACACAATGTGACCCCTCAGGACCACACACGACCCCTCATAGCATGTCTTGAGGTGTAAATATGTATGTATGTGTATGTATACATCCTAAGGAGTATATAATTATTTTATATGACCCCTTAGGACCACTAAAGGCACCTTGCTACACATGTGCACCCCTTAGGACGTATTATGACCACATAAGACCAAATGGTGTCGCAAGGGGTCATATGTGGTCCTAAGGGGTCATGCATGTGTTAGAACACATGTGCATGACCCCTTAGGACCACTTAAGGCCCGCTGCGACACATGTTCACCCCTTAGGACATATTAGGACCACAAAAGACCAAATGGTGTCACAAGGGGTCATATGTGGTCCTAAGGGGTCACACATTTGTTAGAACACGTGTAACCCCTTAGGACCACTTAAGGCCCCTTGCAACACATGAGCACCCCTTAGGACCTATTAGGACCACATAAGACCAAATGGTGTCGAAAGGGGTCATATGTGGTCCTAAGGGGTCACACATGTGTTAGAACACATGCGTGACCCCTTAGGACCACTTAAGGCCCCTTGTGACACATGTGCACCCCTTAGGACCTATTAGGACCACATAAGACCAAATGGTGTCGCAAGGGGTCATATGTGGTCCTAAGGGGTCACACATGCATGACCCCTTAGGACCACTTAAGGCCCCTTCTGACACATGTGCATCCCTTAGGACCTATTAGGACCACATAAGACCAAATAGTGTTGCAATGTGTCATATGTGGTCCTAAGGGGCCACACATGTGTTCTAACACATGCGTCACCCCTTAGGACCACTTAAGGCCCCTTGCGACACATGTGCACACCTTAGGACCTATTAGGACCACATAAGACCAAACGGTGTCGCAAGGGGTCATATATGGTCCTAAGGGGTCACGCATGTGTTAGAACACATGCGTGACCCCTTAGGACCACTTAAGGCCCCTTGTGACACATGTGCACCCCTTAGGACCTATTAGGACCACATAAGAACAAATGGTGTCGCAAGGTGTCATATGTGGTCCTAAGGGGTCATGCATGTGTTCTAACACATGCGTGACCCCTTAGGACCACTTAAGGCCCCTTGCAACACATGTGGACCCCTTAGAACCTATTAGGACCACATAAGACCAAATGGTGTCGCAAGGGGTCATATGTAGTCCTAAGGGGTCACACATGTGTTCTAACACATGCGTGACCCCTTAGGACCACTTAAGGCCCCTTGCGACACATGTGCACCCCTTCTAACACATGTGTGGCCCCTTAGGACCACTTAAGGCCCCTTGCGACACATGTGCACCCCTTCTAACACATACGTAACCCCTTAGGACCACTTAAGGCCCCTTGCGACACATGTGCACCCCATAGGACCTATTAGGACCACATACAACCAAATGGTGTCGCAAGGGGTCATATGTGATCCTAAGGGGTCACGTGTGTGTTAGAACACATGTGTGACCCCTTAGGACCACTTAAGGCCCCTTGTGACACGTGTGCACCCCTTAGGACCTATTAGGACCACATAGGACCAAATGGTGTCGCAAGGGGTCATATGTGGTCCTAAGGGGCATGTGTGACCCCTTAGGACCACTTAAGGCCCCTTGTGACACATGTGCACCCCTTAAGACCTATTAGGACCACATAAGACCAAATGGTGTCGCAAGGGGTCATATGTGGTCCTAAGGGGTCACACGTGTTAGAACACATGCGTGACCCCTTAGGACCACGTAAGGCCCCTTGTGACACCTGTGCACCCCTTAGGACCTATTAGGACCACATAAGACCAAATGGTGTCGCAAGGGGTCATATGTGGTCCTAAGGGGTCACACATATGCATGACCCCTTAGGACCACTTAAGGCCCCTTGCGACACATGTGCACCCCTTAGGACCTATTAGGACCACATAAGACCAAATGGTGTCGCAAGGTGTCATATGTGGTCCTAAGGGGTCACGCATGTGTTCTAACACATGAGTGACCACTTAGGACCACTTAAGGCCCCTTACGACACATGTGAACCCCTTACGACCTATTAGGACCACATAAGACCAAATGGTGTTGCAAGGGGTCATATGTGGTCCTAAGGGGTCACGCATGTGCTATAACACATCCGTGACTGGTGCAGGAGCACCTAAGGGTGAGCAAATATGCTTTTCAATTTTGGCAATTTGGCATAAGGATTGGTTCTAGTCCATCAGGTTGTTTATAAGGATCTTGGAGTGCATTTTTGTTTTCTTTTTGGAGGGTATGTTATTGGCAAGACTTACCCCGATGACATTGCTAGCATGTGGAGCGCAACCATCAGCCATCGGAACGACTAGTTTTACCCTATCCCGATTCTCCGATGAGTTTGCATAAGTCGAAGTGGAGTGCAATTGGCTATCGGCAATAACATGCTATGGGCTACACCGATAACCCGATGGGAAAGCATACAGTTTGGAGCGCACCATCGGCTATCGGTATAACATGTTTGATGCTAACTAGATAACCCAATGGGAAAGCATATGGTTTGGAGTGCACCATCGGCTATCGGTATAACATGTTTAGGGCTAACCCGATGGGGAAGCATACAGTTTTGAGCAAGCGGAGTGAGTTTGGAGTGCACCATCGGCTATCAACCTAACATGTTTAGGGCTACATCAATAACACAATGGAACAACATACTATTGGGAGCACGCCATTAGATATCGGTAGGAGTGTTTTGACGCTACGCCGATAACCCAATAAGAAGGTGCGCACTTTGTTATCTATCATCGATCATCAGAGTGAGTGTTTTGATGCTATCCTGGTGACTCGATGGAAATAAAAAAGATAGTTACAACAGGAAACCGATTGTGTCGAGTTCAATCTTATCTGTTAGGAAAGATTCAAGACATGTTTAGGAGGCTATAAAAGACACAATGGGAATTTTGTAAAAGGGTTAGAAGGAGGTTGGATGGATTCAATTCCATGAAGAACAAGAACATCTTTTGAATAGCAATCTGTAAACCATTTTCTGGTTTCTTTTCTTAGAGTTCAATTTGTGTTTATAAACTGTAAAAAATGGCTTAATTCTTTAGATGCTAGTGTAGATAGAGTAGATATTTCTCTTCTGCATTTTGTGAGTTCCAGTTTTGAATTCGTACCAAGCTCGGCTCTGTAGATAACGTTGTCTTTCTGTTCTTATTTTCTGTTGGTGACAAGCAGCATAAACGTGGCTTTATCTTGATTCTCCATCATGGGATCCACACAACCATTGGAGGTTGTCAAGAAGAGCCAACCATGTATAGTAGAGTTCTACTTGTAGCAGACTAGGGAATGGCATCGACCGTTTCAGCAGACTGGCCCTAGGCGAGCTTGATGATAGGCCGACTAGGTATTAGTGACCAAGAGGAATTACTTGCAGGGTAGACCGCAGTCTAGGCCGTTAGCTTTAGACTAGGGGAAGATGGGATCAAAGGGAGAGATGATCCAAAAATGAGGAGAAAGCAACTTAGCATAAGTTGTAGGCATAATAAATGGTAGATAAAACCCTACAAGGTGTCTGGTTAGATACGGTGGAATAGTGAGTTGGTGGATTTATGAAAGTGAATTCACAATGAGTAGAGTAATAACCCTCGGTAGAGAGGACCTAGAGTAGAATAGGGGAATAGAGAGGAGTATTACCGAGTTAGGCTAGTAAAAGGCTTTGAAGTGATTCAAGCTGACTCAAGCAATCTAGGGTCCTCCCTATCAGATTGGTATCAGGGCAAGTTAAAGATTTGGGGCGAAGAGTGTAAGACTGATCTAGTATTAGAAGGAGTAAAGATGGTGACCAATGCAGAATTGGCTAAGCAGGTTGCTGACCAAGAAGATGAAAATCAATTGCTCAAGGAAAGGTTGAAGTAGTTGGAGCAGAAACTAGGTGTGGTGGAAGTCAATACAACATAAGTGAGGCAATAGAGGATGAAGTCCCTACCCCAGACCCTATTATTGATCAAGAACAATTCTTGAAGGCTTTGAAGGCAATGAGTGGAAAGTCTTTGGAAGGAGTACCATTGTTTAGTGGCAAGATGGAACCAAAGTTGGTAATGGAATGGATAGAGGGTATGGAAAATCATTTTGAGTGTGAAGGTGTGACTGAGGCTCAAAAGGTTAAAGTGGCTAAGTCAAGAATGAGAGGTGCTGTTGTTACTTGGTGGAAGTTTATACAAAATGAGAGAGAAAAAAAAGGTAAGATCCCCATCTCTACTTGGAAAGGGATGGTAAGGAAAATCAGAGAGACTTATCTTCCTGAGGATTATGAAGTGCAGTTGCATAGGAAAAGACAAAACCTAAGGCAAAAGGAGTTAGATGTAAGTACCTACACCGAAGAGTTCCAGAAGTTGTGTCTAAGGTCAAAAGTGATGGAGGATGAAAGAATTAGAGAAGCAAGGTCTCTTAACGGTCTGAGATGGAACATACAAGATGAATTAAGTTTGTTGAGTCCAAATATCATTCACAAATGTTATCAGTTGGCCTTGAAAGTAGAAGAAAAGAATAAGAAGAAACATGAAGGTAACCATAGAGGTAGAGGTAGAGGCTGAGATTCAAAAGGTTATAGAGGAAGCTACAGTGGCAGAGGAAGTGAAGTAAGATCACAAGGAGAGTCAAAATTGACTGAGAATAATAATGAATCCAGTGGAAGAGGAAATTATGGTAGAGGAAGAGGTCGTAACAATAATAACAGAGGTAGATCTGGAAGTTCTGGTGGAGGTTCATACTTTGCAAACATGAAGTGTTACCATTGCAGTAATTTTGGTCATCCTGCCTATAGGTGTCCGGAGAAGGCAACCTCATCACGTTCAGAGAAAAGAATCAATTATGTGCAAGAGGATTCTAGTAGTGTGAAGTCTCCTGAAGTAAACCTTGACTCTGAAGTAAACCTTGACTCAGAGAATAGTGATAATCTAATGGTTAGAAGGGTACTAATCAGGGAACCAGTTAAGGAAGAACCTAAATAGAGGAGGTCTCTTTTTAGAGTAAAGTGCAAGATACTTGGTAAGGTCTGTAAAGTGATCATTGACTCAGGATCAACTGACAATATCATCTCCAAAGAAGAAGTAAGTAAACTTGGGTTGAGTAGCATGCCACATAGTCATCCTTACAAGGTCACATGGTTGAATAAAGGACGACATGTGTTAGTAAATGAACAAGTATGGGTTGAATTTGCAATTGGGAAGTATTCTGACAGAATTTTATGTGATGTTCTACCCATGGACGCCTGTCATTTGTTGCTAGGCAGACCATGGAAATTTGACAGAAAGGAGATGGAGAACATTATGTGTTGTTGGCCTAAGGAACCAAGACTAGTGGACCTAATGTGTTGTTGGCCAGAGGAAACTAATTTTTGAGAGATCTCAAGAAAGGAGATGGAGAACATTATGCTCTCGTAGTAAAACCTAGTCAAGAAAAGAAGACTGAACAAGAAAGTTTACCTAAAGAGGTTTAGCAGTTGTTAGAATAGTTTAAGGACATTATGAGTGATGGAACACCTACAATGCTACCTCCTCCTAGAACAGTAAGTCACTAGATAGAATTTATACCCGTAGCATCACTGCCTAATAAGGCTGCATATAAGATGACTCTTGAACAAAACAAGGAAGTGGCAAGACAAGTACAAGAGCTGCTTGATCAAGGTCTAATCAGAAAAAAGTGTAAGTCCGTGTGTTGTACCAGTGGTGTTAGCAACCAAGAAAGGAGGTAAATGGAGATTATGTACTAACTCTCGGGCAATAAACAAAATCACCATAAGATATAGATTCCTTATCGCTAGAATTGATGATTTAATGGAAAACAACTTTTAAGATTACAGAGGGGTTATATGAGTGGTTAGTTATGCCATTTGGGCTCACTAATGCCCCTAGTACCTTCATGAGGTTTTGAAGGATTACATAGGTAGATTTGTAGTGGTATACTTGGATGATATCCTCATATTCAATGGAACAAAGGAAGAGCATCTTGAACATTTGCAGATTGTATTAAGGAAACTACCTCAGGAACAGTTGGCAATCAATCTTGAAAAATGTGAATTCATGAAACAAGAACTTATTTATTTGGGTTTTTTTGTATCTCAAGGCACTTTGGAAATGGATCCTAGCAAGGTGGAAGCAATACAGAGTTGGCCTACACCGAAAACTGCTACTAAGGTAAGAATTTTTCATGGACTTGCCCAATTTTATAGGAAGCTCATTTGAGGTTTTAGTGAAATTTGTGCTCCTATTCTTGATACAATTAAGGGTCGGTTGAAAACTAAATTTAGGTGGACTAAAGAAGCTGACCAAGGGTTTGAGTTGCTCAAAAAGAGGATAGCTACCCAACCCATCCTTGTTTTACCAAGTTTTGATAAGTTGTTTACCCTAGAGTGTGATTCTAGTCATATAGCAGTAGGAGTTGTTTTAAACCAAGAGGGAAGACCAGTAGCATTCTATAGTGAGAAATTGAATGAAGCTAAGAAGAGATACTCATCCTATGACTTAGAATTTTATACCTTAGTGCAAGCTCTTAGGAAGTGGAGGCATTATCTGTTGCCACAAGAATTTGTAGAGTTTACAGATAACCAAGCCTTGAATTTTATCATTTCTCAAGAAAAGTTGAGCAATAGACACATCAAATGGATAGAATACCTACATGCATACACTTTCACTATCAAGCACAAAAGGGATAGCTAAACAAGGTAGTAGATGCCTAAGTAGAAAACTTCTCACTGTCCAAGAAGTGACTTTGAAGAGCATAGGTGTGGAGAGTTTCAAGGAGCTTTACAGAGAAGATGAAGACTTTTCTGAGGTATACAAGGTATGCAGTGAGTTTAATAATAATTTTAATAGCTAGTATGCAGATTATGCATTGCAAAGTGGTCTTTTGTTTAAGGGATGTCAATTATGTGTGCCAAGAGGATCTATGAGGGAAAATCTCATATAGGAAAAACATAATGGAAGTCTTAGTGCACATTTTTGTCTAAATAAAACACTTGAATTGGTGCAAAGATTTTATTATTGGCCGAAAATGCATAAAGATATCATGAAGTATGTTGAGCAGTGTATTGTGTGTCAGAAAGCCAAGGGTACTAGTTCAAATGTTGGACTATACCAACCTTTACCAATTCCCAAAAGACCGTGGGAGTGCATCAACATGAATTTTATTGTGGGTTTGCCAAAAACCAAGACTAGCCTGGATAGTATTTTTGTCATTGTTGACTGGTTTAGTAAAATGAGTCATTTTGTTCCATGCAAGACTATGCATGATGCTAGTTACATTGCACATTTATTTTTCAAAGAGGTGGTAAGAATTCATGGGCTACCTCTCAGTATAGTTTCAGACATGGATGTGAAGTTTATGGGACATTTTTGGAAAACTTTGTGGACAAGATTGGAAACTAACCTTTCTTTTTTTTCTGCATACCATCTGCAGACAGATGGTCAAACTAAGGTCATTAACCGAGTACTAGGTAATCTTCTGAGGTGTCTGACGAAAGAGTATGGACAAATGTGGGATCAAGTGCTACCACAGGAATAATTTGCATATAATGATAGTGTCAACAAAACTATAGGTAAGAGTCCTTTTGAGATTGTTTATGGACTCCACCCACGCGATGTTTGTGAACTTTGAGATTTGGGAAACCTAGAAGGAAGAAGTGGACATGTAGAGGATTTCACTCAGTCTATGAAAGAGGTGCATGAGCAAGTGTAGAAAACGTTGATCGACGCTACGTAGAGGATTAAGGCTAAAGCAGATGAGGGGAGAAAGGACATTCAATTTGTAGTTGGAGACATGGTTATGGTACATCTGAATAAGGCAATATTGCAGAAGAGAGTCCCTAGTAAGCTTCAAATGAGGAGAATAGGTCCTTGCAAAATTTTGGCTAAGTATGGCTCCAATGCTTATAAGGTAGATTTACCTACAGATTTGGCATTGTCCCCTGTGTTTAATGTCCAAGACTTGGTTTAGTTTAAAGGTCCTGTAGCAGTCCCAGATGTACTGAATCTAGAAGGGGAAACTACTCTCAGTGATATTCCAATACCACCTGTTTCTAAACCACAGGTGGAATAGATTTTGGATTCCAGGGCGAAGAAGAAAACTAGGCATGGCGTGTATATGGAACACTTAATCAAGTGGCATAATTTACTTGAAGCCGAAGCCACTTGGGTTGCAGAATCCGATTTCAAGAGACTAGGCTTTGATGTTGCGTTGCTGCCCCCAGGAGGAACTTGATTTTTTTTTTTATGTGGGGAGTATGGTGCAAGAGAACCTAAGGGTGAGGAAATACCCTTTTCAATTTTGGCAATCTTGGCATAAGGACTGGTTCTAGTCCATCAGGTTGTTTATAGGGAGCTTGGAGTGCTTTTTTGTTTTCTTTTTGGAGTGCATGTTTTTGGCAAGACTTACCCCAATGACACCGCAAGCATGTGGAGCACAACCATCGGCCATTGGAACAACCGATTTTACCCTATCTCGATGCCCCAATGAGTTGGCATAAGTTGAAGTGGAGCGCAATTTTCTATCGACATAACATGCTAGGGGCTACATCGATAACCTAATGAGAAAGCATACGGTTTGGAGCACACCATCGGCTATCGGTATAACATGTTTGGTGCTAACTTGATAACTCGATGGGAAAGCATATGGTTTGGAGTGCACCATCGACTATCAGTATAACATGTTTAGGGCTAACCCGATAACCCAATGGAGAAGCATACGATTTGGAGCGAGCGGAGTGAGTTTGGAGCGCACCATCGGCTATCAGCCTAACATGTTTAGGGCTACACCAATAACCTGATGGAACAACATACTGTTGGGAGTGCACCATTGGATATTGGCGGGAGTGTTTTGACGCTACGCTGATAACCCGATAAGAAGGTGTGCACTTTGTAAACTGTCATCAGTCATTAGAGTGAGTGTTTTGACACTATCTCGATGATCCAATGGAAATAAAAAAGATAGTTACAATAGGAAACTGATTGTGTCAAGTTCAATCTCGTCTATTAGGAAAGATTCAAGACATGTTTAGGAGGCTATAAAAGACCCAATGGGCATTTTGTAAAAGGGTTAGAAGGAGGTTGGATGGATTCGATTCTACGAAGAACAAGAACATCTTTTGAATAGCAATCTGTAAACCATTTTCTGGTTTCTTTTCTCAGAGTTCAATTTGTGTTTGTAAATTGTAAATAATGGCTTAATTCTTTAGATGCCAATGTAGATAGAGTAGATGTTTCTCTTTTGTGTTTTGTGAGTTCAAGTTTTGAAGTCATGCCAAGCTCGGCTTTGTAGATAATGTTGTCTTTCTGTTCTTATTTTTTGTTGGTGACAAGTAGTCTAAGCATGGCCGTGTCTTGATTCTCCATCGTGGGATCCACACGACCATTGGAGGTTGTCAAGAAGAGACAACCATGTATAGTAGAGTTCTACTTGTAGCAGACCAGGGAATGACGTCGTCCGTTTCAGCAAACTGGCCCTAGGCGAGCTTGATGATAGCCCGACTAGGTATCAGTGACCAAGAGGAATCACTTGCAGGGTATATCGCAGTCTAGGCTGTTAGCTTCAGACTAGGGGAAGATGGGATCAAAGGGAGAGAAGATCCAAACATGAGGAGAAAGAAACTTAGTAGAAGTTGTAGGCATAATAAATGGTACAGAAAACTCTACAAGGTGTCTGGTTAGATACAGTGGAATAGTGAGTTGGTGGATTTACAAAAGTGAATTCACAAAGAGTAGAGTAATAACCCTCAGTAGAGAGGACCTAGAGTAGAATAGGGGAATAGAGAGGAGTATTCCCGGGTTAGGATAGTAAACTAAAAGGCCTTGGAGTGAGTCAAGCTGACTCAAGCAATCTAGGATTATCCCTATCAGTGACCACTTAGGACCACTTAAGGTCCCTTGTGACACATGTGCACCCCTTAGGACCTATTAGGACCACTTAAGGCCCCTTGCGACACATGTGCACCCCTTAGGACCTATTAGGACCATATAAGACCAAATGGTGTCACAAGGGGTCATATGTGGTACTAAGGGGTCACACATGTGTTCTAACATATGTGTGACCCCTTAGGACCACTTAAATCCCCTTGCGACACATGTGCACCCCTTAGGACCTATTAGGACCACATAAGACCAAATGGTGTCGCAAGGGGTCATAAGTGGTCCTAAGGGGTCACGCATGTGTTAGAACACATGTGTGACCCCTTAGGACCACTTAAGGCCCCTTGCAACACATGTTCACCCCTTAGGACCACTTAAGGCCCCTTGCGACACATGGAAACAAGCTCATTAGCTTCCTAGAAGAGAGAAATTGGAGAAAAAAAGAGGAAATTGTTAAAGGGTGATAAACACATAGAGAGTATCCAATACAAACAAACAATGTCTAGAGTGTGTGATGTGGTCTCTAATTTATGTCCGGAGGGACTAACTGGTTTTAGAGTTGGATGGGGAAACCTATTGGGCCACGCTTGGAGGAAATCAATGTGTTCATGCAAGGACCACCTTTTTTCAATTATGAGAATGATGCTTTTGCACCGAAGGATATTTGGAAGACAATATCCGAAAATTTATATGGTGTGGAACCAGAGTTGGTGGACTTGAAGTACACTTTTCAACGTCTTAAAAGACCAAGAGGTTATGTACACAATCTCCCAATAGAAGGGCAATTTTGAAAGCATCATTCTTTGGTCTCCTGGAAGTTGAAAAGTACTTCGACGAGTCCACCAAATTTGGTTCCACACCATAGAATTTTTTGGATATTGTCTTCCAAATATCCTTCGGTGCAAAAGAATCATTCTCATAATAGAAAAAAGGTGGCCCTTGCATGAACACATTTATGTATATATATATATATAAATATATTTTAATTAATCTATGAAGATAATTTACCTGCAAGTTCATGTTGGCGAAGTGCATGCTTCACACATGCTCCTGCTCCATCATGCTTTCCTTTTCCATGTCCACTCTCAAAGAAGCTCCACAAAAACTTTATGCTACATCGATCATGTTGTAGGGTTAACCAGTTAAAAGCTTTTGCAGACTTAAATTGCCCTGACATGAATAACATATATATTAAATATATATTTAAACTTTTGACCTGTTATATACAATCAAATCATATATATATTAAATAAAAAACTTAAATAATCAATTTCAAATCTAATGTACTTACCGACACATCCATCTGACCAAATCCAATGTTGTGTACATTCTATCCCACGATCTTTAATATCTTCAAAAATATTCCAAAACAATGTGCTACATAGCTCCTATCATGACACGTATCATCACTGATATAGAAATGGACCTCCTTGATGATAATGTGTTCATTTTTAGTACTCTCTATACCATCCACATGAAATTGTGCATGTCTATAGCAAACTTGTACAAATATTGCAACTTGATCAAAATAATAATATTGACTTTGAATTTCTGTGTGAGGACTAAATGTATAGTTCTCGGAGAAATCTACAATTGAAAGAATACAACCTAGTGGAAAAAAATTCTTTTAATCACGAAACTGTTTAGCTTGGCATCTTGCACCATGACAATGTTGGATATGTGGATATATCATATTACAAAATCTATCTATAAACTGAATGTAGGGCAATTCACTCTCTTTCAACATAATTTTTTTGGATTCAGATCCTAATTTACTTTGGTATGTCTCATATTCAAATCTCTTCCATATAAATAGTGCATGAATATCAAAATTCTCAGTTTGCAACATAAACTTACTAAAAAATCCACAATCATTGCATTCACCTTTTATACATTGTATTTTGAACTCATCAAAATATTCTAATTTATCACATAAAATAGACTTCACAAATTGTGTTCTACTTGTAGGAATGACTAGATTTGGATTAATTGTTGCCATGAAATTCTTATATGATTGCAAGTGTAGATGAAATTCAACATGATTTCGACAATAGCAAGTTTCACGTACCTCATTTATGCATACAAAGCAAGAACGAAATCTCTCAAACATCCTTTGGCAAATCTTTACATTGGAAAATTCTTGCTTGAATGCTTCAAACAATTCACTTTGTGTTGTATCTAAGAAATATTTTGGATGTGTAATCTTTTTACCATCTTCATCTATCATCTATATAGTATTCCTTCTATTGGAAGAAACATGAGATTGGTTGGTCCAATAATCAATGAGCTGTCTTTTTACATCTTCAAAAATTTTGTCTTTTCTAGGAACCCTACAGATATTTACCCAATTCTTTTCGATGTTTTCATCCAACATATTTCTCTTCCTAATGTATCTTTGAATAGTTCTTCTAGATACATGCATTAATTGAGAAATTGCATTAACTTGTTTTTTACAAGTCAATTCCTTAGTAGTAATCATAGTCATTAATGCTATACATGCAACACTTAAATCAACACCTCGACTTGTGTTCTCAATACAATTCAATGCTTCTTGTAAATTTTCAATTATAGTTTCTTTTACTAATGTATCACTTGAGATTTTCTTATTATGAACACCCAACAACTCCAAAACAGGTTTCATTTCCCTTTTCCTAAATAACTTAGCAAATAATTGTGCTTTTCCAACAATAGACTTATTTTTAAAATAATCATCCCACAAATTCTTACAACTCAATTTTAATGTGCTTTCAGGTATCATATCTTTAGATTGAATTTCATTGAAAAGACTATCTTCATCCATTTCCATCAAATTTTCCATACCAGAAAAAAAAATTTCATCTCGTACCTGAGTAGATGTTTCTTGAACATCATCAGGTTGATCTTGAACAACAATGGATTGTTGTTGACTATGTTTTGTATGACCTTTCATCTTATTGTCCCTTTTATGATCATACAACCTTGATCTAGTCCTCTTATTCCCCATTGCAAAAGATATTTAGATCTTCAAAATTTTGTGCTTTGAACCTAAAAAAACATGCAAATATGCAAATCTTCAAAATTTAGTGCTTTGAACTAGAAAGGTTATATATCTAATAACTTTTCGTTGGTTCTTAACAAAAAAAAATGTAATTAGTGAAATATATAAATAATTTTGCATTCTTAAACTTAACATGTGTAAATTTCATCCATTTAGATCATTTGACTTGAAGTCCATTTTTTATAATTTAGAAAATGAAAAAATAAGGCTCAAGAAATTTACGAGCATTGATAAAAAGTAAGAAATTAAGTATACTTCAATTAGATACATTTGACTATATGCAATGTACATATGAAGTGATTTAATAACATTAATTGCTTGAAATCACTTAGCTAATATATAGAGAATTTGAGTCAAGTATTAGGAAATAAAATATAATATAATTCAGTACTAAATAGTGTTGGATATATGGCCAAGTAATGGTTATCGTCGTATCGCAGTGACTAAACAATATGGTTAATCTAAAAAATATTTAATATCCAAAAAAACATCCAATATTGTAAATTAAGCATTATTAAAAAATTAATTTCAAAATACATACTTGGAAAGGGTAGATGCCTTTCGAAAAAAATTCAAAATCTTCGCCCCTTTATAATCTTCCTACTTGCTCCAAAATGCCACTTTATTTGAAAAAAAAAAGGATTGTTTGCAAAAATAACTCTTATTATTTTCGCACTTGATTGATTTGGTTTTTTTAATGGAAAAATAATTCTTTTTTATATGTGGTTCAAGCGATCGGTCTCTTGTACGACTGGTCACATCGGCCCTCACAGTTCCGACCGGAAGGGTTCTGACCGGAACTTTTTTTGAATTGTTCCAGCTGGAACAACTTATGTGGAATGCCAAGTGGCAGCCACATCAACAAAAATGATGATTTTCTCAAACTTGTCACTTCTGCAACAAAATTCAATAGGTAAATTAAACATTAAAAAAATTTAAAATACCCTTTTTTAAAGATCGAAGTCATGATTCTACTCATATAATTTTTTTAATGTTTTGATTACATTTAATATATAAAAAATTAAAAATACTACAACTAGGTATTCTTTTGTTTGATATAAGTCTGCTTTAAAAAACAAAAAATATATCAAATCACTTTAAAAAAATCGAAAAAAATATGGTTCGCTAGAAGAGAGAGTCTTCTCCAAAAAGGTATTTTTAGTTTTTGGATTATCATAAATTGAATAGACAAATTATGGTGGGAGACAAAAACTGTCAAATTCTGGTGTATTCGACTTCCAAATGCTATTACAAAGAAAATATACATCAATTTAAATTTTTTTTTTTCATGCACTATATAAATATGTGATCTATAATTGATATCAAAATGAGAAAAAAAAAAGTTGATTTACATTTACTTTTGAGGTGGGAACCAAACCCCCTGTTTTTCAATGTTTTTCAGCAATAAAAATATGGACTTTAAAGCTTAAAAAAACATATAAATTATTGATAAAAAAAAATTCAAAAAATAGTAGACTTAAACTTCAACAAATTTTACACATTTCATCAGTTTACATCATCTTCAAATTCAAAATGCAAATGACACTTTTATGGCGACGAAATTGAACAGTTATTGTTGTGTTAGCCTTTTCCTTTGTAAAAGTGTGACACAGGCTTGTGGAAACTATGGTTATATTGTTATATCATGTTATCTAAGTCATCAATGATTGACCGGAAAGCTATGGAATCGATTTGACAATTAATTGGCAAATAGGACTTTAACCGGTAAATGTGAAACTGTGTTATGCTTAAGTAATTGGATATTGTTTGGAATATTGTAATGAGGTTATGACCGGAGCCGCATTATGTTTTGGCTACTGGAAGTCATGTTTGTAATTGCCTGATGTATTTTCTATAGGGTTTTAGTAGGGTTTAAGAGCCAGTATTCAAATCTTATAACTGATAATGATTTTGAGTTCGTCAGTGTATTACATTATGTTTGTAAGTTGGTGACGACATGGCTGAATCCGCATCAAGTGTTTAAATGATGTTTTGGCATGATCAAAGAGAGAATTTATTGGGAATGTGTGAAGTGCTTAGTAGAATGAGCTAAGGGTTTGAAAGTGTATTAGATCGAGGTGTGGTGATCATTCAACGACTGCAATTGATTTGTAATTGATTGTAATGACTCATATGATGGTCTGTGACGATCTATGATGTAAATATTAGGGTTTTGTAACTGACTAAGTTGTAAAGTCTATTTAGGGTAAGTCTGTGATGATTTACTGTGTCGGTGATCAAAGGAAGAGTGTGTGGTTGAACCAGAGTGCGTGTCTGCAAGAGAGAAGCATATTAGAATAGAAAAGGATTTGTACAAGCAAGAGTGCTATTTTTAGATCATACATCTGTTGTTCCCTAACCGTTGCAACAGACTCAAAATCCCTTAACCGGGTAGGTCCTGACAGGATTGATTGTATAAATCCCTTAACTGGGTGACTCATTAGCTTGGGTTCTATATCCTTTCACAAGGTTACTCCTAATAGAGTAAATCTCTTAATAGGGCTGAGGTAAATCCCCTAACCAGGGGACTCCTAATAGGGTCTTCTCCTAACCGGGCATATTTGTAAGCTCCTAACTAGGCTAGGCTCCTAACAGGGCGCATTCTGAAAGAGTGCAAAAATCTTGTGGGTACCAATTCCCACCGTGGTTTTTCCCATTTGGGTTTCCACATGAAAATCCTGGTGTTCATGTGTTGCTTGATTTATTATGTGTTGAGTTGATATCTTTCTATTGCATGCATGTTGATGAACACTTAGAATGAGCAATTTAATAAATCAGATTAACAATACGATTTCAGTTGTTACCGGTACTGTCTATGAGTTGTTTTGAAAGAAGTTTTTGGTGGTTGTTAAAGTTTAAAAGTTTGTTGTTATTACTAATTCACCCCCCCTCTCATTAATAACCGGTTCCTCACAAATAACAATTGGTATCAGAGCATTGGTCCTCTGTGTGCAGAAGCTTAACTGCTTGAGGAAAATATCCGGAGGAAAATGATAAAGGAAGGTCCGAAGTTGACCAAGGACAACTACACAATATGGAAAGATAGAATGAAGATTTATATCAAAGGTATGGGTTCTCAGTTTTGGAAACATGTTACTACTAAATATGTACCCCCTACCGGTCCTCTAACTCCATATCATCTTAAGGAGTAGCAGGAAAACAATCAAGCACTAGAAGCTATTGTAAGTGCATTATCTGATACTGAATACATTGATGTACATGGATTAGAAAGTGCATCTGAAGTTTGGGAGAAATTATAACTAATCTATGGTGGTGACAAACATGTTCAAAAAGATAAGGAAGAGAATCTAAGAGGTAAATTTGATGATATGAGAATGGTAGAAGGTGAAAATATAGCTCAATATGGACAAAGGATTAAAGAGGTTGTCGGTGGTATTAAAAGTGCTGGAGGAAAGATTGAAGATGACACTATTGTAAGTAAGATGTTGAGAACTCTTTTACTTGCCTATGCTATAAGAGTTTTTGTTATTCAAGAGTTAAGGTCAGTAAGTAGTGATAAAGTCACTGTTGATTCTCTTATTGGTAAACTAACTACATTTGAATTAAATAGTTTTGATAACAATATTTCTAAGATATCTGAATCAACTTTTAAAGCATCTATATGTGGTACTCCTGTGAGAAAAGGGAAAGATGTATGTCATAGTTATGATTGTAGATCTAGTCATGGTGGTAGCAAAGGAGACAATGATGATGAAGACCATGTGATGGAGTTTGAAGCTCTTCTGGCTAAGAGACTTCCAAGAGGCACTGATAAATATAAAGGTAAACTACCTCTTAAGTGTTTCTCTTGTGATAAGATTGGACATATTGCTGCAAACTGCCCTAACAGTGATAGTAAGGAGAATTTTAGGAAATATAAAGGAAAATGGAAGAAACAATGGTATGTTGCAGTTGATGAAGGTGCGACAGATGAGGAATCTGAAGATGATGACAATGAGGAGATTGTCTTTGTTGTTGTGAAGGAAGATCTGACTGATGAAAAGGATTTGGTATCTCAGTTTGACTCTAGTGATGAGTGGATAATAGATAGTGGTTGTTCATATCACATGGCTGATGATAAGAACAAATTCATATCCTTTGAAGAGTTTGATGGTGGTGTGGTAAGATTTGGTAATAACTCACCCTGCATGGTAAAAGGTAAACGATCTATTTCACTAAACGGTAAGAGTAATGCAAATGATGTTTATTTGGTTGAAGATTTAAAACATAACTTGTTGAGTGTTGGACAACTAAATGATAAAGGATATCACCTTGAGTTTAAAAAAGGAGTGTGCAAGATCATAGGATGCAATGGAGATTTGATTGCTACTGGTAAACAAACGAGAGGTAATCTTTTTCATCTGAATGCTAATGTGAATAGTTGTTTGGTGGCTAAAATTGAAGATAGCTGGTTGTGGCACAAAAGGTTTTGTCATGTCAACTTTGATAATTTGATAAAGGTCATCAAATCAAGTATGGTGAGAGGTATGCCCCAACTTGTTAAGCCAGATAATGTGTTATGCAAATATTGTCGAATGGGTAAGATAAATTCGACATCTTTTAAGAGTAAATCTTTTTCTTCAGACCATATTCTTGATTTAGTGCATATTGATCTATGTGGTCCTATGAGGACTAGAAGTTTTTATGGTGATAAGTATTTTATGATTTTCATTGATGATTTTTCAAAGATGATGTGGGTAACTTTCTTGAAGGAGAAATCAGAGGCATTCAACAAATTCAAGATCTTTAAAGCCCTAGTTGAAAAGGAAACCAACAAGAATCTGAAGTACTTAAGATCTGACCAGGGTGGAGAATTTACTTGTGATGAGTTTACTAGGTATTGTGAAGAACATGGAATAAAGAGATAGATGTTAGCACCTAGGAATCCACAATAGAATGACATTGCAGAGAGAAGAAACGAAACAATAGTGGAAGCTACTAGAACAATGTTGATACAAGGAGATGTTCCAAAAATGTTTTGGAGAGAAGTAGTTAGCATTGTTGTTTATACTTTGAATCAGGTTCTTGTGAAGAAAGGTAAAGATAAAACACCTTATGAACTTTGGCATGGTAATATTCCTACTGTCAGCTACTTTAAAGTTTTTGGTAGTAGATTTTTTATTATGAGAGATGATTTTACTGGAAAGTTTGATGCGAAGAGTGATGAAGGGATATTTCTTGGATATTATACCAAGAGTAAAGCATTAAAATGTTATAATAAAAGGACAAAGAAAATTGTTGAGTGTTAATGTTAAAATTGATTAATTTTCTAACAAACCTAATGAGTCCAACAGACCTGAGCTTGTTGATGATAAGGAAAAACTTTTGTATACTGAACCGAAAGTGCAGAAGGAAGATGAGCATAACAATGCAGAAATTGGAGCTCAATCGGTAAGCGATGAAGAAGATGATGAACATGAAGTAGAAAGCATTGCATCAGAAATGGTAATCCCAAGATATGTAAGGCTAAATCATTCAAAAGACCATATTATAGGTGAGAAGAATGCTGGTGTGCAGACAAGAAGAAAATTAGAGAGAATTCTTGTCTGATTTCCACTATTGAGTCGAAGGCTGTTAGAGAATCTTTGAAAGATGAAGACTGGTTGAATGCTATAAATGAAGAACTTGACTATATTAAGATGAACAATACATGGTCTCTTGTTCCTAGACCGGAAAACAAAAATGTTATTGGAACAAAATGGGTATTCAAAAACAAACTTAATGAGGATGGTGAAGTTGTTAGAAACAAGGTGAGGTTGGTTTGCAAAGGGTATGCACAAGAAGAAGGTGAAGGCTATGGTGAAAAATTTGCACTGGTGGCAAGAATTGAAAGTGTTAGAATGTTGCTTGCCTTTGCTTCTTTTAAAGGATTTAAGGTATATTAGATGGACGTTAAATCAACTTTTCTGAATGGTATCTTGGAAGAAGAAGTATATATAGAACAACTAGATGGTTTTGCATTGAGTGAAGATGAAAATATGGTTTTCAAACTACACAAGGCACTATATGGATTGAAGCAAGCTCCCAGAGCATGGTTTGAAAGATTACATGCACATCTGATGAAGATAGGATTTCAGAGAACTAGTGAAGATAGTAACATATATTTAAAGACTGATGGAGACAAAATGTTACTTGCTAAAGTTTTTGTTGATGAGATAATATTTGGTGGAAATGATGACATGTGTATGTCTTTTGTAGATGAAATGAAGAAAGAATTTGAGATGTCTCTTATTGGTGAGATAAAATTCTTTATTGGTTTAAAGATTCAACAACTAGAGAATGGAATATTTATCTATCAAACTAAGTATGTAAAAGAATTCTTGAAGACTTTTGGTATGGAAGATTGTAAACCAGTTCGTACTCTGATGGTGATAGGTTGTAAATTGTCAAAACAAGATGATTCACCATATGTGGATGAGAAAGAATACAAGTCAATGATTGGAAATTTGCATTATATTGTTCATAGTAGACTGGATATTGCACATGTTGTTGGATTGGTTGCAAGATTTTAGAAAGATCCTAAGGAGACACACATGGTAGTGGTAAAAAGGATATTCAGGTATTTGAAAGGATCGATTGATTATGGTTTGTGGTATCCTTATAATAAAAATTTTTCTTTAAAAGTTTTCATAGATGCAAACTGGGATGGAAATGTTGATGACTAGAAAAGCACAACCGGTGGAGCTTTATTTTTAGGAGAAAGATTGGTGTCCTGGATAAGCAAGAAATAGTCTTGTATTTCACAATCTACCACTGAAGTAGAATATGTGGCAGCATCAATGAATTGTACTCAGGCTATATGGATGAGACATATTTTGGAAGGTTTTAAGGAAGACATGTCTGAACCGGTGACTATGCATTGTAATAACACTAGTGCTATTAATATTTCAAAAAATCTTGTGTTGCATACAAGAATAAAGCACATTGAGTTGAAGTATCACTTTCTAAGGGAAAGAGTACAGGAGAAGAAAGTAAAAATGAAGTATGTGTCTAGCAAAGAGAAGTTAGCAGACATATTCACTAAACCTTTGCCTAAGACAACCTTTGAATATCTCAGAGGTAGATTAGGGGTTGTACCCCTGCATAAGATCAACTAAGATGCTGGTGATGCATCAATCCAGTGAATTCATTGAACATATTTCAATTTTGGATTGATGTGAAGTGGGTTACTCCTTAGGGGGAGCAGTTATGATGAGATAAACAGAGATGGAAGAAGCAAAGATGAAGACAACAAAGGTATTTGCACCTTTAGCATTGATGTCAAAGGGGGAGAAGAATTAGTTGAAGATCAGCCATGAGAATAAGAACTAGATAACTGACAAGAAATATAAAGGAGAAGAGAAAGTACAAAACATATCAGTTCAGTTCAACATGATGAGGTTTTTCATGTTGTCATCAATGCCAAAGGGGGAGATTGTGGGTGAACTCACAATAATGGTTCCCACTTTTTTGCCACTTTTGACACTGAGATGTACATTTTTAAAATAATCTTCAACTTCCGAGAACTATAGCTTTTAAACTATTAAAAATTTGAAGATGATGTAAATTAGTGATTTCTAGCATTTTGTTTGTAGATTCTATATACATTTTTTTCAAATTTTTTTGAAAGATTTTTTAAAAAATTTTCCATCTCCCTCGAAAAGTAGTTTTTTACAACAAACTACATTTTTTAAGAGTGATGTGCCTCCCGAAATGCATAACTTTTTTTCTATAAATGATAAAAACTCAATTCTTTCGAATTTTGGTTTGTAACATCAATATCCAAGGCTTGCATTTGGTTTTATAGCGATATGTTCAATATTTTTCATTTTATAAAGTTTTGAAGTCCGACTAGTCATAATTCAAACATAGGTTTACGTTTGAACACATAACTTGTTCTATATAAATCAAAATTCAATTTTATTTTTTTTGTTAGAAAGAAGACATCAATACCAAGGGCATAGATATTTTTCAGAATTTTTTTGAATTAGTTTCTTATTTTTCCCAATGCGTTGAACAGAGAAGTTCATGTTCGGTGAAAAACCAATTTTTAATAAAATTAAAAAATCAAGAACATAATAAATTCAAAATATAACAAAATTATATTCATTGGAAAGCTTGCTTCGAGTACTACCATCTAATATTTTTGGGTTATCAAGATTATTTCATTCGTGCATTGAACCAGAGCTCCGAAGTCTTTAATTCTTCAGAACTCTGAAATTTTTTGGGAGAAACTTCTAATTTTTGGGGTTCGAACGAACACGAGTTCGATCGGATTGGGTTCGCTCGAACCAAAAGGGGTTCGAGCGAACCCCCATTCGCTCGAACTAGTGAGCTCAATTTTGGCACGCTTGATGTTCGAGCGAACCCACTCGATGTTCGAGCGAACCCAACTGAATAGTTTGGTTCGCTCGAACTCCCAGGGGTAGTCCGAGCGAACATTTGTATTTCGCTCGAACACTGGAAAATCCGAAATTCCCACTTTCGCCAAATTCCTTCGTTGGCAAAAGTGGGAACCAGCTTTGTGAATTCACCCTTGTTGGCATAATTGTTGATGATATTGATGAACCTGTATAAGACTGTTGGTGATGATATAGTTGAGATTTTGTTTGATGACTTGATGATCAGTTTGTGTTGTCATTGATGAAAACTATGGTTATATTGTACTATCATCTTATCTAAGTTGTCTATGATTGACCAGAAAGTTATGGAATGGATTTGACAGTTAACTGGCAAATAGGACTTTAACCGATAAGTGTGAAATTGTGTTATGCTTAAGTAATTGGATCTTGAGATTGATGAAGAATTTGGTGTTGTGGTTTGGAATATGTGTTGGTAACATTGTAATGAGGTTATGATCAAAACCGCATCATGTTTTGGCTATCAAAATTCATGTTTGTAATTGACTGATGTATTTTATGTAGGGTTTTAGTAGGATTTAAGAACCGGTATTCAAATCTTATAACCGGTAATGATTTTGAGTTCGACGGTGTATTACATTATGTTTGTAAGTTGGTGATGATGTGGCTAAATCCATGTGAAGTGTTTAAATGATATTTTGGTGCGATCAAAGAGCAAATTTATTAGGAATGTGTGAAGTGCTTAGTAGAATGAGCTAAGGGTTTGAAAGTGTATCAGATCGAGGTGCGGTGATCATTCAATTGATTTGTAATTGATTTTAATGATTCATATGATGATCTCTAATGAGTTGTAAAGATCTATGATGATATATGATGTAAATCTTAGGGTTTTGTAATCGACTAAGTTGTAAAGTCTATTTAGGGTAAGTCTGTGATGATTTACCATGTTGGTGATCAAAGGAAGAGTGTGTGGCCAAACCAAAGTGTGTGTCTGCAAGATAGAAGCCGATTGGAATAGAAAAGGATTTGTACAAGAAAGAGTGCTATTTTCAGATCATACATTTGTTGTTCCCTAATAGTTGTAGTAGACTCAAAATCCCTTAACTAGGTAGGTCCTGACAGGCCTGATTGTATAAATTCCTTAACCGAGTGACTCATTAGCTTGGGTTCTAAATCCTTTCACAATATTACTCCTAATAGAGTAAAGCTCCTAACAGGGATGAGGTAAATCCCTTAACCGGGGGACTCCTAACAGGGTCTTCTCCTAACCGGGCATATTTGTAAGCTCCTAACCGGGCTAGGCTCTTAACATGGCACATTTCGAAAGAGTGCAAAAAGCTTGTGGATACCGATTCCCACCGTGGTTTTTTCCATTTGGGTTTCCACGTGAAAATCCTGGTGGTCATGTGTTTCTTTATTTCTTATGTGTTGAGTTGATATCAATATCTTTCTATTGCATTCATGTTGATGATCACTTAGAATGAGTTATTTAATAAATCAAATTAGGAGTATGATTTCAGTTGTTACCAGTACTGTTTATGAGTTGTTTGAAAGAATTTTTTGGTGGTTGTTAAAGTTTTAAAGTTATTTTGTTATTATTGATTCACCCCCCTCTCAGTAATAACCGGTTCCTCACAAATAACATAAAATCCATCCACAAAACTAATAAAATAATTACATTTGAATCTAACAAAATTCCAAACCCTTCCATCACTAAAAAAATTACCCTTACATATAATGATAAAATATGAGAATGATTATCCAAAAAAATCAATTGATAACAAATTAGGATTAAATATATGTAGTACCAAAATTTTGTACAAAATTAACACTAATGTTCCTACTTTACCAATATGTGAACTTATAACCAAAGGCATTAACAATATTGGATGATAAATTATGAACATTATTAGTTTTTGTATCATAAATTAGGCCCCATTCCATTTTACAATATTATTTTAAGGCATCCATGGATCCACACTATGTGATCAGCCCCATATGAATCCTAGGTTTTAAAATTTGTCCACAAAGATATTGTTTATATGGTATTATACACCAAGGAAGATAATTTCAAATGTTTTTAATTAACCAAACCTAAAAGAGTCACTATTCCCTAAACCCAACATCTTCAAGGAACCCTCTTTTATCTAATCTCAAATGAGGATGATTGTAGTACTCTTTATTTAAAACTATCATATATAAGAGAATATAAATTTAATTCTACTAAAATTGACTTACTCCCTTTGCTAATGAATCCTCACACATTTTTTCCAACACCTTTAACTCCAACTCACAACACATGTTGGTTTAACTCTCTCAAATATTTTTATGAATGTAGTAACATTTCCAATATCGATACTTTTGTTGATGATTTAACTTCTTACTCACTCTACTTAGTCAAAAAATATTATGTTCTTAGCTTTAATATTTTGTAAAATTGAATAAATAAGAAAAGGTCTTGGTCCTTGTGAGGATAATATCCTAAATCCTAGTCAAATCCTAGAGTTTTTAAGCAAAAGTGTCAGAAATAGTTGGTAGGAATAGAGCCAAAATGAGGACCTCGTGAATTAGGTTGAAAACTCACAAGGATGGCTCGATCCATCTCTATTAGATTAGAATCCTAAAAGATAACTTAATGGAGGATAATGATAAAAACCATAAGTGCACCATAAGTGAAGTCATTATCTAACTAATAAGTCGATGATAGGAAATAATAAAGGGTATTGCAAGTTTTATAGATAGCAATGCAATACTAGAAAAGGGTGCATCTATGTAGTAATAAGCCTATGGATATGTCCTACATTTTAAGATGTAGGATGTTAGCTAATGAAATGCAATGCATATGAATAGGTTAAGGCGAAGATAGAATAGAGATATAAGGAATAAGGATAGACACAAATCATATCTATAAGAAGGTATATGTAATATAAATATTCAAAGTGAATAAGTATATTTAATGTATATATATGTTTATTGTATACATACATGTATACATATATATGCATATACATACATACATTCATGCATACATGCATACATAGGTACATATGTGCATACATACATACATACATACATACATATGCATTTTATTCCATATTTGGTGTATGAATAAATGGGTGATTTATTTTGATTTGATATTATGTCTATAAAATAGATTCTATTATCTATTATTACCGTATCACATTGAGGTACAATAATGCATATATAAAACTAGAGTTTTGGTATGTGTTTATTATCAAAATTTGGTTCTATTACAAGGATCTTAGTTGTTGGTGTATAGGGAGGAAGCACAAACTCAAGGTGAACTTTATTATTCACTAGTTTTGGAAAAAATTAAAAAATGTTTTAAAAGTGGGTTTTTGAATATTATATATTAAACTATAAGATGGAGTGATGAAATTTATGTATCAAATTTTAAAAATGGATCATTTTTCATCTCGTATCATGTTGACTTCATGGATTGGGCAATTTTGCCTTTATTGTGAATTTGGCTCATTTTGGTGATAATTTGTGAAATGAAATTTTGGTATCATTGAATTTTGGTTTTGATTTTTTTTTCAATGATCCTAGGGTATGCATTAAGGATAATGATAGGAGTGGAGTGTAAGGGGATCGAGGCACAAAGGGGTTTCCAATATAACCCATTGGGACATTTTGTAATCAAGTAAAAACTAATGAAACCTAATTCAAATGAGCCAAGATAATGTGGATGCCTCTCCCATGTCTTAAGTGATCATAAAGGCTAAGGATGAGTTGGGAAGGCCTAGCCATTTGTGGTTCATTGATCTGGCATGATTGAGTCTCCTTGTCTATATGAGAGGACCTCTTTGTTATGTGTGAGCCATCCCTTCAAGCTACACAGTGACACTCCTAGCTCTTTCTCTTTAACGCACAGGGAGATAATGGGGAGGGATATGAACACCTCTAAAACACCATAAACTCCCACCCTAAGACAAAATACACCAAGGCCAAGAGATACAACTCTTTGGTACTTTTAGAAAACTACACAAGATGCATCTGGAGAGCCCCTAATTAGACCTAGATTGACTCAAAACTACTCAAGTCACTACAAGGAGGTATGACAACCTTATGAGGGGACCACAAAACCCTCTAAGATAACTCTAGACACCATTAAGTTTATTTTAAACCCAAAGATTCAAATATTCATATACAGATCCAAATTACAACATTGCCATGAAGGAACAAATGAATATTAACTCATGCCTGGTAACAACATTAGCACATGCAAAGCTACACTAATCCATAAAATTTTAAATATATTATATCATACACCATGAGGAGTACTCAATATACATGAACACCAATACATATCTTGGATTAAATGTCCATAAGATTACATTTGCATCAATTAAGAAAGTACATGAAAGCATGAGAAGAGAGGAAAGTAGAATGAAATTGATGTCATCCTCAAAGTGACAATCTCTAGTCCCTAATAGTGATTAGCAATGCCACCCAACCATGTGGAAGTTAAAGGTCCACCCCACCATGCTCATAAAGATAGTCACTTGGCCTAAAAATTCATGCAATTAATACACATGGGGTAAAGAATTACACACATGCCATATACAAGTATGAACATCATACAATATCAAAGAGAAAACATCCTCAATGGGAAGAAATGCCATACATCTCAATTGCAAAATAATCTATGCAAGAAAATAAAATCAACAACAATATAAGTATGCAAAATATGAAGCATCAAGACATGGAATTACTTGTCATATGAGCACATGGCATAACATAATATTCTAAGACAACATACATGACAATAACAACATATTACATAACATTATGGGAAAAAATACATGGAAATAACACAATCATCAATGAAACAACACCAATATAGAAGGAAATACATCTTCTGGGTGATCCTCAAATCTATAGGAATAGGCATTAAAGAGCAAGAGTTGGGAGTGTCATTGTGTGGTGAAGGGATGGATCACACAAAACCAAGAACTCCTCTCATATAGACAAGGAAAATCAATTATGTCATATCAATGACCCACGAATGGCTAGGCCTTCCCAACTGGGCCTTAGCCTTTATGATCACTCAAGGCATGAGAGAGGCATCCACATTATCTTGGCTCATTTGAATTAGGTTTCATTAATTTTTACTTGATTACAAAATGATCCACAAATAACACACCATGCTAGTGTAATTCTGGCATGCTAGTATCTTGGTCTAGTGCCCCTATTATATTCACTCATTTGACAAGGTTTTTGGGCCCTCAAAGGGGTAGTTTGAGTGTGTCAAATTTTTTTTTAGGGCTTGGAGAGTTAAGGGAACCTTTGAGGTGTTATAAGTGTGTTTTTAGTATACTTTAGGGATTCTGATTTCCTTAGTATGTGTAATTGTGTGTGTAGGAAGTTGATCATCGTACCTAGGATTGAGTCTAGAAATCCAAGTTTATCAAGGAAATTATTGGAGCTTCTTGTGAATCCTGATAAGGGTCAAAAATATTTTTTGACCTTTCCTAAGGTGTATTAATCCTTACCCTATTATTGGTTGGTGTTTAGGGACTCCAATTTTTCACTTGTGCATTGTCGAGTTGCAATTGGATGTTGTATAATTGGAGTTGAGCTAGTGGACTCTTGTAAGTGTTGTTAGTGTTTGGGCTTGAGTTGATCGACCTAGTATGATATGTATTGCAGGTTGATAAATCCCTCATTTCATCTTGGTGTCATTTATGAGAGGATGTGGTCATGGTATGTGCTGATCACCATCCAGGAGTTGTCTTTCCTCTCTCTTCTACTATTTTGTCTAGTGATTTGTTTCATTTTTGATATGGCCACCTTTTGTGCAATGGTGTGGTATTGAATAGATGTTATTGTGTGTCATGGTATATCTTGTGACACTTGTGTGCATGTTTTAATGTAAGTGAAAAATGTCATTTTGTAACGTTGGCATTAAATAGTTTAACTACAATGTTTCAAAAGAAAAATTATTCTAGGTTTTCTTGCCTTGTTTTCTTGGGGGTTCCTTGGCTAGGAATTACATTTGGTATTAGAGACCATGTTGTTTCACTAGGATCTATAGTTATTCCATTGACCTTAAATTTGTTATTGTTTGTGCATAGTTGTGTGAATGCTTATGTTGTAAGTTAGTTATTCAACTCGTTTCTTGGGTGCCTTGTGCAATAATTTTTGTGAGTTCAATATGTTTGGCCCAAGTAGCATTTTGTGGAGGGAGGTACCCTCTAGGGTGATGATCTCCTCAATATTTTATTCTTGTTTAGATTAGATTCTTATTGGCCCTCGAGTGGCCTTGTTTTCTCTTGTGTCCCTTTTTGTATGGTGTGATTGATGTATCTATCTAATTTGACATGTATGTCTATTTATTGGCTCTTGATTTAGGATTGCATACTACATTGCGTGAGAGTTTTATTTAGATGTGAAATAGATTAATTGACTAGTATTTATGATATGTTGATATTATTGATTCTTGCATTGTGTACATCGTGCATTAGCCTTTGTGAGAATGCATTGTTGCATGTGTGAATGGGAATAATGATTAGTGAAAATGTGTAAATTATCATAATAGAACATTTGGTTCAATGAATTATGTCCCCAAATTTTCATTGTTCATTGTATTCATGTGAGAACCTATGTGGCTTATTACTTTGAGACATTATGAAGAAGATTGTTTAGTCCTTTTGCATCATGTGTTATCCTAAATTTGTGGTTGTGGTTTCATGTTGACCCTTCCTTGCATAGTATGAGTAATTAAGTTCTTAAAGAAAACCATGCATCATAGTAGCCTTATGTTGGCATGGCATAATTCCTTCATTGTGTTGTCTCTGTCAAGTATGTGGATTTCATTTGTGATAGCCTATGAAAGTGTTTCATGATGTGAATTTGTGTATGTCCCTTGTGTTTGCAACTTCTACATTGTTGAATGTAGTCATCCCTTGTATATGTCAATGTGAAGAGTGGCCTTGTGCTGGAATCATAATGTACCTTGTTTTGGTCTTGTTTTTTGAACATATGATTAAGGTGAACTTGCATATCTTATCCTTGTGATCGTAACTTTTCTCATAGTGTGGCGCTTTTCTCATAGTGTGGTGCTCTAAGTGGGATTATTTCATGCATTGAGTGTACTTCTTGTGAATGTGTTAGTGTAGTATAATAAATTATATCCCTATACAATTTTGTCCTCACCTAGGCCTTACTTCTACGTTTTAGCCTTTCATGCCATTTTAACCAAATACATAAATAACAACATCATTTTAATTTAACTAAGTCAATACTATTTTATTTATAAACAAACAATTATGACAATCATAGAATAAAAGCCATTCTATGTATTCAATTATAATGAAAGTGATTTATTTAATCAACACAACTATATGATTGATAAACTTGTGTTTTCATAAAAGTCATGCAATGAAAACATTTAAATTATTGAATGCAACTACTTATGCATCTATGTGGTATGTGCATCGAGATCCCTCAAACTGTTGATTTCCAAGAAGCTAGGACTCTTCTACCTCAATCGTTTTCTCACCTTTGATAAGTACCTATACTTAGTTATACTCAGAGCTTCATTAGTAAGTTAGTCCATAAACCATAGCTGAAGCAAAGATACATACATTACATGACAACATTGTAAGTATGACTAATAATTAATTTCAAATATATATTTATACATAATCAATAATCATAAATAATTATCCATGATTTTCATTAATTTTTTATATTTTTTAAGCAACTAAAAAGTCAAGATGTGACATCCTTCCCCACTATAAAGAGACATTGTCCCAATGTCTTATTAGAAAAAACACAAAACATATAAACAATCATATTGATACAACTAAAGAATCAAACTAAGTATCTCAATAAGAAACATGTAGTATCACTATATCTAAAACAAAGTATCTCAATATGTAAAACATAAATATCTCAACATAACAAATAAGTAGCTCAACTAGGCACTCAAATCTTGAAATGAGTGATCTATATATCATTAGCACTATCTCACGTGGCAATATCCATAGAATATTGGTCCCATTAGACCTTATACCTACTACTATCTCTATTATGCAATATAGTCTTGATTCTACAAAGAATTCAAATGGGCTCCACTAGTACCACCCCTAAATCCTAAACCTACAAAGTACACCAATCAAGTACATGAGCTACATCTAGATGATAAGGCTTAAACATAGAAACATGGAACACATCATGGATTCAAACAAGAGCAAGTGGTAGAAAAAATCTTTATGCAACATGGTTAATCACTTCCAAAACATCAAATGGACTGACATATCTCAATACTAACTTGAAAGATTTCCCATAAGAAATAGAACTTTTGTGAGGTTTAACAATCAAAAAGACTTTACCTTCCACTAAAAAAGGTCTAAAAGATCTATATTTATCTGAATAACTCTTATATCTATCCAATGCCTCCTTTAGTCTCTCCTTGATCAATCTCATCTAATCATCCATCTTTCTAAGCATATTTGAGACAATCACAATCCTATCCTCCATTCTATCCTAGTTGATAGGTGTGTGACACATTTTCCCACAAAAAGCCTCAAATGGTGCTATTTCTAAGATGTATGGTAGTATTTATTATATGTGAACTCCATCAATGAAAGATACTCCTCCCACTTATATTTTTGGTTGATATAATACATCCTAAGGATATCTTCAATTACTTGATTCACCCTCTCCTTCTGTCCATATGTCTTGGGATGATAAGTTAAGTTGAAATTCAAATTAGTTTTTGATGTTGCATTCAATGTTGTCCTCATATGTGATTGTTTCAAGTACTCTATGTAAGCAAGAGATTTCTTGGAAAAACTTCATAGCTAAAGTCTATGATCCATCCTTAAAATTTGCTAGAATAAAATGTGCTACTTTAGTCAAATTATCTACCACTACTAGGATAACATCAAAACCAATTATTATACGTCAACAACCTTTGTATTAAATCCATACTAATTACTTTCCATTTGTTCTTTGTTATGCTATGTAGAAATAAATGTCTCGCTAGATGCACATGCTCAACCTTGACTCGTTGGCACTCCAAGTATTGAGCCACAAATACTATGACATTCTTCTAGAGACCTAGCCAAAATTAAAGGGACTTCAACTCTACAACCATCTTTGTTAGTCCAACATACCCTAAGTAGGGTGTGTTGTAGATCTCTTCTAATATTAGCTTCCTCAAATCTCTAGAGTGGAGAATATACATTCTCCCTTAGTATATTAATAGTTTACGAGACTTGATCACATACCCTTCAAATCAAGGGCCTATAGGGTCATCCTCTAAAGTTTGTTTGACGTTATCATAGTGCTCATCCCTTGATAGTTACTAGATCACCCGTTGTCTTAGATTAGATTTGGTAACTTGGTCATGGCTACTAAATGCCTTCTACTGAGAGCATCAGTGACTTTGTTTTCTTTCCCCTTAATATATTCAATTAAAAAGTCAAACTCACTAAGGAACACTAGCCATCTAATTTGTCTTGCATTAATATTGGGTTGAGTGAAGATGTACTTGAGTCCTAAGGGATCCAACATCAACTCAAAGGGCTTCCCTAAAAGATAATGTCTCTACATCTACAAAGCATGAATTATGGTGGATAGCTCCAAATCATTAGGTGCATGTTAAACACACCTTAGGACTGAGAGGGGGGTGAATCAACCCTGACCTATACTTAAACTTTATAATTTAATCCACAAGCTATTTAACCTTGTTCTTATCAGTAGCAATGAAAGATATAACAATGAAACATTGTGCACAAGAGAACACCATATTTATTTGGAAAGCCCAAACAAGGAAAAACCATGGTGAAAGTAACTCACAATACATGAAATGATTACAATATAGCTTTAGTCTCACTACCAAGGAAGCACACTACTCCCTAAAGAAATTGTAGGCTAGAGTGCATAACCCTAGGGCAAGATACAAAAATTGAAATTTTAAGATCACTTCTCCAGGGTAGGATAGAATGAATATATAAATTAAAAACAAGTAGGCCTTCAACAATACTACCTCCAACAATCTCCAAACATAAAGTTGTCCTTGAATCACTATCTCAAATGACCAACTCCACAAAAACCACCACACACTAACTTTGTCACAACTAAATTCTGCAAATGATATAATCATGTAGGCATAACACACACATTGATTCACATAGACATATACACTCTCACATCCACACACTCACCCATTAAACATAAATTTTATCTTCTATATATACTATCTTCTTCATTGCAAACATCATTTAGGTTGACCAAAATAGAGGACATGCATAGGTCTTATCAAGTCAGCCACTAAAGTATATTTGTGATGAAAGTGGTCCAATCTAGGAGATAAAGAGGACCTAAAACATCTTAACACTTCTTTCCAAGCAATTAGTAATAATTCACACACTATCAATCATCCTCAAAAGGTCGGAAAAAAAGTATCATGTAGATACACCAAACAACACACCAAAAATTGGACTAGAACATATCTTCCATATGAATAAATCTAATATGGATCCCCACAGACCAAGGTAGGACCCAAAATCAATGCAACACAAACTTGTAAAAAAGTAGAGACATCCAAGGATTCACACACGCCAAGGAATGACACCAGTTGGGTGAACCAATGTAGTTACCTGGAAACAAAGGTTCCAATAATAATACAACATCAAACAATCCATTTGACATCATTTGGAGCACACAAAGACATTCCATGAATATCCAAAAAAAATCTCAAATCCTTCCTTCACTTCTCTACTTCAATACTATACTAGCACAACATAATTAATACTAAACTCTCCATTCCAGAAAGTACAAAACATAATATTTTTACTTGTAGACCACACCACCATCTGCTAATTAAATTTTGACACAACACAAACATTGTAAAAATATCCTCGAAGCTGCAACACTAGAAACATCAATATGGAGAAATGCTTTATTTCTCAAATCACTTTTAATAGAGAACTAAATTGTTAGCCAACAACAATTACTAACCATATCAGCTACAACACCAAGGACTTGAAAAGATAGGAGTACAATTTTCACAGAGCATGAACATTATATCCAAGTTCACAAGCTCATATCTATAAATGTGAGGAATATAGAGAATTCTTTTGAGCACACATAAGTACATACTTCTTATACCAACTTCCTTCATCAATATCTCAAGGACCAAACTATCCCATAAACATCACCTTCTCATTTAGTACATCATCTTCATCATATGGTCATGCATCTAATCCTCATCTTAATATCTTAGCCCATCTAAAAATCAGCATACCATTAATATTACCAATAATCTCAATACAACCAACTCAATGTAGACATCAGACGCCAATTAGGTGGACATCCAAAAACCATCTACTACCTGTTAGTAGCAGTGAAGAAGGAAGGTTGAGAGGAGAGGGGGGTGAATTAGTCTTCACCAGATCAACAAAATTAATCACAAAAATGGATATGATAAACTGCAATGACAACAAATATAAGCAAATTGAAAGAACAACACACAACACCAAGATTTTGACGTGAAAATCCAGTTAAGGGAAAAACCACGATGGGAACCTACCCATAGTAAGATGATACTCTGCAGTAGTATATGAAAATATTACAATGGGGAATACACATGTATTCATGCATACTTTCTAGAGCTCACTGCTCAAAAGATATATGCTTGGAAGGCTACAACCCTCAGGGAAGTCTCACTGACTTACAACAAGATTCGAACTACAATCTAGAAGAGATGAACTGAAAGAATAACATCTCCGAATGCCCGATTATAGTTCTGGTTAAGCACATATGTTTGCTCAGCAGCACCAATCTCTCCTCAATCACAACATCGAAGGGTAAGTCACTTATTCGCACATAAACCTCTCTCTAATAATGCAAAAACTTCCTTGATACATAAATTACATGACAATATAGCCTATATATACAAATCATCAACCTTGACAACAAGGTCGGCTAAACCCTCATCTCACAATTACAAAATTACATCACACTCGATACAAGGATTGACCATCAAACAAATATAATTATTTGAATGACATACCATGGACCTAAATCAAATTCCTAAACACTCAACTCCACCGGAAATCATGCCAAGATCAACCGCAACACGCTACACCACCAGAAATACCGCATGACATGAAAATCATCACCGACTCATTAAAAACACCAAAAACTCACGCAATGATAAATTCAGATCACCAAAAACTCACGCAACGATAAATTCAGATCACCAAAAAAAATAGGACATGACTAGGAAACACCAACAAGAAGATTAGAATCATCGGGAATAGTTGCGCCAACACCACTTATCAAATCTTCATTGGTCAATGCTTGAAAGATCAAGAACACAACCAATTAAAAACCATAATGAAGAAAGATAACTTGTAGAGCACAAAATCATGATCCATCTAAATTGAAGATACACAAGACTATTCCAAACAATATCCCAAAATCATAGAACAAGATCTAATCACACCGAAATATATCGGAGGAAATACTGAACTCTGCAAAATAGTGATCAACAAAACAAAACTACAAAACTGGATCATAATATCTTCCCAAACACACCAGAGAAAATCACAATAATATGTTGAAATCAATGACAACAACATATCCTAGAAGCAACAATGACCAACAATCTCCAATAGTCTCCCCCTTTGGCATTGATGGCAACATATGGATATGAAAAACAATCAATGCAAAGAAAGAAGACATCTCCAACAAACTCCCCCTAAGATCAAGGCATATAAAGAATTTTTTCACATGATCTCTCTCTCCCTTTGACAGTAATGTAAAAGATCTCAAAATAGAAAACTAAACCATGATTCTCTCTCCCCAAAATAGAAACATGAATCTCAGGAATCTTCTCCCCTAAAACACAAACTACTCCACTAGAGGAGCAAAACCAACTCATCAATCCAAATAAAAAGATAAGGCTCTGAAGTCCACTGGATTGATGCAACTCAATGCATCTAGTTCTCAAAAGGAGGGGTAGATACCCCTAACTTGTCTCTCAAATAGACAAATATACCTATAGGGAAAAGGCTTAGTGAAAATATCAGCTATTTGTTCCTTTGTAGATACATACTCTAGCTTCACCTTCTCTTCACTGATGTGCTCTCTCAAGTAATGATATTTGATTGACACATGTTTAGTCTTTGAATGTTGCACTAAATTCTTTGACATGTAAATAGCATTGAAATTATCATAGTATATGACAGTAGGCTCATTATAGATAACTCTGATATCTTTGAACATTTGCTTCGTCCAAACTACTTGAGTGCAATTACTAGCACCAACAATGTACTCAACTTTAGTAGTAGATAAGGACACTAAATCTTGTTTCTTACTAGCCCATCAAACCAACTTCTTTCCCAAAAATAATGCTCCACCGGTAGTGCTCTTTCGGTCATCAACATCACCAACCCAATCAACATCAATGTAAGCACATAGCATGCAATCATCATTCCTCGGATACCACAAATCATAATCCATAGTCCCCTTTAGGTATCTGAATATCCTCTTCACAATAGTGACATGAGTCTCTTCTGGATCAACTTGATATCTATGAGCCATGTACATAGCATGCATAATGTCCGGTCTAGTCTGAGTAAGATATAGTAGTCCACCAACCATAGATCTGTACAAACTCTGATTAGCTTTCAAAGATTCATCATTCTTAGACAATTTACAACTAGTCACCATAGGAGTTCCAACTGGTTTGGAGTCATCTAACCCAAACTTCTTTAGCAATTCCTTCACATACTTAGTTTGAGATATAAATATACCTTTTTGAGTTTGTGAAATCTGTAAACCTAAGAAAAATTTCATCTCACCAATGATAGACATCTCAAATTATTTCAACATGTAACCGACAAACTTCATACTCAAGTCATCATCACCTCCAAAGATAATATCATTAACAAAGACTTCAACAATCAAGATGTTATCATTTTCTATCTCAAAGTACAAATTACTGTCAGCAACACCTTTACTAAATCCCACTTTCAATAATTACTTATCTAGTCTAGCATACCATTCTCTAGGGGCTTGCTTCAATCCATAAAGAGATTTCTTTAGTTTACATACCAAGTCTCCATCATATGACAATGAAAATCCATCAAGTTGCTCTATGTAGACTTCTTCCTCAAGATCACCATTCAAAAAGGCAAATTTGACATCCATCTAATATACGTTGAAATCTTTATAAATAGCATATGCAAGCAATAGTATAACAACTTTAATTCTGGCCACTGGAAGAAAAGTCTCCTCATAATCAATTCCTTCTTTCTGTGAATATCCATTGCAAACCAGTCTAGCTTTATTTTTGACAACTTCACCAACTTCATTCAATTTGTTCCTGAATACTCATTTAGTGCCAATAACATTCTTATTTTTAGGTCTAGGCACAAGCTCCCATGTATTATTCTTTTCAATCTGATATAATTCTTCTTCCATATCTCTCATCCAATTTTCATCTTTACAAGCTTCAACAACATATTTAGGTTCAACTTTAGAAATCAAACATACTTCTTTAGTAGCTAACCTTCTTCTAGTCATCACACCTTTATTTTTATCACCAATAATCTAATTTTCAGAATGATTCAATCTTACATACGTTGGAGTCTTCTAATTGTTCTGATTTTTCAGGTTCCTGTTGTTAGTTCCTAAATTGGGGTGTATGCTTTGAAAGCCACCAATACACTCAATCCAATTTCTATGAAGCAACCAACTTCAATTGTGGAAATTATCACAAGGATTGGAGAAAATGACAAGGATTCTGCAAATCCTTCTATGCTTTGAGCTCTACAAAACCCAGGAGGGTAATCCCTTTAGTAAATTTCTTGATCTTTGTACCACACTCAAAGATTCACTAAAACAAAGAAGATGATCTCATAATCTGGCTCAACAACAATGAGAATACTCAAGGATGGAAAATCCTTTAGTGATCCTCAACCTAACTGGAGCATGGGATGGGTAAGATAAAAAATAATAGACACGAAATGAAAGGTATTTTGATAATCAACAAATTATAGAGATTCATTAGTGAATTTGAAACAAGACTGATATTTAAAGATAGTTACAAGCAGTGATCAGTGCCTTACTCCATTGGGCACCTAAAGATACAAAATGTAAACTGAAAACGCAACATAACTTTATCTAATAGTATAAGATCTAAGATAATACTACCTTACAATATATCTCATTTGCAATCCCAACCCAAACTGCTTATCTAAATCCCTACATAAGCCCTATCACTCTGTAATCCCACTCAATCATTTAATCAACCCCTTAGGTCAAAGCATGAAATGAAAAATTACATACATCATAACAATACAACAAATGAAAAAACCCTTGATTCTATTCGTTTGAAAAATGACAGAATTATACACTGGAGAGAAATAGATCAAAATTTTATTTCTATTGAAGAAAATTACTACTTTTGTCACATAATAAAATTTACATATAACTCCTTCAAGAACCTGCACAAAGCTTGACACTAAATTCTTTTCATTTTCTCTCTATATGACTTTACAATTTACTCACTTCACCTAGACTCATTACTGGAACCAGACAAGGAAACCCCAAGGAACTAGAAACTTTGAACCCTCAAGAGACTCCCCAAATCCGAACCCATCTAATGGCCTTGATTTCCCTTTTTATAGAAGAAAAGGGAGCAACAAGATTTGGGCCAAGAGACACATGTCAACAACAAATTTAGTCTCAATAATTAGGCCCAAAAGGCCATATGCGATTCTGTTACAAAAATATTCTATATCCATGTGTTGGCACCTGTGAATCTAAATTTTCAATTGAAAATTGGTAGAAGAAAAACCACTTGAGCCATGCCATTATCACCCTGATGCCTTCAGATGGAGTGTGAGATGTTACATTCTATTAAACAAAGCATTTCCCTTCTCGGAAGGGATACCAGGTCCCAACAAGAAGGAAAGTCGCCTTTAAACTAGAGGAGGAGCTTCAACCTTCATGCCTAGGATCAAAGAAAGTGGAAGGACGATCTTAAGAGGAAACATAATATATTGGGGAGGGGTTGCAACTTCCATGTAGTCATAGAGATGACTGGCTGTCACTCCCCACCCAAACAAATCCTTCTTTCATTCCTTAGTGGGCTCCTTCTTTGAACCCCCTACCATCTAGTGGCAGAGTAGAAGCAAAGGTTGTGCCATGCGTGGTCTTTGTTTATAAGAAAAGGCTTTCACGCCCCCTCTGGAAATCCTTCTCACTTTCACAACTCCTCTGACAATAAACACACTCACACAGAATAAAAAAACCCATCCGGTATCACAAAGCACACAACAACTCCATGCACGATCCTACTCAAACATCATCTTCCTTGCTGAAGAAAGAACTGCTCTCAGAAAATGAAAAATATTATTTTCTCTTCTACCAATTAAGTCACCACCCCATTGTATTTATAATAAAAAATACTTCATTTGGTGATGCTCATTCACATGAAAAATCATCATTTTGGTGCTTTCAACTCAACCTGCCAGCTAAGGTGGCAATGGGAGAGCTTGGAGGAGTAAGAAGCGGCAATGGGAGAATTCAAAATTCAAATTCTCTTCAAGGCGAGAACTCTGGTTCCAATGGTGGGAGTGGCCAGAACAAAGCTGTTGGCCATGTAGGGGAGAAGGATAAGCCTCCAGACATTCCAGAGGCTGTCGACATCTCGCAAACTGGTGGTACTCTGCCAGAGAAGAAAGAGGGTTCCTTTGGGATTTTGGGGGAGGGGTCCAGTGAGGGGCCCATCCCATGTGATGAGGCCTTGGAGAGCGGTGTCATGCCCAAAATTAGGGCAAAAACGGAATGATTTTTTTTATTTTTAAAACAACTAGTTAATTAACAAAGTTCGCTATCATGACATGTGTTAACATGTTGGCCATAACAAAAATCGAACTAACTCTGATACTAACCAAGTATCGAACTTAATTAAAATTCATTTGTGGAAACTAAATGTTTTAATTTATTGTCTCATCAAATATAGTCGTTAGTTTAATTTATTAAACTCATTTTAATTGGTAAACGTAGATAAAAATTGATCTCCAATGAATCCATATTGTCTAAAAGTCATTTTAAATCATTAATTAATTTAATGGATTAAAGTGTCAAATTAATTTCTAAATGACATTATTCGATGAGGAAAATTATCTTTCCAAAATCAAATTTAGTTTTCAAGGAATTAATTTCCCTTTTCTATTTAATCAAGGCTTCACAAATAGTTAATTTAAAAAAAATAATTAATTGGGATTAAAAATTCCCACGTCTATCTAAATTGAAAACCCTAACCAATTTTAAATATTAATTTTTCCACAACTTTTAAAAATAAATCTCATGAAAACCCTAATTTATATTACAATATAAAATTACTTCTTTGACTCCTTTTTTTAAAAATCCCTTAAACTTATTTATCTTTCCCTCTACCCTAGCTCTAACCGAGCTAGGGTTTTTTTTTTTTTTTTTTAAATTTATATGTTTTTTTTAAAACCCTACATTTTGCAGGGTGACCATGGATGGCGGACGGGATGGGCGAACAGCGGATGAAATGCATGAACGCAGGGAGGAGGTGAAAGGCGGGATTCGGCGTCGCCGAAGTCTCGACTGTGCAAGGCACAGTGGGCTCGGCCGCCGGCCACTGTGTATCACATAGTGAGCACGGCCGCCGGCCACTGTGCAGTGCACAGTGAGCTCGGCCCGCCAGCCACTGTGCAATACACAGTGGACTCGGCCGCCGGCCACTGTGCCATGCACAGTGCGCTCGGCCACCGATCACTGTGCATTGCACAGTGAGCTTGGCCCCCGGCCATAACCCTCCGCTTAAAAAAAATAAAAAAAATTTGTTTTAAATTTAAAAAAAAATATATATATATATATATATTTGTTATTATGAATATTTAAAAATAGAGATAGAAGTTTATTTATATTTTCTATGACAGAGATGTATAATGTTTTTTTTTTTGTCCATTTGCTTTATGAATATAGGATTTAGATGGAGTTTATATATTTTTAACACTCTGATTTTTTTTTACTGTTTATTATCAAAGGCATAAATATGATTTTGCTAAAGTCTGAGGTAAATAAATATAAAAAGAACACAACAAAGTAAATAGCTATAGATTTATTTCTTGCATTAAAATAACGACAAATTTAAATAAAACAACTATCTTTGAGCTTTTGACTCCTATTTCTATAGCTTGGTAAATCTTCAGATATCAATAAATGTAATAGCAATTTAACAATCTAAAGTTTATTAAACTAAAGATAAGGGATTAGAGGAGAGAAAATGCTTTAGATTTTATTCCTACAATTAATTATGAAATTTCATTCTTGCAACTATTATTTTCTAGGATCCAAAAAAACTTAAATCTTACAATAGGAAGTTTAAACTGCAACATACACCCTTAAAGCAACATGCATACACTCATTTAGATGCTAACGATAAATCCTTCTCATATTTTTCTGCAAGTAGAATGTAGGAAATTTCACAGATAAGAGGAAATACTGAATCAAATAAAACTGATTTTCATATTAAAATGATTATTGGATGCAAATCAAAAGTAGCTTTTTTTTTTTAAAAGAGGAATAGAAATAAAACAAGCTTTTTACAACTCTAAGATATTCTGCAAAATTTACAGGATATTCCCTTTTTTTTTTTTAACTACAATCCCGACTCTCATGTCTATATTTCAAATTTACATCTTGCCTCTCATTTCCACGAATGATGGCATATTTCTCCTAACAAAACTAATAACTACAAATCAATTTAAAATTTCTTCAACAATATTCTTCTGCAACCTTTCACTTTTCTGAGTCTTTTCTCTTGGCATTCCTGCATAATAGAAACACAAATATGACCACGGAGTGCTCACCTCCCAGCCTAGGCTAACTGGTAGCCACCCCCGAGCTCGGAGAACCAAGCCCTAGATGGGTAACAAACATGCAAACACATAGAAGACAAAAATACACACACAGAGATTCAGACACACTCCCAACTTGGCTACACAGCACCACACTTTGGTGATGACTTTTTTTTAAGGGTGGTAGTGGACCAATACCCTGAGGAGAACTGCAAGTATGGAAAAATGAGTAGCCACCTCATGGCACAATAAGTACATCAAAAATCTCAACCCCTTATTCCTTATGTCCCCCAAAGGCATTCTAGCCTTATATCCCTCCTTATGACCCCCATTGCACAAACAGGCCATGCAGCAAGGGTCACACAAAGATCCCTTGTGATCGCTCTCAAACGAGAGTCTCTCACTCAAGGGTTGTCACTGCTACCACCCACAAGATCCTCCTCTCTCCCAAGAGTAAGAGGTCTTGAGAAAACTCCCAAAACACAACAAAGCATAATGCAAAAATTCCAAATGAAATTCTAAAACAAGACATTCAAGAACACAGATTTCTTACACCAATCATACTCTCAAACACATACAAAGAAAAAGACATTTTAAAGAATGATCAAACCAACCTTAATCTGCCCAATGGTAGTATAATATTTGAGGAAGAGCTTCCCAATCCACGGATCTTCTTCTTCTACCCTTAGTCAAATTTTCTATTCCAAACTATTCTTTTCTTTTCAAAAATTCTCTTGTCTCCAAAAATGGAGAGTGGGTGATTACCCTCAAATTCACAAATTCTTGCTTAAGAAGCTCATTCTCTGAGTTCTCACAAGTTTCTAAAAACCAAAAAGGAAAGTAAAGTAGAATGGGAAAAAGACTCCCATTCGAATAGGAAAAATCTCAATTAGATTTAAACTTCTAATTTTCAATTTTCGCACAACTCAAAAAAGCCAATTTTTAAAGCGTCAAAAAGGTCACTTAAAAACAGAAACTTGCCTAAAATTACCCCTAACCCCTAGGTATACCTTATGGGCTTTAGGAAACCCTATTAAACTACCCCTAGGTGTTCATTTAACCCATTTTAAACCCCTCTGAAGTTTATTTTCGGGTCAAACATATGTTGACCACTCCAAAGATTCTTTTCCCAAAGTATTAATGACAACACGTTATATTATTTAAAAGAAAACTATAGTTAAACACTTTACCACCAAGAGACACAAATAAAACATTTAAATTTAAATCCACCATGTGTCAAGTGACACAAATAAAACACTTTTACAAATTAAAACATGAAATCGTCTCTTGTGGGTTTTACACATTAAATTTAAATAACACTTAACACTCATGCAACATATACTGTTACGAATAAAAATACAACACAAATGAGGTGTTGTCTCTCCAAATAGACAACCCCTGGCTTACGAACATACATAAGTCTAGGTTTGGTTCTCCATAATTTTCCATGGTCACATGGTAAATTTCCTGTGCATCTCAATTTACACATTAGTACTTTCAAATATCCACATATAATATAATTCAAAGGAATAATAGTACACATCATCACTTGCATACAATTTTCATCTGCACAGATAAAATACATCTTTTATCAAGCAATTTCACATAAGCAATTTCATCCCAATTCACATAAACTCAACCATACATCATAGTTCTATTATCATAGTAAAGTCCTGCAAATTTAATAACGACATCTATCATTGCAATATCATCCTATCTAACAATCATGTAGTGTTCTATCTCATAAAGCATATAAGTAAATCATCAAAACATAGCAATGTTATCCAAATCCTGAAATCATATAAGTTCTAAGTCTCAAAATGCATCAAAATAAAGTATCCATAATAGTCTAAATATAAAATCCACTGAATGTCAGACTGAGTCGAGGTGAGGCCTCACAAGCGAAAAAGAAACAAAAAAATGGTCTTCCCTTTTTGGAACTAAACCATTTGGTAAATCCTCTTTACCTCCTGTCGAGAACATTTATGATCCTTCTAGTGGAAAATTCGCTATCTCTATTCCTAATCTGGTTCTGGATCATAATATAAATAGTATGTCAAATTCCTTGGTAGGCAAATTTATGGGTTTGCTTCCTAATATTGAATTTGTTAGGGCTTATGTCAAATGAAAATGGGCCCTACAGGGTAATGTTGAAATCTCGGCTTTACCTAAAGGACTCATGTCTTTTACTTTTTCATGCGAAGAAGATAAACTAAGGATACTATGTGGGAGTCCCTGGATGGTAGGAAAGACAACTTTGTTTCTTTGAAAATGGCATCCAAACTTGAACATGAACGACTCTATTTTGGCACAAGTCCCAGTATGGGTAAAGCTACCAGGTTTGCCTCTTGAATATTGGGCAGAAAGCATCTTCTCAGGAATTGGAAGCTCCTTTGGTGAACTTCTCTTGACAAACCCAGTCACAGCTTCTAAAAGGAGACTTACTCATGCTAGGTTTTGTGTAGGGATAGCTCATGACGCAGATATGCCGGAATAGATAGATCTAGTGTCAAATTTGGGAACATGGAAACAACAAATTGAATATGAATCTATCCCCTTTACCTGCTTCCATTGTAAAAAAGTAGGTCACTGGGAAAAATCCTATCCAATCAAGCCGAAAGTTGAATTCAAGTAGTCTAATATTGGCATTATGTGAACCAGTATGACAACATGATGACATTGTATGTTGTCATTGATGTTAATATGCTGAAGAAGAGAGAACCGGTATGTTACCAAGAACTGATATATGTGAGAACCGGTATAACATTGTGAACTGGTATATGTGCCAAAGTGAAGCAGTGTATCTGTTCAAGGTGAACTGGCATGTTGATATGGGAACTGTTACATAGAAGCTTTGTATGACTACTGGTTGGTAGTCTTAGGGTTTCTGGTTGATGTGACTCAACCGATGACTTTGTGTGATGAGTTAGCCTTGTAATGAAGAATAGACCGTGTTGCCACGTCAGCCTTGTACGCGTGAAGGATCTTGCATGAAGGAGATTGTTCTCTTCTACCTCGGGAATGTATGAAGTTTGTAAACAGTGAAAATGCGTGATGGGTTATCAGCTGCCATGAAAGCGGTGGAAAATGAATGATGGTGAACATCTTGAGATTAGTTCAAGACTCTTGCATTTAATGTAATGTGTTTAATGGTTAGGATTGAACCATTTGAATTGCTTAACCTAATAGGTTTAGGTTTTAGGGTTTATGGTACTAACCTATCTGTTTCCTATAAGGTCATTGTTGTGTTTCTTTCTGGAGTTGTTGGCAAAAAGTTGTATGTGTGTATCTAAGTGAAGTGATACATGATTCTTGCCAGACCAAAGGAGAGAAGTGATAACTGCAGAGTGTAAGTGCAGAAGGTGAAGAGGAGCTAAAGTGGATCTACATTGGCATTGAGTGTTGTTACCAAATCATTGTAAAACCTATTGATCTTTAACCACCTCAACTGTTGGAAAATCCCTTAACAGGGTAGCCCTAACCAGCTTACTGAAAATCCTTTAACAGGGTGACTCAAATTCATTGAGTTCTTTAAATCCTCTAAAAAGTTAACCTTTAACAGGGTTTAACCCTTAACCGGGTATCTTAGCCATCTCTTAACTGGGTGATCTCTAGCAAGATCGGTTCCTAACAGAACCTGTTGTAATAAGTCTTTAACTGGACTAGGCTCCTAATAGAGTGGACTTCTAAAGAGTTCAAAACAACTTGTGGGTATTCATCTCCACCGTGGTTTTTCCTAGTTGGGTTTCCACGTGAAAAATCTGTGTGTTATGTGTGGTGATTTTCATGTGATGGTTTAAGTGATTTGTGTCTAATGGTTAATCATGCTGAACTAGTTGTTATTGTATCTTTGATGACTGACTACCTGTTCTTGCATAAGGGTGAAATGGAAGTGTAGTACTAGTATTGTATGAAAAGATAAGTGTCAACCAATTTATGCTTGTCTCAGCTATCCTAGGCTCTGCCGGTTGTACTCTGTTTAAGATCGGTATTACTATTTGTCTACCAAAGAACAATGTCTGTTGTCTAACTGGTTTCAGGAAAGTGTTTTTGCCTGTACTGATTCACCCCCCCCTCTCAGTACCGGTTTGGTACTCATCATTCCCCATTAAGTTATCAATTGGTATCAGAGCCTCCTCTAGGTCCTCTGTGCTGTAAGCTTAACCGCTTGAGAAAAAGATCCTATTGTAATGATGAAGAGGGAAGGTCCAAAGTTCAATAGAGATAACTTCAAAATATGGAAGGACAGAATGAAGATTTACATCAGAAGCATGGGTGCTCAACACTGGAGCTATGTTGAGAATGCCTTTGTTATTCCTACCAGTACTCTCACCGATAATCAAAAAAGAGAAATATAGGAGAATGGGCAAGTCGTGGAAGCCCTAATCAGTAGCTTATCTAACATTGAGTTTATTGATGTCTAGGATAAAGACAACCCCAAAGAAGTATGGGACACTCTTGAGAGTATATATGGTGGTGATGAGCATGTAAAACAAGTTAAGGAAGAAAGCCTTAGAGGGAAATTTGAAGACATGCGAATGGTTGAAGGTGAGACCATTCAACAGTATGGAATAAGAATCAAAACTATTGTTGGGGATATCAAGAGTGCAGGTGGTAAAATGGAAGATTGCACTGTGGTAAGAAAAGTTTTGAGATCTTTGTTACCGGTCTATGCAATAAGGGTTGCTACTATTCAGGAGTTGAGATTAATAGACAAGACAAAGGTATCTCTAGACTCTATCATTGCAAAGTTGACAGCCTATGAGCTAAATAGTTTTGATGGCAGTGTTCAAAAGACTGAATCAGCTTTTAAAGCCTCTGCTGTGCCATCAAGAAAAGGAAAGGAAGCGTGCACCAGTGGTGAATCAAGACAGAGCAGAGAAATGGATGATGAGGAGATCCTGATGGAATTTGAAGATCTTCTTGCTAGGAAAATTCCAAAAGGAACCGGTAAATACAGAGGTAAGCTTCCTTTGAAATGCTTTTCTTGTAACCAGATAGGACATATTGCTATAAACTGTCCTAATGGTGACAATAAGTATAAACTAGAGAGGTTCAAGAAATTCAAAGGAGGAAACCGAAGAAACTATTTTGTTGTAGTTGATGAAGGTGTCACAGATGGGGAATCAGAAGATGAAGAGAATGAAGATATTGTGTTTGTTACAGTAAAGGAAGATGTGTCAGACAAGAAGGCTCTTGTCTCTTGCTTTGATAATTCCAATGAGTGGATTATTGATAGTGGTTGTTCTCACCATATGACTAGTGACCAGAGAAAGTTTCTATCTTTGGAAGAATATGATGGTGGTGTGGTTTGTTTTGGTAATGATGCACCATGTATGGTTAAAGGAAGAGGGTCCATCTCTCTCAATGGAAAGAGTAGTGCTGACAATGTATATTGGGTGGAAGGTCTTAGACATAATCTATTGAGCGTTGCCCAATTGAATGATAGTGGACTCATTCTAGAATTCAAAAAGGGAGTGTGCAAAATCAAAGGAAAGAATGGTGAATTGATGGCAACTAGTATGCAAACCAAAGGTAACTTATTTCAGCTAGATGCAAATGTAAGTACATGTCTTATGGCTAAATTTGATGATAGCTGGATATGGCATAGGAGACTCTTCCATGTAAACTTTGACAACATTGTGAAGGCCAACAAGATCAAGGTAGTCAGAGGATTGCCAGTGCTGAGCAAACCGGAAAATCCTTTGTGCAGGGAGTGTCAACTTGGGAAAATGTCTTCCTCAACCTTCAAAGGCAAATCCTTCACCACTGACAATTTACTTGATCTTGTGCATACTGATTTGTGTGGCCCTATGAAAACTAGGAGTGTGCAGGGAGATAGGTATTTCATGATTCTGACTAATGATTGCTCAAGAATGATGTGGGTCACATTCTTAAAGGATAAGTCTGAAGCTTTTGGAAAGTTCAAAGCTTTCAGAGCATTGGTAGAAAAGGAAAGTGGTAGAAGAATCAAATGCCTTAGAACTGATCAAGGAGGTGAGTTCACTTCCAGTGAATTCAACAAATATTGTGAAGAGAATGACATCAAGAGGCAACTGTCTACCCCCCGGACTCCACAGCAGAATGGCTTAGCAGAGAGAAACAATCAGACTGTGGTTGAAGCAGCTAGAACTATGTTGATCTAAGGAAAAGTTTCTCACACCTTTTGGAGAGAATTGTTGAGCACCGGAGTATACACAATGAACCGGATACTCATCAAGAAAAGAAAAGAAAAGACTCCTTATGAGTATTGGACCGGTAAGACTCTAGTATTAAGCTACTTTAGAATGTTTGGTAGCAAATGTTATATCAAGAGGAGTGAACATCAGAGTAATTTCGATGCAAAATGTGATGAAGGAATATTCCTAGGATATTTCACCAAGAGAAAGCTCTCAAATGTTTCAACAATAGGACTCAAAGAATTGTTGAAAGCATCAATGTTAGAGTTGATGAAAACTCTAGAAAATATGAGGAAATCGACAGTATGCATGTAAGAGATGAACTAGTAGTAAGCTTCTGGGAACTAGTTATTAATCAACCAAGTACCAGTAACAGTGGTCCTTCACTTGTAGGTGCTAATGCTGATGAAGATGAGGATGAAGAAGAAAAGCAGGAGGAATCAGTCAAGAGCATTCCTCGATATGTCAAACTGAATCATGATCCTAAGAAGATCATAGGAGATAAGGATGCAGGAATCCTTACAAGAAGAAAGGTCAGAGAAAATTCTTGTATGATCTCTGAATTTGAGCCCAAATCATTCAAAGAGGCACATAAAGATGAAGACTGGATCAAAGCAATGGAGGAGAAACTTGACCAAATAGAGAAGAATGGTACATGGTCTTTGGTACCCAGACCAGAGCATAAAAATGTCATTGGAACCAAATGGGTTTTTAGAAACAAGTTGAATGAGGATATCATAGTGGTAAGGAACAAAGCTAGACTAGTATGTAAAGGATATGCTCAAGAAGAAGGAGAAGACTATGGAGAAACCTTTTCCCCAGTAGCTTGATTGGAAGGAGTTCGTATGCTTCTTTCATATGCAACTTTTATAGGATTCAAAGTATATCAAATGAATGTAAAATCTGCATTTCTAAATGGAGTACTTGAAGAGGAGATGTATATAGAGCAACCAGATGGGTTTGCCCTATCTGAAGATAGTGACATGGTGTGTAGGCTACATAAATCCTTATATGGTCTAAAGAAGGCACCTAGAGCATGGTATGAATGCCTGCACTTCCATCTTCTGAAGATTGGATTTGAGAGAACAAGCAAAGATAGCAATATCTACTTGAAATCTGAAGGACATCAGATCCTCATTTGTGAGGTATTTGTTGATGACATTATCTTTGGTGGAGATGACAAGATGAGTCATGAGTTTGCAGATGAGATGAAGAAAGAGTTTGAGATGTCACTCATAGGGGAGATTAAGTTCTTCATTGGACTGCAGATTCAGCAGATGAAAGATGGAATCTTTATCACTCAGTCCAAGTATGTCAAATAAGTGTTGAAGACCTTTGGCATGAAAGATAGCAAACCAGTTGGTACACCGATGGTGACCAGTTGTAAACTATCCAAAGAGGATGACTCAACATTGGTTAATGAGAAGGAATACTGATCAATGATTGGTAAGTTGCATTATGTAGTGCATAGAAGACCAGATATTGCACATGCAGTTGGCATAACTGCAAGGTTCCAGAAAAGTCCAAGAGAATCCCACTTGGTTGCAATCAAGCAGATTCTCAGGTATCTGAAGGGAACTATTGATTATGGATTGTGGTATCCATATAGCAAGGATTTCAACTTGAAAGTATTCATAGATGCTGATTGGGCAGGTAATGTGGACGATCGAAAGAGCACAACCGGTGGTGCATTCTTTCTCAATGGTAGACTGGTCTCATGGATGAGTAAGAAGTAGAGTTGTATCTCTCAGTCTACAGCAGAAGCAGAGTATGTTGCAACTTTCATGAACTACGCTCAGACAATTTGGATGAAGCATGTATTAAATGGCTTCAAAGTTCCTGTATCTGAATCGCAAAGTATATTTTGTGACAATACTAGTGCAATTAACATCTCCAAGAATCTGGTTTTACATTCTAGAACTAAGCACTTTGAGTTTAAGTATCATTTCTTGAAGGAAAAGGTTCAAAACAAAAAGATTGCACTGGAACATGTTTCCAGTAAGGAGTAGTTAGCAGACATATTCACCAAGCCTCTCCCAAAGGCTACATTTATGTACTTAAGAGGTGAGTTAGGGGTGTTGTCCCTTTAGGAGGTAAACTAAAGGTATATGCTCCACATTAGTCAAGTATTGCATAGTCAAATTTCTCTTCAAGATTGATGTGTTGAAGGATGCTACTCCTCAGGGGGAGCAGCATAATGGAACAGGGGAGCTTGTACCTCCACTTTGGCATTGTTGTCAAAGGGGGAGAAGAAGTGAAGTAGAGAAGATATCTGCAGAAATTGGGGGAGAAGATGTGAAGCGAAGAGATATATTTGTATATTGCCATCAATGCCAAAGGGGGAGATTGTTGGCATTATGTGAACCAATATGAGGACATGATGACATTGTATGTTGTCATTGATGTCAATATTATGAAGAAGAGAGAACCAGTATGTTACCAAGAACCGGTATGTTACCAAGAACTGGTATATGTGAGAATCGGTATAACATTATGAACCGGTATATGTGCCAAAGTGAAGTGGTGTATCTGTTCAAGGTGAACCGGCATGTTGATATGGGAACCGATACATAGAAGCTTTGTATGACTATCGATTGGTAGTCTTAGGGTTTCCAGTTGATGTGACTCAATCGATGACTTTGTGTGATGAGTTAGCCTTGTAACGAAGAATAGACCATGTTGCCATGTTAGCCTTGTACGCGTGAAGGATCTTGCATGAAGGAGATTGTTCTCTTCTACCTCAGGAATGTACAAAGTCTGTAAATAGTGAAAACGTGTGATGGGTTATCAGCTGCCATGAAAGCGGTGGAAAATGAATGATGGTGAACATCTTGAGATCGATTCAAGACTATTGCATTTAATGCAATGTATTCAATGGTCAGGATTGAACCATTTGAATTGCTTAACCTAACAGGTTTAGGTTTTAGGGTTTATGCTACCAACCTATCTATTTCCTATAAGGTTGTTGTTGTGTTTCTTTCTGGAGCTGTTGGCAAAAAGTTGTATGTGTGTATCCAAGTGAAGTGATATGTGATTCTTGCCAGACTAGAGGAGAGAAGTGATATCTGCAGAGTGTAAGTGCAGAAGGTGAAGAGGAGCTAAAGCAGATCTACATTGGCATTGAGTGTTGTTACCAGATCATTGTAAAACCTATTGATCTTTAACCACCTCAATAGTTGGAAAATCCCTTAACAGGGTAGCTCTAACCAGCTTACTAAAAATCCTTTAACAAGGTGACTCAAATTCATTGAGTTCTTTAAATCATCTAACAAGGTAACCTTTAACAGGGTTTAACCCTTAACTGGGTATCTTAGCCATCTCTTAACCAAGTGATCCCTAAAAGGATCGGTTCCTAACAGAACCTGTTGTAATAAATCTTTAACCGGACTAGGCTCCTAATAGAGCGAACTTCTAAAGAGTTCAAAATAGCTTGTGGGTATTCATCCCCATAGTGGTTTTTCCTAGTTGGGTTTCCACGTGAAAAATCTGTGTTTTATGTGTGGTGATTTTCATGTGATGGTTTAAGTGATTTGTGTCTGATGGTAAATCATGTTGAACTAGTTGTTATTGTATTTCTGATGATTGACTACTTGTTCTTGCATAAGGGTGAAATGGAAGTGTAGTACTAGTATTTTATGAAAAGATAAATGTCAACTAATTTATGCTTGTCTCAGCTATTCTAGGCTTTGCCGGTTGTCCTCTGTTTAAGACCGGTATTACTGTTTGTCTGCCAAAGCATAGTGTCTGCTGTCTAATCGGTTTCAGGAAAGTATTTTTGCCTGTACTGATTCACCCCCCCCTCTCAGTACTGGTTTGGTACTCATCATTCCCCATTAAGTTATCATCTAAACCCCAGACTGAAAATCAAAAGGTTCCAGAAAAAATGGTATGGCAAGTTAAAAACTCAGAGAATAAGAAGACTATAATCACTTTGATCCATTGGGGGAGAATAAGGAAGTATCCTCAACTTCTGTCTCTAGCCCTTCAACCCAGGAAGTAGTGAGAAATGATTCTACCAAAGTCAACACCCTTGTAACAACTCGAACAGAGGAACAGAAAGATCAAACCGAATCTTCAAATGACATAGCTAAAATGGTAGCTGACACTTATGCCGGAAAGGAACAACAAGAGAAAGATGACCAACCTGAGGAAGGGGAGATTCCTAGATCCTAAGAAGAAAAGACTAACTCTTCATTTCTCATGTCAAGTTCTGAAATGCAAGAAGCCCAAAAATGTGCAATACTAGGTATGAACCTTTAGGACTCAGACCAAAACTCAAAAATAGTTAACTGTGATTTAAATGCTTCCAGCATCCCTAACCGGGGTAACGAAGATGAAATTTTCAAAATCCTCAGTAACCCGCAAGTGGCTCCTGAGATAGATGCTGAGTGGAAAATACCAAAATATAGGAACAAGAAAGGAACCACTCCCTCGGCATCTCATCTAAGGAAATCCAGTAGAATAGCTCAACTTGATGTTGGGTATATCTCCTCTTCCCCAGGTCAACCCTCTAACCATAAAGTTAGAGACAAGGAGGCCAGTAAGAACATTGCAGATGGGACCGAGAAAACTCTTAAGGAGTTAGGAATCGGTAAGTAACTATGAAGATTATCTCTTGGAATATTAGGGGACTCAATAATCCTCATAAACATGATATCATTAGGAATATGATAAGGGATAGTAAAATTGATGTTTTTCTAATTCAAGAAACTAAAATGAGTAGAGAAAAAGTTGAATCTTTGAAGTTTTTCAAAAATGGTAATGTCAGTGGTGGTAGTTCGGAAGGTGCTTCAGGAGGCATATCTACCATCTGGAACCTTAATACTGTCAAAGACCATGTTCTTATTCAGGAAATTAACTTCTCCTGTATTAAATTTGAGCACTTAAAAGATGGTACCTCTTGGGTCCTCACTAACATTTATGCTCCCAATACTTTGAAAGCTAGAAATTCCTTCTGGAAGAAACTTATATAAGCTAAGGACAGCTTCAAAAATCTTAGTTGGCTGGTCATGGGAGACTTCAATACTCCTTTGAGAGAGGAGGAAAAATTTGGAGGAAGCCCTTGTCAGCTGGAAAGCAGGTTGGCCCTGATGGAATTTATTAATACTCAGGCTCTCAATGATTTGGAAATATAGGGATGCAATTACTCTTGGACTAATAGGAGAACTAGTAATGATCTTATCCAAGTTCGTCTTCACAGGACTCTCATTTCTGATGGCTGGTACAGTCATTATTTCTGTTCTCTGTCGGCCCACATTTGGGCTAGGTCAGATCATTTTCCTATCACTTTCATTGCTTACTCAATTAATAGAAGGAGACATTTTCAGATTTGAAAAAATGTGGACCCTTCACCCAGATATCAAAAGTAATATTCAAAAATGGTGAAGTATCCAAGTTGAGGGAACTGTTATGTACAGAGTTGTTAAGAAGCTTAAAAGTGTGAAGGATAACATAAGACTCTAGAATAAATCTAGCTTTGGGAATATCTTTGAGGCTAAAGGTAAAGTCCAGGAAGACCTTAAAAAAATACAGGCCCAAATTCAGAAGGATGGTTTCAGCATTGTGTCCATTGCTGATGAAAATGAGATTCTTAAAAAATACCATGAAATCATTGCTAAAGAGGAAACTTTCTGGAAGCAGAGATCAAGATGCATTTGGCTTAAGGAAGGAGATAGGAATACAAGATTCTTTCATATGTTGATGATCAAGCATAAAGCAACTAATAGGATAACCAAACTAATTGTGGATAATGGGGAGTTGGTCAAGGAGGAAGAAATAAGGAATGAAGCCAAAAGGTATTTCTCAGAACTGCTCAAGAGGGATCACATATTGGATGCTGAAGCTCAATCTTCTTTCCTTCAAAACATACCTTGTCTCATTAATGATCAAATGAACGTATCCCTCTCTTCCATTCCTTCATTCTTGGAAATCAAAAATGCTATTTTTTTTTTTGATGGTAACAAAGTGCTTGGCCCAGATGGTTTCCCCATGTTCTTTTTCCAAGATTTATGGGACATTGTCGAGAAAGATGTCTCCAATGGGGTCAAGGAATTTTTTGGTGCTAGAAAACTTTTGAAATAAATCAATGGTACTTTCATTGCTCTCATCCTCAAAACCCAAGGTGCAGACTCTATGGATAAGTTTAGGCCTATCATTCTTTGCAATTCTTTTTATAAGATTATCTCCAAGGTTCTTACTACTAGAATTTTGTTTGTCCTTCCTACTTTGATTAATCATCAGCAAAATGGTTTTGTCTCTAGAAGACAAATTCTTGACTCTATTATAACTGTCCATGAGAACATTCATTCTCTTGTTAGAGATAAGAAGCAGGGTCTCATCCTCAAGCTTGATCTCTCCAAGGCCTATGACAGGGTTGACTGGCCTTTCCTCGTGAAGGTTCTTATGGCTTATGGTTTCTCCACTAGAGTTATTGACGTCTTCAGTCAGCTTATCACCTTTGCCTCTTTTGTTGTTCTTGTAAATGGTTCTCCATCCCCCTTTTTCCAAGCTTCTAGAGGACTAAGGCAAGGGGATCCCATTTCCCCCATCCTCTTCATCATTATGGCAGAATGTTTTGGAAGGTCAATGGAAAAAATGGTTATGCAAGGTTCCTTTAAGGGACTCCAACCTTCCTTTGTTGACCTCATTTTCTCCCACCAACAATTTGTGGATGATACTATTATCATGGGAGAATCTAGTATCTCTGAAGCTAAAATCCTGAAGAGTACCCTTTGTAAGTTTGCCTCAGCTTTTGGTCAGCTTATTAATTGGGTCAAAAGTGAAGTTTTTTTCATCAACACTCCTGAGAGAAGACAACAGAGAATCAACAGAATCGTAGATTGTAGGATTGTTGATCTTCCTATGACCTACCTTGGCCTCCCTATGGGCATTGCACCACCTGATCCTTTTTGGAGCTCTCTAGTGGATAAATTTCATAAAAAACTAGCTGGTTGGAAAGGAGCCCTTTTAAGTTAGGCTGGAAAGCTCCAACTACTAAAAGCTTCTCTTCAAAGTATTATGATTTATGCCCTAAGTCTTTTCAGAATTCCAGTTAAGTATGCTGACACAATTGAGAAAATTCAAAGAAAATTCCTATGGTTTGGGGTTGAGGACAAGAAAAGAATGTCTCTGGTGGCTTGGGATCAAGTTTGTAGACCGAAAAGTAAAGGAGGTCTGGGCCTGAGAAGAATCCGAACCTTAAATGAAGCTCTCCTGTCCAAATAGGTCTAGAGAATGTTCTATTCAGACACTGAATGGTGTAAAATCTAGCAAAGTAAGTACTCTCTTCTGTCCTCCTCTCTTTCTTCTTTTATCAATTCAAAAATTAGTATTAATAGGTCCCATATATGGAATCATGCCTCTAAGTGAAAAGAAAGCATTTCTAAAGGAGTGATTTGGAAAGTAGGAAATGGTAGGAAAGTTAAATTCTGGGAGGACCCCTAGCTTTTTGATAAACCCTTGACTGAAATCAGTGAATGGGCCCCTCATTCTCCCTCATGTATTAGAATTTTTGGCTCTTTAGTTGCAGAGTATTGGTTTGGTAACAAATGACAAAACATTGAAAGTATCCACCCTAGCCTCTCTAAGCTCAAGATCCATCTGTCTTCGATCTGGTTGAATCAAGAGGAAGATTACCTAATTTGGAAACATGAACCCAAAGGTATTATAACCGTTTCCTCTATGGATGGTTTCCTTTCCCCTACCCCTCCTGTTAATCCTTTCTAGTCTAAAGCCTGGATTAAGGGTCTGACCCCCAAAATCAATTTTTTCTATTGGACCATCCTTCAAAATAAGATCTTGACCCTAGACAACCTAAAGGGCAGAGGTTTTGCCTTCCCTAATAGATGTGCTTTGTGTCTTTAGGAGGAAGAGTCTGTGGACCACCTAGCCATCCACTATTCCTATTCTACCTCAGTTTGGGAAATATTTCTTAAAAGTTTTAGCATTGATTGGGTGTTTCCTAACACTATTAGTGAACTATTTTCCTCTTGGAATTTTCATTGGACTAACTTCTTTTTGAGATCTCTGTGGTAGCTATCTCTTCCTCACATCATGTGGGGATTATGGAAAGAAAGAAATAATCGTATCTTCAGGGACTTATCCCTCAATCAGGATATTGTGTTCCAGAAAATACAATGGGTAATTGTGGAAAATATTGGGATCATTGAGTGTCCCTGTTACTCGACCAACCCCCTGGAATCCAACTTTTTATGCTCCTGGAATTTTAAGTTTGCTGACAGTTCTCACCCCAACCAAAATAAAAGACTTGAAGCTAGGTGGCAAACCCCCCTTCATGGCTGGTTCAAAGTCAATTTTGATGGTGCTGCAAAAGGTAACTCAGGCTCTGCAGGTTGTGGAGCTATTCTTAGAGATGATAAAGGTATTTGAAAGGAAATGGTTGTTGTCCCAATTGGGAGCCAAATAAACCATAAAGCAGAAGCAATGGCAGCTCTCCAAGGTATTCTCCTTGCTAAAAAATGGAATTGCCCCTACTTATGGATTGAAGGGGACTCAAACAACATCATCAAATGTCTCAAGGGGACCTCAAAGCCCTCATGGTCGATCAAAAATATCATTAAAGCCACTAGAGACCTTATCAGCACTTTTGAAAAAAGTCACATATCCCACATCTACCGTGAGGCCAATGGCTCTGCTAACTGGGCTGCTAACATGGCGGTTAACAAAGATGAGATGATTACGTGGACAGGAGAACAAGGACTCCCTGAAAATGTCAAACTAATCATTTTTAAGGACCGATATAGAAGCACTCCAAAGATTTTTGATGGATAGAATAATAATGAAAATGACTAAATGGAGTACTTTGAGTTATTATAATAATGTTAGCCTCATTTATTATAATACTTATTCCATCACTTCCCACACTTTCTGGGTTAAATTGATAGTTCCAATAAGCTTTCTAGCTAAAACTCTCTACAAGTTTCAAAATTTGGCTCTAAACATCAAAAATATGGGTGGTAACAGGTGGCAATACGAACCAAGCAGCTGCAAAGAATGGAAACAAAAGGAGGAGGTCTAGAGCATCCTGCAGAAGGGTGGTTTTTCGAAATTCATGGAGAGACTCCATAGAAGGGATGGCACGGTTACCAGTTTTTTTGCAAAAACTCGAGAAAGGGTATGCTGAAAATGGGAGACTTGACTGTTGAAATTGATGAAGACCTTATTGCCCAAGCCACGAGCCTCAGAAGGGAAGGATGCAACTTCTATAGAGACAGAAAATTCAGTAAGGAGGCCATTAGTAGATGTCCAGAAACCGAGAAGGAGAAAAATGCCTGGTGAAGTTAAGTAAAACTTACTAGTCCCCTAGGGCTTTTATTAAACCCTAGCAGGAGGTCCTATTTGTTTTAATGTGTTACATTACATTAGATGATAGGTTTACAAAAGTTTACGACTACCATTTCATCTTGCTGAATCATTTTAGGCATGATGAGAAGGTTAATTTTCCTTATTTTCTGTTATGCTCAATGAATACCACTATTAAGGCTTACAAAGAGAACCCTATGGGGGACACTGCCATGCATGAAGGCTTAATGGTCCTTATTGATGACCATCTCAAGGCCAATAAAATAGCCTGCCTGCAACACTCTATAGAGTCTGAGGAGGATGGGTCTGACTCTGTCTTTTCAGTGGATGAGGATTCCAATAGTGACCCATCGAGTGATTTTGAGGAGAGCTTGGATGTTTCGGATTTTGAAACTGGTAAGAAGAGGAAATATATTAAAACAAGACCTTCTTCCTCTAAGGGTAAAAAACCTAAAGGCAGAATCCTCCAAATTAGCCCTTCCTCAGAGGAGGAGGTCTTTGATGACTCAGAGAAGGAGAATTCTCAAGGTTCTCTGAAAAAGAAAACTAAAGTTCACACCCAGTCTAGAAACAAGCATAAGAGGAAGGAGGAGAATGTGAAGGAGCTAGAGGTTTATAAGCAGGAAAGGACCTCAAAAGCTGAACAAAACCTTGAGAAGGTGACCACTGGTGGGGCTCTTAGGGGTGAAGGCACAACTACTATTTGGGACACTCCAAAAAAGGAACAGGATATCCCTGGTAAGGTTGATCCTCCCCCTAACCCTCCTCCAGAGGGTATGCAAGGTTTCATGGATACTATGGAGTGACTAATAACTGGTTACAAGAAAGCTATGGATGACAACGAAAAACTCAGCCACAAAATTCAGATTTTGGAAACCATCAACATTGAGGAAGGGAAGACTATGGCTGATTACATTAAGGACCTGAAAAATACCATTGCAAAAGCTAAAAACATAAGAGACTCCTTCAACCCCATATTTGAGAAAATAGAGAAAGACCTGCTGGAAAGGAAAAATCTTCCTGATGCTAATGATCAAACTATTTTGGGCACTGCCAGTAAAGTCAACAAAATTGAGGAGTGCCTGAAGAGTATTGCTGAATAGAGTTTAAGCATCCTAGAGATTTCTGCTAGGAACACTAATACTCTCATCAAAAAATTGGATGAGGAGAAGGAGACCCTGGATATTGACCTTGACACTAAAGGCACAAGAGATGCTCAAGGACCCAGAACCCGAACCAGAGGCAAACAGAAAGAAAATAAACCTAACAAGGACCTAGAAGATCTCAAAGCTGTTGGGGCCACCTATGACCAATTGGTGAAAAAGGCGGAGGACCTGTTGAAGACTATAGCTGTGTAGTGCTTTCCTAGTTTCTTTGTTGTTTTTATCTTTAGCTGTCTTTTTGGTTTGCTGGCTTTTTTGCTAGTCGTTTTGTAAGCGGTTTATAAGCTCTGGACTTTTTATTGTTTTATCTTAATCTCCCATGTTAAATGCTTCGGGTCCTAAAAACCTATTTTTCTTAATTAATCAGAACTCAACCTGCCAGCTATGGATTCTAGAAATCATGCCTATCAAATCCACTGCATCCTACTAAGGTTCATCTTGTGTGAATGCTTTTTTTCTGATTTTATTCTTCTTTGATGTATAAATTATTCTTCAAAATCCCTGACAACAAGCAACCTTGGATTTCTCAGAGAAACCCATGATCTCCCATCTCTAATTCAGAAGCTATCCAATCCTTTCATGCCTCTAAGACATCATCCTGGCTTCTCTAATCAATCCCGAATCATTAGAAACCTTCAAACTAGTCCCTTAGGAGTGAGTCAACATCCAAGTATCCCGACTTGTCACTATCTTATTCCATGTCGACAAGCTTGCATTCTATTTGTTCTAGCTTTTCTCGTGTAGGTGACAATTAATACCCTTTTAAAAATCAGTTTGAAAATCTCCCGTAGATCTTTCCCAACTCGGTGAATCAAATGATCACTAATGGTCAATCTGACATTGACCTTTCATCGTGGCTTGTGGACCTATTAAATATGTGATGTAGCAGTACCATATCATCTCCTAACCTAACACTATCAGTGGCCCCACCGTCGATCTTCTTGGTTAGCTCGAGACACGTGTTATCATCTCATGATGCATCTTCCTTCCCAGGGTTACGAGGGTCATTAGATATGTTCGCACTTTATCTTGCAACCACAGTGCCCGCCAACCTTTGCAAATTAAAAGTTGAGCACCTTTTCGCCCAACTTATAACATAACCATCCATGGAAACATGTGCAAATTGATGGGGCCATTAGTAGTCTAGTTTTTATCTCTTGAGAATAGGTAATATAAGGATTTTTAATAGTCAAACCATCGACTTACCCTTCTTTGCCGAGGACACATGGCATCATCTTGTGATGTCATGGTCTTTATCTTCCATGCACCTTCTACCGCAGGCCTGTGTGAACCGTAGGATCTATTCTGCCTTTATCCATCGGCTGAAGTATTTACAATTTTAGAATTAGGAAAAATATAAAGGGTCCGACTAAAAACAACTTAATGTTTAGGAAATACGATGGCCCCGCCAATGGTAACCGACCCTTGGCTTAAGTTGAAAAAGGTAATGATGGAATATAATAGGCTTAGGGGTTTTCCTTCACAAGACTTAATTGGAAAATCACAAACCCTAAACCCTAGACCTTGAACTTTGATAGAGGGCAAAATAAATCTAGAATGACCAATATTTTGAATCAAGCATGAAAAATTTTGTGTAGTCATTTTCAGGACTATCAGTGGCTCTAGTTGGGGACGTTCATTTTCATAAGAATGAAGTGAGAATCCAAAATCTTTTGTGAAGAAGACTATTTGTAGAGGGGACCAAACATAAATTACCTAGATAGGGAAAATTCAATAGAAAGGAAACTACACTACTTATATACAAAACCTAACTAATGCTCATGGATAATAACTACTTTGAGAAAAGTAGAGCTTCAAGAATTGTCCATGAGAAAGAAATTCAAGAGGGAAATGATAACTATTCCATTGGGCATAGAGTCATAGAAGATTCTCCACCCCAAGTTGCTTGTGGCATGAAGGTCAAACCACATGTGATGGCCCTAGGTCATCTAAAAATAAATCAATATTTCCCTCAGTCAAATATGCAGTTATGATCACATTGCATCTTGAACAATCTAGAGATATTACTGTCATATACCTATTCATGACCAGCAAGCTCTTTATCCTTCATCATGTCATAAAAACCCTTTATCTTAGTACATCCTTCACTGATCTGAACTTTATCATGAGAATTTCTTGAAATAAATAGTACCCGTGCTCAATGTCTAAAATAAAAACATGTTGATAACAACATTCATCAAGTTTCATGATATCCCCATCAAGCTGAAAAAGGGAAGTGAAATATTTCATAGTTTATTTTGCAACTGGCATCATGAAAATTGGTCTCTTCATCTATTTTCACCTCCATAACATGTTCATCATTGAAAAAATCTTGCAAACATAATACAAATTCATTATAGATATCAAAAGAAATGCTCTCATATGCTGGTCCATCCAACATAACAACTAGTTTACAAATATCCATATTTGAACTAACAATATTTGAAAACCATTCTAATTCACTTCTATTTCCCATTGACATAGTCATTGATTCTTGATCAATATTTAGTACACTCGGATCACTGTATGATGAAGAAGCATCATCATTCACCTTCTCAACAAAAATATCCTCATGTACAACAAAATATTCCAAATTTGGTTTTAAAGTGTCATGTGGAGCAACAAGGCAACAATCTTCTTCATCCACTTCACAGCCTTGGACAATGTCAATGAACTCCACACTCTCATATTCGATGTCAGCACTTGTAACATCATAAAGAAAATCACCCTCATATTCACTAGTTACAAATGTTTCTAAACCAAATTTAAAGAAATCATCAAAATCATCAGGATAACAAGTTTCATCACAACTTATTTCATCCTCTTCATTTCCCAATTCTTCATATGAAGCAGATTCCTCACACAAAGCAGATTCACTATATGGCTGATCCATAGATTTGCCTGATGTAATCTCTTTATTATTCATAGACTTCTAGGTCTCTTCATGCACAACTGTTTGTAATGGAACAACTAGTATGTAGCTATTGAAAACATTATTTTCAAGGACACATACCTCAACTAACTCTTCATGCACATTACTTTGGATGAATCCATGTGGCATAGACACAAGATGCAACATACTCTCCTTATTTGAACACACCATGCAACTTTCTATCTCAAGAGAATTATCAACAAAAAATGGTGGCACCTCATCATTCAAATTTTTATTATCATATAAAACTAATTTCTAAGAGACTAAATTCATGTCATTGAAATCTTGCATACTAGCATCTTCTTCATCAGATGTACAACTTTCCAATTCTTCATACACACTGTTGGATTTATCTAAAACACAAGACTACAGATGAACCTCTTGTGGGATCTCCTTGCTGGAAAAAACTATTGTTGCTGTCATATGGTGTAGTAACTAAAACTATCTCACTAACCTTTTCTTCATTAACATGAGGAATAACCATTATCTAAGACAAGTTCTCTTCACTCACATTTTTGTTTGAATCATAATTTATAACATGGTTAGTGAAATCAGAAGGGATGTAGATGCTTTGACATTGACCTTTACCTTTTGATTCACACCTTTCTTCGACATTGGACATCTTAGGACAACACACTCTTGCAGATAGAACCTTTAGGGATTCCATATTTTAGGTTATTTTCGATATCCATTGCTATCCTATGGGCCTGATGCATGGTTTTTAGGTCCCTGTCTCTCAGCAAATAACTCATTTCCTCATCAAATGCATCTAGGTAAACAACTAAACACACTGCATCATTGGGCCTATAGCTACTAGGAATATCCTCTAGTGTTCGTGCAAATCTAAGATTGAAAATAGGGATTAATTCATCTTCCTTCTTTTGAATACCCATGAATCTTTTTGTAACTGAACCTAGATCAACTCTTTCACCAAACTGTTCCATGAAAGCTACTTTTAGATCATCCCATAAAGAAATAGAATACGCTGGCAAATAAGAGAACCAATCTCTGGCATCACCTTTCAAAGATTGAACAAAAAACTTCATGATAATATCTTCTTGATTTATTTCAAAATCTCTCATCAAATTAGAAAACTCTTGCAAATGTTGATGTGTTGATTTTGATCCTTTCCTAGTGAACTCTGGTAGATATTCCCTAGCCTTAGTTGGAATAGGATTTGGGAAACCTTGAATACCATTAAAATTAAATGGTTTATATCTTTCCATAGATAACATTCTAATGTGACTTAACAGGGGTCACACACTTACATTTGTTATTTCATATGGATGTATAAGGTAAACAATACATCTTATCACTCATTGCCCTTCTTTCCTTTATCACAATCTTAAAATATTACAATGCATAGCTCAAAACATACTTCATCCAGCTTAATACAAAAATTTGGAAATGTATCACATAAGCATGTAAAATAATCACTACTATTCCCTCTCTTAGTGCTTTACTCACTTAATAGGGAGATATTTTATACATATGATTTTCATGAAAACACATTCGACTCATGAAAATGAAAACACCTTGAGAATGTTACAATGAATAGAAATTAACCTTACAGCTTGCAACGATGATAGATCTGAAACTATCTCCACCTCTCCATTAGGTTCTTTTGTAGAGTCACCATTGTTAGTCACAATGCACCACTGAGAGGGGGGTGAATCAGTGGTTCTCAAACTTTTCCCTTTAACTATCCTTATGTGAGTATATTGATGAACAAATCTAATTGAATGTAGACTTACTGGTTAGTGAGAAGAATAAACACAAATGCATTCACACAAGAGGGACATCACATAACACCAACATATACGAGGAAAACCCAAGATGGGAAAAACCTCAGTGAAAAATGTTGCTAGAGACTACTACTCCAATCTAGTCTCACAATGAATCTCTAATTACAATATTTAGGGTACCAACCCAAGGAGAACCAACCCTTGATTTAGGGAGCCAACCCAAGGAGCACCAACCCCTGATTTAGGGCACCAACCCAAGGAGCACCAACCCCTGATTTAGGGCACCAACCCAAGGAGCCCCAACCCCTTATTTTAGGGTAGAAACCCAAGGAGATACAACCCTTGCACCAAGCTCCAACTCAGTGAATACAAAACATAATCATTTGCAAGTTAATAGCCTTGTTACAAATAGATTTTGTAACTCTTCTTTAAATTTCTTGTTGGATCTTTTATCCAGTTCACTGCTAGTTCTCTCTTTGTCACCCTCTCACTTCAACAACCTTATCTCATGCTGCAACCTTATCAGTTCAACCTTTTCTCCTTCTCTACTAGTTCTCTCCCTCTAGTGGTTCTCTCTGGAGGTTATAACTTCTCTCAACTGCTCTGCTGTTCTCGATCGGTTCTACCTTCACCTGGTTCCTTCTTGCCTACACTGCACTCTTCTACAACTCTTCTTTATCGGTTTGATCACCATTGGTATACTTCTCTCACAAACTCACTTGAAGACTATTGGTTCTTCACCATTGTTAGTTGATCCTCTCAACCTAACTCACACTCGCAAACACTCAGTCTTTCTTTAGATACTCATTGAGAACTTGACTGATTTTCTCTCACATGCAGAAGCAACTCCCCTTTAGCAACACCCTTCAATGCTTTTGGCTTACTTATTTATAACCTAGTTTTCCTACCAAAAGCTAATTCAAATTCAAGCAATTAGGGTTTTCTCATCATCCTCGAGACAAAACCAAATGTAATCAGATCTCATCCGATCTGATCGCCTAGATTGATGAACAATAACTCATCAATCAAACCTACCATTGTTATGCCTTCTTGATCACGTCTTCTATCTTTGCCAATCTACTTTTGACCTATCAACTAATTTCTTGGTCGATCACCAAGATTGATCTTGCGGTTTTCTTCACCTGCCTTGATCTCCTCAATCAGTCTGAGCTGGATCTCTGTTGTCTTCCCGACCGCGAGCCGTAAACCTCTGCAGTGCATCCCATGTATCTCGTAGGCGACATAAATGTCAACCTATCACCATCTACCTCGCCAGTTGACACTTCACCAACTCAACACACCAACATGTGCATGCATGCCACTTCACCTCTACATGGCAACTGTGTTGGCATCCACTTCTGCAAGATTATCTATGTCAGTATGAATGGGATCACCGAATAACTCCATTTCCGGGTTCATCCACTGGCTTACTAACCCTATCGGTTAAACCCTCAAGTCGGTCTGTCATCAGCCTTGCACTCTTCTTCTATTCCGGTGGACTACTCAACCAGTCAACACTCTTTCTAACCTACCTTATGTACATCTTCATCAGATGGGAAGTCTTCTACATCCGCACCTTGTCCATATTATCGGTGGAATTACATACCGGTAAACACTCTCGATGACACCATGTCATCAACCTTCAACAGAATCCATCTTCAATCCGACCATTTTCCTCTGTCTGTATCTGCTTAGCCTTGCCTTCTTCCTGATTAGCTCAAACCATATCTCAACTAGTTTGTCAAAGTGACAAACCCATCACACTTCATCTATTCCAACAGCTCAACATGCCTTCTCTGTCAATCCACTACATATCCCTGATTTCATGCACTTAAGACATTCTTTTGATTCACCAGTAGATCCGGTGTGAGCCTTCAAACACTTGCCTTTACCTCTTCTTCATTATCTCACAGAACTATGATGCACACTATGCATAATAGGAGATAATTTCCACTTACCGGTGGTAGTGATTTCTTATCATCTGCATCTTGCAATGCACTCATGTGGCTTCCCTGTTTGTGCAACATATCTTCAAACAGGCACATGTGATCCAGTGTGGGCACATTCATTGTCAGTCATCTTTTTACATGGTGACTGCATCTCTTATCTGGTGGGAGTCCTATTGTTCTGCAACCACACAACATACATGTGACTTGTACATCCTTCTCCTCTTGTGTTGATGTGGTTTAGGTAGCATTCCGCCTCTTCATCACAAACAACAACTCAAGCACCTTGCCCATCCTGCTTGTACATTGGTCATGAGCTTCTGAGTTGGCAACTACACACTATCAACACAACACTTACAAGTTGACATCCTTTCCATACAGATTAAAGACTGTACCAGTAACCTGTCCATTTCATCCACACAAGTTAGACACTAACTTGTGTACTGGTGACTCTAGTGGTCATTCATCTGAATGAAATTCTCTTCCTTACCCGTGTTCTACAACACAAGGTGATATCAAAGATAAATATATCTCATCTTGTACTCCTTCATCCTATATCGGTTGACATCAATGACAATGTTGCACAAACATCTCTTATATCGATATTCATCCTATACCGGTTGACATCAATGACAACATAATGCCAACAACCATCTCTTTGTAGAATTCAAAATTTTAAACAACTAGAATTTCTTCACAGGTCAAACTTATTCAACAATGAGCACTACAACATCTTCTTATCATCATATGGCATCATATGAATTCCATCCTCAACTTGTTAGGGTACTTCATCATGAGAGCTCAAATCTGCTTCACTCTTCTCCAAATTCTTTGGTTCTTCTTCAAATAATGCACACTGGTACATAGATCTAAGAGTTGCCACTCACAATTTGGGAGGTTTTACAATAATCATGAAATAGGGACAAATCTAGAAAAACTTGCATTGAAAGATGAAATACAACAGATTCTCAAGCAACATTCATAACAATTGACTCGATTGACAAGGGAGAGATTAAGAAGCTCATAACTCTATGAGGCAAAAGATTTGGGTCCTATGACATGGGAGCAAAGCTCAACCATCAAACCATAGAAAAACCAAGAAAACTTTATGCAATATTTTCCCTAGTAGAGTCGCCATTTTCTTGGTGACTCGGATGGGACAATATCGACTATATATTATGCCAATCTTTTCTAAATAGAGATTTTCCACAGTTTATTCCCCAGTAGAGTTGCCATTTTTTTGGTTCCCAAATTGGGTTTTATGCTTTGAAAGCCACCAATACACTCAATCCAATTTCTATGAAGCAGCCAACTTCAATTGTGGAAATTATCATGAGGATTGGACCAATTGACAAGGATTCTGCAAATCCTTCTACACTTTGGGCTCTACAAAACCCAGGAGGGTAATGCCTTTAGTGAATTTCTTGATCTCTGTACCACACTCAAAGATTCACTAAAACAAAGTTGATGATCTCATAAGCCGACTCAACAACAGGGAGAATTCTCAAGGATGAAAAATACTTCAGCGATCCTCAACCTAACTGGAGCATGAGATGGGTAAGATAAACAATAACAGACACAAAATGAAAGGTATTCTGATAATTAACAAATTATAGCGATTCTTTAGTAAATTTGAAACAAGAATGATATTTAAAGACAATTACAAGAAATGATCAATGCCTTACTCCATCAGGCATCTGAAGATACAAAATGTAAATTGAAAACATGACAAAATTTTATCCAATAGTATAAGATCTAAGATAATACTACCTTACAGTATATCTCATTTCCAATCCCTACCCAAACTACTTATCTAAATCCTTTCATAAGCCCTATCACTCTGTAATCCCACTCAAGCATTTAATTGACCCCTTAGGTCAAAGCATGAAATGAAAAATTGCATGCATCATAACAATGCAACAAATGAAAAAACCCTTGATTCTATTCATTTAAAAAATGACAGAAATATACAGTGGAGAGAAATATATCAGAATTTTATTTCTATTGAATAGAATTACTACTTCTGTCATAGAATAAAATTGACATATAACTCCTTCAAGAACCTGCACAAATCTTGACACTAAACACTTTTCATTTGCTCTGTAAATGACTTTACAACTTGCTCACTTCACGTAGATTCACTACTGGAACCAGACAAGGAAACCCTAAGGAACTAGAAATTTTGAACCCTCAAGAGACTCCCGAAATTTGAACCCATCTAATGGCCTTGATTTCCCTTTTTATATTAAAAAAGGGAGCAACAAGATTTAGGCCAAGAGACGCATGCCAACAACATATTTATTCTAAGCAATTAGGCCCAAAAGGCCATATGCGATTCTTTTACAAAAATACTCTATATCCATGTGTTGGCACCTGTAAATCAAAATTTTCAACTGAAAATTGGTAGAAGCAAAACCACTTGAGTTGTGCCATTATCACCCTGATGCCTTCAGATGGAGTGTGAAATGTTACATTCTATTCAACAGAGTGTTTCCCTTCTCGGAAGGGATACTAGGTCCCGACAAGAAGGAAAGTCACCTCTAAACTAGAGGAGGAGCTTCAGCCTTCATGCCCAGGATAAGATAAAGTAGAAGGAGGAGCTTAAGGGGAAACATAATATGTTGGGGAGGGGTCGTAGCTTCCATGCAGTCAAAGAGATGATTGGCTGCCACTCCCCACCCAAACTCCCCAAATTCAAACCTGTCTAATGGCCTTGATTTCCCTTTTTATAGAAGAAAAGGGAGCAACAAGCTTTAGGCCAAGAGACACATGTCAACAACAAATTTCGTCTCAACAATTAGGCTGGCACCTGTGAATCAAAATTTTCAACTAAAAATTGGTAGAAGGAAAAACACTTGAGCTGTGTCATTATCACCCTGATGCCTTCAGATGGAGTGTAAGATGGTACGTTCTGTTCAACAGAGCATTTCCCTTCTTGGAAGGGATACTGGGTCCCAGTTTATGAAAAAGAAGAGAAGTGTGGCATAGCCTAGGAGAAAGGGCTAAAGGTTCACCAAGAACATGTCACACCAGCAATCAGAAGAAAGATGACTAAGGTTGAAACCGAGACTCTAATTAGTGAAGGACATGATAGGGAGAACACCCAATTTCCTTTCACTCAAGGAATTTGAAAGGATATGAGTTAAAGTATAAATTTGTGGAAAAACAATATTTTGTTATTATTAATATTCTTAAGAATTATCGACACCTGGTTGCAGGAAACAAAGTGTTAGTATATGTGGCACTTTAAAGTGTTCGAGAATACATCATGGAATGGGAGATCACAAAAAAAGGGCTAACTAGATTACAAAGATACTGGAATATGATATTGAAGTGTGACCAACAAAATTCATCCATGGAAGAGGGATATGTGAGTATCTGCCCACAAAAAATGAGCCAAAAATAGTAGAAGATGAAGTTCCAGGGTTACTGTTAGTTAATCAGTTGGGTATTGAAAAATGACTAGATAGCTGATTAGATAACTTTTATGCAAACATGGAGGTATCCTCCCACACTTCCCCCTTTCAAAAGAAGCTTTTATAGATTGCAAGGATCAGATTACGCTCTAATTGAGGGGGTAATTTTTAAAAGATATTTTGATGGAGAACTACTTTGTTGTGTAGATAAGGTCTAAGTAGAAAAAATACTTGTTGAGATGGATAATGGTCTTGCTGAAGGACATTATACAATGAAAACTACTACTTTAAAGATCATGCAAGTAGGCTATTTTTGGCCCACCATGTTTGTAGATTATCATCATATGGTTAAGGTATGGTAGAAATACCATTTTTTATTGGCAAGTAGAAGAATTCAGCTATGCCTTTTAATATAATTGTGGTAGATGAACCCTTCACTCAATGGGGGTTAGACTTCAGTGGAATGATTAATCTTGCATCCAATGCCAGACACAAATGGATATTGACTGCTACTGATTATTTAACCCACTGGTTAGAGGCTATTCCTTTAAAGAATGCCACTAAGTATGAGATTGTGAACTTCCTTAAGGAACTTGTAACAAGATTTTGGCCCCCCCAAAACTATTATTTTAGATAATGGACAAGCATTTGTAGGTTATAAGGTATCAAAAGTTTCATTGACACAATTTTTTTTTTGGTGTAATTTATGTCTCATGTAATTACACTTAAGCTAACTTAGGATAATGAATTTCATAGTAATTTTCATATGAGACACTTAGGCAATTACATATCTAGGGATATGGTTGTGTTGGGACTTCAAAATTTTTGTCTAATTTTGAAAATCCAGGCTCAAAATTTTGTAGATTGCATTCAAAACAGCCTTTCATAGCAAGCCTATGTAGCTCATTTGGTGAGCTCATATCTTTGCATCGGTGAATTGTCATGAGAAATACTCTTGGGAGATTTTTATACACCTTATAGAGATGAAATGTGTTTGTTTGTAGCTTCCTCAAATCATTTTTGATGCATTTGTGAAGTCTCCTTTGGAGGTCCCAAAGTTAAGGTTGTTATTTGTACATGTTTTCATTTTTCTGAGTAGCCCTGTTTGAGGCATTGTATCTATGTGCCTGTTCATTTTCAAGCTACATGAAGAGTTTCCTATATTTCCTTGCTAGTTTTTGAGCCTCCATGCAAAGTGGCTTAGTCAAATGAATCCATCTACTAAGTTTTGTTGGGTGAATATTTTGTCACTAGTGTACCAATGACAAAATATATGATTCACACATAGCTATGTTGAGAAATTAATCTCTCCCCTCATCAAGGGGAGGTTCCCTTTGAAATTTCTTCTCTAATTAATAAGAAATTAAAATCTGTGGATTAGTGTTGGGCATATAACTCTCTTTTTTAGAGTTAATGTATTCTCCCTCCACTTTGTTACAATTTCCCTATCACTTTGATACTTAAGGAAATGAACGAATTAATCCAACAAACTATACCAAGATTTTATAAGCAAGAAGCACAAAGTCTTTCTTGAATATAACACTAACATAACTAATTATCACAATGGTAAGGAATTAAATCTTGCAGCTCAAAGCCTTCAAGTATCATTCCTTAATCCTTAAAACTACAAGCAATAGTAGCAATACAAAGCCTACTACTAATCACTTAACAATAGAAAATTTCCCAAATATTCAAGGAGCACAAAGTCTACTTTCACAATTCAAGAGCTCTTTTACCAACTTAACAATACCTCCTATATCAAGAAATTCAAGAACATATATAAGTCATGAACGTAAGAACATCAACTAATATAAACAATTTTTGACACAACACAAAGTTTGGGATCAAATAAAATTTCTTTCTTTATTTGATTGATCAAATCTTCACAACAAAAGCTCAAAGTCTTAGTTGAGACAAAAATTCAGCAGACTTTTGCTTAGCATAATAAAAGATAAAAAACACAAAAGAGGGTCCTCCTTATATATAAGAAGAGTGGAGAAAAATGTGGGCACAATTAACTAATTCACCTGCACAGTCCCACTTGACTACAACTATAGCAAAAGGAAAATATACAGTTGCGAGAAAACTTGTAGCATCTAACAATGCAACTACATGAAAAGAAAATGTCAAAAAGGGACACTTTATTCATCTTTCTCCTCCTCATTTGATTTGTGGAATTCGTCAGGATGGCCTCCATCTCTGCTTGGTTCGGCATTGGGGTAGAACCTATGATTAAATGAACATGGGAAATCGTATGCTCAGCCTCTACATATTTCTTTTTCCCGTCCTTCAGCATGGATGTGAGGACCTCAAAACTGACTTGGATCTCCAGTAGCTTATCGAATGCACCAAGTGAGAAATCCTGTCCCGTGCAGTGATCCATTAAGGAAAGAAATTCCTGTGTGATGGCATCACTAGTAATGAGATTCTGATTGTCATCATAAAGATAACAAGGAAGGTCAGCAATTCTGGTAGAAATGAGATCAATCTCATCATCACCTTCCTTCCTCTCTTTATCCATCTCTGCTATCATAAACCTTATTGTCTCTTTCTTGTTAGACATTAGCGACAAGATTTGGATATATTTTTCCCTTGAAGGAACCACTTTATTTTCAACGAGGATGTCTATTCTGAAGTCCTACATTTTTCTCCAAAGGATTGTACTCTTCTCAATATCTCCAATCTCCTGAGATAATGAAGTTTTGACACTTTGCATCTGACTTTGGATCACTTCAAAATTGGTCAATAACACAACTGTTGAACTTAGGAGATGAGACCCTTCTGAATTTAGCCATGCAATCCACTCATCCACCACTCAGCCTTTGGGTCCTTCTTATTCAATTTTCTTAAGAGCTTTAGTGTCCATTGAGGATCTTATGGGCTAAACTTCCTGGGAGGATTGTGTAACTTTGTTGAAGAACATTAGTCAATTGTTCACATTTCTATTTTCATTCATTCTTCTCATCCCTCTCTTGGTCAAGTCTCTGTAACAAAGAGTTGAAAGCTATCTGAGAATCCAACTTAACACTCTCATGCATCTCCTCCCCAAAATCCACAATTTGCATGATGTAATCCTTAGGTTGTATATCATCTTTATTTTTATTCGATGATGGTACCATGACCTCAATATACTTCCTTTTAGAAGCTGGGTCTACTAACACTCGAGAGACAGTCTTTAGCTTCTTTGTTCCTTTGGGCTTTGGAGGAACCAACTGCTCAAAATCAAACTCATCAAGCGAAAGTACCTATTTCTTCCTCTTATGTGATACTACCTCCATCCAAGGTGGTAATTCTAGATTGGCAGGTGGAGTAGTAGCTTCTTGCTAAGTCTCACTTTGTATTTCAGGAGCAAACTAGCTTGAACTTGCAATGGTTGTAAATGTTGTTATTGATATCAATGCTGAAGTATCTAGTGATATACCTGTTGATGTAGTAATAGCTGTTGATGTTGACCCTTCTTCAGTTATGGCCAAAGAGGAGAGAATGGAAGGTGTAGTGGAAAAAATTTGAGTACTAAATAGAAACAACTTCAGTGCTTACCAGAGATGGAATTTGTGCTATGACCATCGTAGAAGGTAAATTCATCATCTGTTGTTCCGCAAATGCTTTCTCCATAACTTCAGGAAACTCCAATATTGAAGATTCAAGGGTGATTGAGGGAATATCATCCAGACTAGAAAATTTGGATAATACGAAAAATTGTTGAGTAGTCTCTGACTGTGTCATGTCCATGCTCAGGTCCTCATCATCGAGTTCCTCTTCCTCTTGATCAAAATCAGAATTGATGGAATGGATAATCACCTCTGAATGATTTGGCACCTGTGAAGTGGCTAGGACATTAATTTCACCAAGATGTGATGTTTCTTCAACTTGTGCTTCCTCTTGTTGAGGAATTTCACCTTCTTCTTTCTCCTTCTCTTTTTCAGTATCTCTAGCAGTTTGTTGTTCTGGTTCCTTTGTGGCTGTCTTCTGTGCTGCTGAAGATGATTCAACTTTTTTGGACCCTTTAATCGTGAACTTGATTTAGGGTCCTTTCCCCTTAGATTGCATTGCAGGGGCCGAGGATAGTGCTTGTGAATCTGCTTTGCCCTTGGTTCTTGTTTCAACCATAGTTGTCTTACCAACCAGACCATTACTATTATCATCATCTCCATAACTAGTAGGAAGTTGTTTCATTCTAAGATTCTTTTTTAACAACCATGCTTTGGTGTTTGCCAAAATGGGAGAAATTCTTTGAGTGATAGACTTACTCTCCTTTTTCAACCATTACACCAGTGGAAGTGGAGAGTCGACAATCTTGTTTTCATAATAGGATAGGTCTATTATGTCATCAGTGTCTTCCATGGTCATTGGGATCTTTTCCAAATCTAAATTTTCAATCTGCTTCAGGGTAAGATGACTGAAATCTATTCTTCTTATGTCTTCCTCATCTTGGATATCCGCCCACACATCCTCGAACCTAAAAACATGGGTGTAGTTTCTTTTGAGCTTATTCTTCATTCCACGAAAATCAAATTTAAGTCGTGATTTGAATCTTCTCATAGTGTTCCATTGCATCTCTTCCTCCATGTTCTTGGCCTTGGGGTTAGTTAAACCTGAGTACCTGCTAATAGATTCTGGGAACTTCAACCTGGTCTTATGTCCTTGCGATTGTTTTTCATGCACATGGATTAGTTTCTGACACAAATCCATGAGAATGATCTTATCAGAAGGATACCTTGGTAAAATGAAGGGTTCACCTGAGAAACATCTGATCCGGATGTAACTGAATGTTGGAAACTGAGGAAAAATGCATCCAAAATGAGACACCTTGTTATATGCAGCCTCTGATAATCTTTTCTTTTGCAGGATTTTATCAAACATGCACTTCCACATAGAAAAGAAGGCATCATTGACTCTTCTAAAATGGCTACCTTGATTCTTGATCATGAGTTGATCATAGTATTACCAAACATTTACTAATCTCCTTTAACCTTTGGTAGATAAACCTGGATATTGCCTCATAGAAGCGGATGCATAATCCAGGTAAGAGGTCATATAAAATTTCAATGTCACTTTGACTTCTTTCAACTGCGCGTAGAGTGCATTACTAATCTGCTCACCCCAATCAATCCTCACAGCCCCTTTCCTGATTATATTTATGTAATAACACATCCAGCTTTGAAAGTAATGAGAATCCTTTAAACCCTTTACTCTTGCCAACATGGTGACCATATCATTGTACTCCTCATTAAAGTCACTCCTTTGCAAATACTTAGGCCATCGTGAGGTGGTAGAATTTTTAGCAGTAGAGAGGTACAATGTATTTATCACTTTCTTGCATTTGACCTCATTTTTCTCATAGTACTCTTGAGCACTTTCTTGAGAAATGTTAGATACTTCCTAACCCGAAGAACCTTTGAAAACACTATTGAAGAAAACAGTATCCAAAGTCATGATCACATTTTGATCGACATCCCTAACCTGTCTTGTATTTGGATCGAAGTGATCCACTACTGCAAGTACAAAATCTAGATCATGAGCTTCAACTAGGAAGGAAGCACATTTATGCAACTCAGATTTGATCAAGTTTGTTAGGTGGGAAGGATAATTTGAAACTTGATCAATAAACTCCTGCATACTAACTTGACCAATTTCTATATCTTTGATCTCCTTGATGTTTGAATCTACTGAACTTTCTGGGTATAAATTAAAGTACTTATCATACTTTTACTTCATCTTGTTTGCTGATGTTTTACCCGGTGAAGATTCCAACTGACTCAAAGAAGGCTTTGATTTGTTGTGAGAGGGCCTTGAAATTTGCAAATGATTGCATTCAACACTAAGGATTAGCTTCTTTGATAGTTATCATCATCAATAAAACCAAAGTTTGTCAATCGGATCGAAAAATCAGACTCAGAACAGGCTTGGGAGCAAAACTGTCAAAATGGCAAGTCGGGGAAAAAAGTCCGATCTGCACCTTAGGAGTTAAAATTTGCACATCAAACTTTAAAGTTTGACGTACAAAGATAAAACAACTTTACTTACATATCGGACTTTAAAGTTCGATGTGCAAATTGGGGAAATTCATCGGCACATCAGACTTTAAATTTTGATGTGCAAGTTAGGAAAAATCATTAGCACATCGAACTTTAAAGTCCAATGTGTAGATGTAAATCATTCGGAAGACCAACACATCAGACTTGAAAGTCTGATGTGTTGGGGAAGGGAAACCAATTGACATGTTGGGTTTTAAAGCCTGACATGTTAATCGGATAATCTCCTCTTGCATATTGGACTTTAAAATCCGATATGTGAGGTTTACCCTCCTACATTCCGGACTTTAAAGTTCGATATGCAGAGAGATCTTCGTTTATCAGCCTACATGTCGGGCTTTAAAACCCGACGTGTAGGTGAGGAGAGAAAGAAAATGGCTCAAAGGGGCAATTGAACAATAAAATCTGATTGCCCTCAACCCGAAGAGAAGGTTTAAGAGCAATCGGATTTTAATGTCTGATTGCCCTCTGACAACAATAAAAAACAACAATAAAAACGAATTTCAAAGGAAAAGGAAAAGGCGATAAAACAAAAAAAAATCCTACCTGAATCCACACAGTCGTAGAAAATCAAACGACTGGCAATGAATCGAAGTCAAATTCACGAGGAGAACAGGAGGAGGGCACACGCAGAAGATAAAACTCAAAACAAAAATGAAGAAATAACCATAAAAGATTTATAAATAACCCAAAAATTAGCAATAAATATGCTTATTAATGCTAATTATGCAGTGCATGTCAGACTTTAAAGTCCAACATGCAGGACTAAAATCCTTCCAAGTTGGACTTTAAGTCCGACATGCAAATTTAAACAAATCAACCTACAGGTCAGACTTTAAATTCTGATCTGCAGGGAAAGGATTACCTACAAGTCGGACTTTAAAGTCCGATCTGCAGGGGAAAACCAAACCTTTACACATCAGACTTTAAAGTCTGATGTGAAATTACCTTTGAAAATTGCTGGCATATGCACACTCCAGAGAGACATTGTATGTGATTGAAGGTTTTGCAATTGATGGCAACCTTACAATCCTATGGCACCGGCAAGGCATTACACCGACAAGTTAGTGCACCGGCATCAATGATCAGACTCTACACGGGCACTCAGGACACCGGCATCAGCACAGAGAAAGGAAGTATACTGGCACAGAGGCTGACAGGATTTTGTTATATTATATTTTGTTTATTATTGTAAAAACTTTGTAAGCTGACTTGGCATGTTGTAAAGTGACTCTTATATATAAAAGAGATCATTGTAGACATTTTGTAATGAAGGAATGAATAAGGTTATGTAAGTAATATATGCGAAATATTAAGGAAGACCTATTATGCAAAATATAGGGTAAAGGGTTTATGTAAGAAGCAGAGCAGCAACCGGTACTAAATTAGGCATTATAGATGCTATTGTAAAGCAGTACAAGATACTGGAATTGTATAATCCACATTGTAAGTCAGTGAGACTTCCCATTTGAGCAGTGAGCTCTAGGCAGTTGGCCTTCCTGCATGTGCAGGGCCCTATTGTAATATTCTCTTATTGGCCAGTAAGTGGATATTGTGGGTCACAAATCCCACTGATGTTTTTCCCACACTGGGTTTCCTCGTTAAATCCTTGTGTCATGGTGTGCTTTTCATGTGGATGTTTTTAATTTTGTTTATTGCATTATTTCTTGCATACCGGTACACTGTTATAATATATTATGCATGTTTTAAGATAAGAAATTATGTACACTGGTTAGATACTGATTCACCCCCCCCTCTCAATATCTGTGGGAATCCTGACTATTGGTATCAGAGCCTGGTCCTCTATTTTCAGAAGCCTAACAACTTGAAGAAGATATTGACACCGGTAAAAATGGAAAATCTGATGAAGCAACTTGAAGGAGCTCTTTCAGACTATGATGCAGAGAAATTGAAAAATATCAAACTAGAAGATGATTTAAGGGCAGCTCAAGATATCATTCAAGCACTTCAAGAGAATCTTACTGTTGCAAGAAATAAGAGAAGAGAACTTTGTGAAAAGATGCAAAATGAGAATGATGAAAAGGAATCACTTAATGATCAGATAAACAAACTGAAACTAGAAAATATGACAACAAAGAATGAGATGCAGGATATGACTATGAGATTTTGTAAAGAGATTGAGGATAGGAAGAAGAATGAAGAAGAATTGACCAGAAGACTAAGTGATGCAGCAAATGAGAACACAAGACTTAGCTATGAAAATGACATGTTGAAGACAGATCTGATGCACACTCAGAATGACTCAAATGAACTGATGAGACAGAAAGAAGTCTTAGAAAGAGAACTAGAAACTGCAAATCAACATAAAGAAAAATTCAAGAAAAGCCCAAAGGAACTTGGCACCTTGCTGAAGAATAAAAAACCTAAAGGTGACACTTCTGGAATTGGCTTTGAAGTTGGTGAAAGCTCCGGTACTGCAAATACTCAGGATCACAGCAAACCGATAAGACAACCTAATGCTTATAAATTCAATGGAAAATGCTTTAACTGTAATAAGTATTGTCATAGAGAAAATGAATGTAGATCTAGAAATTATCAGAATATCAACACACCCACTGGTCAATGTTCAAAATGCAACAAAGTTGGTCACAACTCTGAAAATTGCAGAATGAATGTGAGATGTTATGTTTGTGGAAGATTTGGACATTTAACCAATCAATGCAGAACACAAACCGGCATAGGTTATGGAAAAGCTATTTAGAAGAATAATGCAACTTGTTATGCATGTAACAAGATTGGGCATATTGCAAAATTTTGTAGAAGTAAAGGATCACCGGTAGACAACAAAAGTTCTATCTTGAAATGTAAAGAAAAGGTTGAAGAGGTTAAGAAAGAATTCTCAAAACAATGGATTAGAAAAGCTGATCTAAATATTGGGAATACTCCTCCACCGATAGAACCATTCAATGCTTCACTGGCAGGACAGAGTGATGCTTCACCGATAGGACAGAGCAGTGCTCCACTGGAAGGAAGTCTTCATCTACTTGAAGAAAGTTTCCTTGAGGGTTTGGCAATCTAATGACACATGTGCTATTATTCCCTTGGTTAGAGATGAGAAGTTGGAAATTACTTATTACCGGTAGACAATGTTAAGTGAATACTTAACTGACATGCATTTAATATGGTAGATGGAGAAAAGACACTATAAATTTGAGGTTTTGGCTCCATTTCATTTCATCGAGATTTCAAACCTACGAAGAGCTCGAAGATTCTGAGCTAAGGCATTTTGAGCAAGAGGCAAGAACACTTCAAGCAATCATCCATCCAAAAGGCAGTAAAAGGTATTTTATCATGGCATCCACCTCTGCAATTGAATATATAGCAAACCCTACTATTGTCGAAGTTATAAAAAGACCTAGGCCCATATTTCAATTAGTTCCCGAGGTAGAAAAGAAAGATGATACCTTAGGTTCTTTTTCTCAAATTCCTAAAGGAGTTGTTTATGCTGAAGACCCCAGAATTTACATTCATTGTAACATTGAGGAACTAGGAGATGAAGAGATTAAAACCATATTTAAAACTATCATATGTGATGAATCCAGCAATGTAAGAGATGAACACAAGATCATTGAAACCCTAGGATTTATAGAGATCCTTAGCATTCCTGAATTTCCCAAGGATGTGATTAGGATAGTCTTAAGCAGGGTTCATGGTGAATTTTTCTGGTTAGATGCAATTCACAAAATCACTAAGGAAGCTGTAAAAGCTGTCACAGGGTTACCAACCACCGAAAAAAGGCCAGACAAAACCAAGAAGGTTTCCAATGACCTAGTTACTCAGTTAATTAGTGCCACATCCAATAGAAGGTCCTTAAGAGTAAATGATGTAACAGATATTAATATGAGATTTATCAGCATGATATTAGGATATAAAGCTACTCATGCAGATAGACTTAATTCAATTTCTAGTTTATGCATTAAGAGTGCTTATGATATGGTCACAGATAATGCAAAAATTGATGTATGTGAGTGGTTGAAGGATGAATTAATTGACAACTTAGGCAAGATTAAGAAGGACAAGAAAGAAACTTTTAAATTTGGAAATCTGTTAGTATGTCTGATGCTACATATAACCAAACAGGTTCCCGGTATAGGCTACAAAGAACTTGGATATGATATACTATTAGGTAAACATCTAACAAAACTATTCAACAATATGGGAGAAGATAAAGAAAACAATATCCATGATTTCTTTCAAGCACTAAAGGCCAAAATGAAGAAAAGAATCAGATTATCACAAAAGATTGTTGACAAATATAAGGATGAAATATGCTTTGTAATCAAGAAGGATGAGATCTGGATGGAAGCAGTCATCCCTAGGACTATTTGGGTAACAGAGATGGGCTATGAAACAGATGATCATATAATTGAAACATATGCTAAAGCACTTCTGGAAGCCCCTAAAGAACCTAAGGAAGAAGTATTTAGTAGTGCAGAAACTATTGAAAGCCAAATACAATCTAAGAAAAGAATGAAAAAGGTTGAGGCAGTTGTAAGGAAAGGTTCTAGGCAAGCAAAGGAGATCAAGGATAAAGTAATGGAACAAACCGGTATAACAGAGGATGAGTTAGTAGCTCCACAACCTGAGACTCATCTATCACCGATAGGCACTTCTTCAGAGAATGACATGCCTACAACTTTCAAAAGAGTTGTAAGAAAAAGAGATCCCTCACCGACAACCACACCCTCTCCTAGGAGGACAAGACAAAACAACAAGCAGTGAGATCTCCGGTAAGAAAGGCTACACCAAAGAAGAAGAAACTGACACCCAAGAAGAAGAAGAGGACAAAAAAGGACTTGGCCCCTCTTGATATACTGTTAAATGAAATTACAAAGGAAGGAAAATTGAAGAATATAGAGAAAATGTATGACACTCTGACAGCTGATGAAAAAGAACAAGTAGAAAACAGTGTTATATTGCATATGGATATGTATAAGAAATTTTTGGTGGAAGTAGTAAATGAAGTTCTAGATGAACTATTTAAGAGACTAGAAGCAAGAAGACAAGCAGTAATAGAATTTGACAAGAAAATAAAGATAGAAAAACTACTTGTTGTATATCCGGTGAATTCACCCAAAGAAATTGATGACTTAATTGCTAAAGCCAACCGGTAAGTATTTTCTACTGCACACCGACACATTGCTTTAATGGTTGGAAGAGTTAATGAGGTGACTGAGGAGACAGAAAATGCATGGGACATTTTCCTAGTGGAAAAAGAAAAACAAGAAGAATACATGAGTCACAAACCTATAAAGGTACATCAGAAAGAAAGAGAAAAGGGTAAAGGTAAAATTGGTGGACCACCCAGTATCAAGGTTAAAGACAACTTACCCCCACCTCCTTTTATTACTCCACCGGTAAAAACAACAGCTACAAAAGATCAACTGACAATTGAAAGTATGGATGTAGAGGATGTCAAACCTAATCCTGAAGTCTTATAGATAGTGGATGTTGATACTCAAAAGATCAACATTGTGGTAGACAAAGATACAGCTGATAAGACTGAAATGGCTAGTGAGCCTCCGGTAGCTGAGCAAACTGATAACACACAGGAGAAACTGGCAGATGACAAAGAGAAAAAGGTAGAGACTCAGACTCAAACTAAGACAATGCAACAAATAGAGAAACAAACAGAGAAAAAGGTTCCTGAACAGGAACAACAACAAGAACAGGAACATGTTCATAAGGAAACAGTGCCACCGGCAACTAGAGAAGTAGAAAAACCATTTCTTAAGGAAATGCAAACACAAACAAACTTACCAGAGGTCAATACAAGCTTGGTTACTTCCACTGGCGGTAATCAGAATGTAGGTTCATCATTAGGCTAAAAATCAATTAATGTGACTGAGGTACTATTGGATTCAATTAAAAAGATAATAGACTACAACTCACAAGCTTATAAGGCAATAGATGACACAATACCAATTTTGAAGGTAATTGCTCCTAACTGTAATATAGACAATAAAGATTCTTTAGGACAACTTGATACCTTGTGTAAATATATCATAGAAAACATTGAGAAAAGAAAGGAAGAGACATTGAAGGACAAAGTAGAAATTGAAAAACAAAGATTCTTTGATGAGCAGATAAAGAAGTGTACTAGAGATTTTGACACACTTCTACCAAAACTGTGTAATTTATTAAAAGAGTACCAAACTCTGTACAAAGACACCTATAAGACAAACCTTTTAACTGTAGATATAGATAAGAAGATGAGAAAGGTATAGGATGAAATCAATAAACTTGCAGATAATTTTGTTAACTCACCTGATACATTATCAGTTTTTGAACAGAAGATAACAAATTTTGAGGAAGAATTACTTAAATTGGAAAGAGAAAAAGAGAGAATAGTGAATAAGGCAAAGCATTTGAGATTAAAACTGAGTCTAAGATTGGACTATTTAGCATCATTACGAAAGGAAGTATCTGAGGCACTAATATAGGGACAGAAAACATCGTCAGAGCATTTGCAACATCTCACTGGTACAACTAAAAGAACAAAGACAAAAATAAGAGATAGTAAAAAGTTTATGGAGAGTATAAACTTGATCTTGGCAGATCTATTTCAAATTGTAACTACCCAGTTACAAGGTTGAAACTACAAAATCTACTGACATCTTGACAACCTTTGTCATTGATGCCAAAGGGGGAGTAGTGGGATGAGAAAATTCAACATCACAGGAATCATATGCTCAGGGGGAGTACACACATTTCTAGTAACATTTTTGGACTTCACATTTTTGGATACACTTTTGAAATTTCTTATGAGTGTTTCCATCAATGCCAAAGGGGGAGATTGTTGGCATATGCACACTCCAAAGAGACATTGTATGTGATTGAAGGTTTTGTCATTGATGGCAACCTTATAATCCTATGGCATCGGCAAGGCATTACACCGGCAAGTTAGTGCACCAACATCAATGATCAGACTCTACACCGGCACTCAGGACACCGACACTGGCACAAAGAGAGGAAGTATACCGGCACAGAGGCTGACATGATTTTGTTATATTATATTTTGTTTATTATTGTAAAAACTTTGTAAGCCGACTTGGCATGCTGTAAAATGACTCTTATATATAAAAGAGATCATTGTAGACATTTTGTAATGAAGGAATTAATAAGGTTATGTAAGTAATATATGCGAAATATTAAGGAAGACCTATTATGCAAAATATAGGGTAAAGGGTTTATGTAAGAAGCAGAGCAGCAACCGGTACTGAATTAGACATTATAGATGCTATTGTAAAGTAGTACAAGATACTGGATTTGTATAATCCACATTGTAAGTCAGTGAGACTTCCCATTTGAGCAGTGAGCTCTAGGCAGTTGGCCTTCCTGCATGTGTAGGCCCCTATTGTAAGTAATATTCTCTTATTAGCCAATAAGTGGATATTGTGGGTCACAAATCCCACCGAGGTTTTTTCCACATCTGGTTTCCTCACTAAATCCTTGTGTCATGGTGTTCTTTTCATGTGGATGTTTTTAATTCTATTTATTGCATTATTTATTGCATACCGGTACACTGTTATAATATATTTTGCATGTTTTAAGATAAGAAATTCTATACACTAGTTAGATACTAATTCACCCCCCCCTCTCAGTATCTGTGGGAATCCTAACAATAAGGAACCTTGAAGTTCAGACTTTAAAGTCTGACCTGCAGGAAAAACTATAAATCTTAAAAACTAAAAAAATAACAATAAAAAACGAAAAGCGAAAATATAAATGGGCTAACCAACGGAGTCGATCAAGCTCTCCTCGAGGTCATAAGGTATGAAACAGATTAGTTTCGTAGGGTTGCCTCACGATTTTGGATGTGCTAAAATCAAGGACAACAACTGGCTCTGATTGGGGAACAAGCTGCACCACTTGAAGCTTGTAGAATCCATAACTCTGAATGCCTGTATCCATTGGGCTATAGAGTCAGACGACGAAAAGACTAAAAAGAAAAGAATATAGAAATTTTATAATAAGTACAACTTCCTTTACATTTCTCTTCATTGAGTAAAGAGATTGAAATGTTCTCCACTGTGAGGTAGTGAGAACAGGGTACCATCTGCATATGCAAGTAAGTAGCTATGCTCACCACATATTTCATGAATAGTGAAGGGACCTCTCCATAAGGAGTCAAACTTTCCATGCAAACCCTTTGGCTCCCTCCTCTTGTCCCATAACCAGACTTGATCACCAATTGAGAACTCACGAGAAGTTGTTTTCTTATCAAATAACACCTTCACTTGGCTTTGGTGTGCAACAATCCTATCAATCACTTCTGCTCTTGTTTCTTCCAACTGAGAAAGAAACATAATCCGCTTATCAAGTGAATCTTGATAGGTTTCATCTTGAATGGCCTTGGCAAACTTTAATGCTGGAAGTTCCACAGTGATTGGAATCTCAACATTCAACCCATATAGAAGTTGAAAAGGTAACATACCGATCACTCTTTTTGGAGTTATACGATCCGCCCATAGCACATCATAAAGAGTTTTATGCCGATTTTGTTGTCTCTCATAAACAAGCTTCCTCATAATAGTAACTAGATTCTTGTTGCTTGATTCGACCTGACCATTTCCTTGCGGATAATAGTCAGATGAGTGTGAAAGGGTAATACCATGATCAAAGCAAAATTCAATGATCTCATAAGATGAAAAACATGAAGCATTATCGGTTACTATCTTATGAGGAACACCAAACCTTGAAACGATGTTTTCCTTCAAAAATTGACAAACCACCATCGAGGTAGCTTGCTTAGTTGGAATTGCCTCCACCCACTTGGTGAAGTAATCTATTGCTATGAGAATATATATGTGACTTGCACTAGATGTCGGATTGATAGGTCCAATGAAGTCCAATCCCCATTATTGAAAGGGCTCTTCAATTACAACTGGTTTAAGAGGGAGTGTAACTAGTTTAGGCTTACCCACAAATTGCTCACATTGCTCACATTTGTGAACCCAACTATATGTGTCCTTAAACAATGGCGGCCAATAGTATCTAGCACGCAAGTTTTTGTGTGCAGTGATAAGGGTAGAAAAATGTCTACCACAAGCAAGATCATGAAAAGCTTGAAGTAATCTTACTTGTTGTTTGTCCACGCAGTGCAGGAAATTGCCCTCTAGACCTTTCTTATACAAACCATTGCCCCATAGGACAAAATTCACTGCTTTAAGCTTCAGGGTTTGCCTTTCATTATGTAATAGGTGTGCAGGACAATCTCCATATGTTAAGAGATATGCCAAGTCAGAATACCACTCATCAGTGGTGCTGACAAATAGAACTTTGGGAAGATCTTGATTCATACCTTCATTTTTCAACACCACTTCAGCAATTGATTTGTTGTTAGCTATCAACTAACATAGACCTTTTCCACAAACCAACTTAGTGGGCTTGATTTCCATGTCATATTCCTGAGTCTTGGCAACCCAGTTGCCCCTTTTAGTTCCAAACTCTTGTTGCATCAAAATTGACTTGACAACACATCAGGAACAAGAGCGATGACATGTGAATTCAGAATATAAAACCTGAAATGTTTCACCACTTTTATCATGAAAAAATCATGCTTCTCCATTTCTGAGTACTTCAACTCATGAACTTTTAGCAGATAGCTCATGAATGCAATGGGTGATTCCATGCCTTCATAATTTTTCTGCATTAGTATGGCCGAACAGGTATGATCTGATGCATAGCTATACATGATAAACTCTTTTGTATAATCAGGGCATACCAAGACTAGGGCATTCGCCATGGCCTCCTTAATTTGATGGAAAGCTTTCTTTCCTTCAGGAGTCCACTTGAAAAGAGAATCTCCTTTCATTATGTTAACTATGTGATGAGTTTGTTCAGCAAAGTCTGGAATAAATCTCCGCAAGATATTTACTTTGCCGAAGAAAGAATGGACAACATTCTTACTTGTTGGCATGGAAATATCATGAATAGCTTTCACTCTTTCAACATCAATTTTTATACCTTCTTTTAAAACAATATACTCAAGTAACTTACCTTCGGTAACCCCAAAAACAAATTTATTGGGATTAAGGGAAATTCCATGCTGACAACACTTACCCAAAACTTGTTGCAAATGATAGAAATTATCTTGACGTTTCTTAGAATAAACAGTCAAATCATCCAAATAGACTACAATGAACTTACCAAGGAAACTTTGGAAGGCCAAGTCCATTGCACGTTGGAAAGTCTCTCTTGCATTTATCAACCCAAAAGACATTCTGTGATATGCGAAAGTGCCCCAAGGTGTGGTAAATGCAGTTTTGTGTTGATCTTTTTCAAGAAACTCCACTTGGTTGTAACCCAAAAATCCGTCCAACATGGACATCATCTCTGATCTAGTAACAACTTGCAGGACATGATCCATGACAGGTAAAGGGTAGTTATCTTTTAGGGATGCCTGGTTCAAATTTCGGAAATCAACACATATCCAGATCTCACAATTCTTCCTACATACAGGTACAATATTGGCTATCCAAGAAGGATGATTAATGGGGAAGATTATCCTTTCTTTCAACATCTTTTGAACTTCAACAAAGATAGTATCAAAGATCTTTGGGTTGTATTGCCTTTGCTTCTGACAAAAAGGTGTGATACCCAACTTTAATGGAATGTCGTGACAGAGTTCTCTGGGGCGGAAAGACTTTAGATCTTCATAGGAGTAGGCCAAGATGTCAACATGTTGTTGCAATAATGCAATAAATTTTTGCCTTTCTTCTTGTGAACAATATTTTCCAATGTTGATAATTTTTGGATTGCCTTCAGTCCCAATATTTACTTGCTCATATTCCATTGAGCCTGCAGCTAAACTTTTTTGCTTTTTTACATAACAGTCGTTTGTCAAAAAGATTTTCTAAAGAAACTAGACCCTTAGGGATCTTGTTTCTTTTTAATTGTAGAAGTTTCTCTCCCATTTCTGCATCAATACTTTCAATTGCATCCTTTGAATGATAGTGACTACCTTCAAAATACAGATCATCAAAATTGTCAGCCATCTGCAAGAAATTAATTACATGATGATCGTCTTTAAACACTTGTCAATGATCAGAGTTGTCAGCAACACTTGGTCGAAAGACCAATTCAACAATGTATGTTGATCCTGAAAAATCTTTGTGAGGAGCCAAAGAGGTTGCTGATACTGCTAATGAGTCTTCCATGTCATTAAATTCATGAAAAATCACAGATATATCAAAAGCATCAAATGCCTCTATTAGATCCCATACAAGGTTACGATAATGTCGTAGCCTATTGCTCCTCATCTGATATATGTTCCTGACTTGACAAACTATCAACTCAGCATCTCCTTGAGCATGAAAATTTTTAATCCCCTTCCTTTGGGCAACATTCATCCCTAAAAGAAGAGATTCATACTCGATAATGTTATTTGTGTTGTCAAACTGCAATTTGAGGGAGAAAGGGAAGAAATTTACATTAGGAGAAACTAACACAACACCGACTCCTGATCTAGTAGAAGAACAACTGCCATCAAATTCTAGCATCCAAACATCATCTGAACTACCAATGCTGACAGTATCAAAATCAAGAATTTCTTGGTGTGGAGCAGAAGATCTTTATGATTTTGTAACAATACTTTCACAATTAACTGGAACCTCATTGAGTGGAATGACATCTTCAATCTTAGGAACAACCTCTAAACCATCATCAACATGTAGGAAATAATTACCCATACCTGATGATTTGAAAATAATTTGTGCCTGTTGAGCATCAGACTTGACAACGATGTATTTTGATTCTTTTTCTAGAAGTAACTTTTGGATAACTCTTTTAACAGGAATATGAGCCTTAGTCATATCCATGTTTAACTCACCTCCCACATCTCTACAAAAATTTCTTCCCAACAATAGACCATAGGAAGCCATCACATCAGCTACCAGTACTGTCCTCTTAATCTTCTTTTCTAGGAATGCAACAAAAGCAAACTGCATGTCCTTGATCTGACCTATCAAGGGGGATTTCTTGTTATCCATAGAGAAACATCTTCAAAATGTTTTGGTCAAAGTTAAACCAAGGGCATTGGCAACTTTTGATGGCATAACATTATTAGATGCCCCGGAATTGATTACATAGTTACTAAGCTTGTAACCATTTATTAACAAAGAGATATAGAATGGTTCCATCTTTTCTATAAGAGAAGGGGAAGTCACTAAGTTATTTTGAAGTAAGTTAGACTTGGGAAGATTACTAGGAGTAGTATCTTTTTCTTTAACTAACTTGACCAAACGGTCGAGTTGATCTAGATTAGATCTCAAAATTTCAACCTCAAACATTTGTATTTTGGTTTTCCTAGCATGGTCTAAAATATCAGATGACTGAAAAGAATTCATAAAAGATTGATTTGGGTTCTCATTTTGAGAACTTAAAATATTAGGTACACTAGTCTTCGATGCACGTGTAGAAGAATTGACAGGTGCAAAAAAATTGACAGCAGTCAAAGAATCACTTACACTTTTATCCTTCGCGACATCCTTTGAGATAGAATTGTCTTTTGTGGGATTTGGTATGGGAGTCCCACGCTTAGCAATAGAAACTAGGAAACATTGAGAATCCTTGATTTGAATAGAATCATCACTCTTCACAATGACAGGTGGTTGGGTTTCTTGTGCTTGCGAATGGGTGAATACCAAAGACATCCGCATCACATGTGTTTGGCGTATCAACTTATTGATATTGCATAAACATGATATTAGAGTTTCCAGCCAACTTTGCATCATCTTCTTGATGCAAATTGGTGTCTCATTCACCAAAAGGGGGAAGATCATTCTGTTCAGCTTCATAACAACCTGTAGCTGAATTTTGGGGTGGTGCTTCCAACACAAGCCTCTCTAGAGTGGGAGGCAATTTATTTTGATTACGCATGGCATAATTGGAAGCATTATTTCGACAAGTCCTTCTTGGAACATCACGATAAGAAGTATTTCCTGGTGAGGAAATTTGCTTCTTAAGTGCTGACAACTCATTTGTTAACTTTTGTATCATGGGATCAACATAATTTGTTGAAGAAAAAGATGAATCGGCAATTTGATTATTCCTAACCTTGTTAGGATCTCTCCTTATCCTACCAGCAAGGATAAGATCATCTTCGACTGATATAGCCATCATTGCACAATGGACAAATCTGTAGGATTATTTCTTCACAAAAGAAATCTCACCTTTGGTAATTGAGCGTTGATAAAGAAGCATTTCAAATTTCTAGTGGTGGGTTGTGAAGCAACTGGAATGTGATTGTGCAATCTATTGAACTTTGCTACAAACTCATGCATAGCTTCCTGAGGTTCTTTTTTCATTTGAGTTAACTGTGCCAGTAGCGCGTGATCATCTTCGGCAGATTTGAACCTTGCTTCAAATAGTGTTCTGAGAGTTGCCCAATTTATGATACAAACATTTGGAAGATGATAGAACCAATCGACAGTGGCTCCATGCAAAGTCTCAATGAACAATCTCACCGAAACATCTTCATTCTCAACACCTAGGACTCCACATGAGATGTAGAAGGCAGCAATGTGTTCATCCAGGTGTTGAGAACCATCCCCCAAAAATTTAGGAAAAATTTTTCACGTGCCTTTGGGAAGTTCATGCAAAGGTGCGGTCAAGTTCAATGGACCAAAAGCGGTACCCCAAGGGCCAGCAGTAGCCATCCTTAACAGATTATATGGTGGTAATACAAAATGACTTGCAAGTGGAACAAATAAGACTTGCAATCTTGACGCCTCACTTGGTATGGGAGATCATCGTGTAGAAGGAGGAAAACTTCATGTCCGCTGCAAAGGAAAATGCGTCTATCAAGGTGTCACAAAAGGAAAATTATGTTGCTACAGAAACTCAAAAGTAGGATCAACAACTCCTACTAATCGTTGCCCACAAGTATAACTTCGATCAGCCAGATTATGATTTATGAGAAAATCAGCAAAAATGGATATTACAATGAAAATAGCACTGCAACCCAAAGGGAAAATACCGGTTGGACATCGCTCCCCAGTAGAGTTGCCAAAAAACTGTTGGGTGAATATTTTGTCACTAGCGTACCAATGAGAAAATATATGATTCACACAAAGCTATGTTGAGAAATTAATCTCTCCCCTCATCAAGGGGAGGTTCCCTTTGAAATTTCTTCTCCAATTAATAAGAAATTAAAACCTGTGGGTTAGTGTTGGACATATAACTCTCTTTTTTCAAAGTTAATGTATTCTCCCTTCACTTTGTTACAATTTTCCTATCACTTTGATACTTAAGGAAATGAACGAATTAATCCAACAAACTATACCAAGATTTTATAAGCAAGAAGCACAAAGTCTTTCTTGAATATAACACTAACATAACTAATTATCACAATGGTAAGGAATTAAATCTTGCAGCTCAAAGTCTTCAAGTATAATTCCTTAATCCTTAAAACTACAAGCAATAGTAGCAATACACAGCCTACTACTAATCACTTAACAATAGAAAATTTCCCAAATATTCAAGGAGCAAAAAGTCTACTTTCACAATCCAAGAACTCTTTTACCCACTTAACAATACCTCCTATATCAAGAAATTCTAGAACATATATAAGTCATGAACGTAAGAACATCAACTCATATAAACAATTTTTGACACAACACAAAGTTTGTGATCAAATAAAATTTCTTTCTTTATTTGCTTGATCAAATCTTCACAACAAAAGCTCAAAGTCTTAGTTGAAACAAAAATTGAGCAAACTTTTGCTTAGCATAATAAAAGATAAAAAAATACAAATGAGGGTCCTCCTTATATATAAGAAGAGTGGAGAAAAACGTGGGCATAGTTGACTAATTCAACAACACAGTCCCACTTGACTACAACTACAACAGAAAGAAAATATACAGCTATGGGAGAACTTGCAACATCTAACAATGCAACTACATGAAAATAAAATGTCAAAAAGGGACACTTTATTAATCTTTCTCATCCTCATTTGATTTGTGGAATTCGTCAGGATGGCCTCCATCTCTTCTTGGTTCGACATTGGGGTAGAACCTGTGATTACACGAACATGGGAAATTGTATCCTCAACCTATACATATTTCTTTTTCCCGTCCTTCAGCATGGATGCGAGGACCTCAAAACTGACTTGGATCTCCAGTAACTTATGGAATGCACCAAGTGAGAAATCTTGTCCCATGCAATGATCCATTAAGGAAAGAAATTCCTACATCACTAGTAACGAGATTCTGATTGTCATCATACAGATAACAAGGAAGGTCGGCAATTCTAGAAGAAATGAGATCAATATCATCATCACCTTCTTTCCTCTCTCGATTCAACTCTGCTGTCCTCAACCTTATTTTCTCTTTCTTGTGAGACAATAGCGACAAGATTTGGATATATATTTCCTTTGAAGGCACCACTTTATTTTCAATGAGGACATCTATTCTGAAGTCCTCCATTTCTCTCCAAAGGATTGTACTCTTCTCAATATCTTCAATCTCCTGAGATAATGAAGTTTTGACACTTTTCATCTGACTTTGGATCACTTCAAAATCGGTCAATAACCCAATTGTTGAACTTAGGAGATGAGACCCTTTTGATTTTAGCCATGCAATCCACTCATCCACCACTTGGCCTTTGGCTCCTACCTATTCAATTTTCTTAAGAGCTTCAGTGTCTATTGAGGATCCTATGGGCTCAACTTCCTGGGAGGATTGTGTAACTTTCTTGAAGAACATTAGTCAATTGTTCACATTTCTATTTTAATTCATTCTTCTCATCCCTCTCTTGGTCAAGTCTCTGTAACAAAGAGTTAAAAGTTGTCTAAGAATCCAGCTTAACACTCTTATGCATCTCCTCCCAAAGCTCCACGGTTTGCATGATGTAATCCTCAGGTTGTATATCATCTTTATTTTTATCTAATGATGGTACCATGACCTCAACATACTTCCTTTTAGAAGCCGGGTCTACTAACACCTGAGAGATAGTCTTCGACTTCTTTGTTCCTTTGGGCTTTGGAGGAACCAACTACTCAAAATCAAACTCATCAGGTGAAATTACCCATTTCTTCCTCTTAGGTTCTACTACCTCCATCCAAGGTGGTAATTCTGGATTGGCGAGTGTAGTAGTAGCTTCTTGCTGAGTCTCACTTGGTATTTCAGGAGCAAACTAGCTTGAACTTGTAGTGGTTGTAGATGTTGTTATTGATATCAATGCTGAAGTATCTAATGATATACCTATTGATGTAGTAACAACTGCTAATGTTGACCATTCTTCAATTATGGCCACAGAAGAGAGAGTGGAAGGTGCAGTGGAAACAATTTGAGTACTAACCAAAGGTGGAATTTTCATTATGACCACTGTAGTAGAAACAACTTCAGTTCTTACCAGATATGGAATTTCTATTATGACCACCATAGAAGGTAAAGTCATCATCTGGTGTTCTGCAAACACTTTCTCCATAGCTTCAGGAAACTCCAACATTGAAGATTCAAGGGTGGTTGAGGGAATATCATCCAGACTAGAAAAGTTGGATAATGCAAAAAAATTGTTGACCAGTCTTTGACTGCGTCATATCCATGTGCAGGTCCTCATCATCAAATTCCTCTTCCTCTTGATCAGAATCAGAATCGATGGAATGGATAATCACGTCTGATTGAGTTGGCACCTGTGAAGTGGCTGAGACATTAAATTCACCAAGATATGACATTTCTTCAACCTTTACTTCCTCTTGTTGAGGAATTTCACCTTCTTCTATCTCCTTCTCTTTTTCAGTATCTCTAGAAGTCTATTGTTCGAGTTCCTTTGTTGCTATCTCCTGCACTACTAAAGATGATTCACCTTTTTTGGACCCTTTAATCATGAACTTTATTTTTTTTCCTTTCCCCTTAGATTGCGTTGTAGGGGCCAAGGATAGTGCTTGTGAATCTGCTTTGCCCTTGGTTCTTGTTTCAGTAGTGGCTGTCTTACCAAGTGGACCATCACTATTATCGTCATCTTCAAAACTAGCAGAAAATTGTTTCATTCTAAGATTCTTTTTTAACAACCATGCATTGGTGTTTGGCAAAATGGGATAAATTCTTTGAGTGATAGACTTACTCTCCTTTTTCAACCATTGCACCGGTGGAAGTGGAGAGTCGGCAATCTTCATTTCATAATAAGTTGGGTCTATTATGTCATTGGTGTCTTCCATGGTCATTGGGATCTTTGCCAAATCCAAATTTTCAATCTGCTCCAGGGTAAGACAACTAAAATCCATTCTTCTTATGTCTTCCTCATCTTGGCAATCCGCCCACACATCCTCGAACCTAAAAACATGGGTGTAGTTTCTTTTGAGCTTATTCTTCATGCCATGAAAATCAAAATTGCTGTGTGCTTTGACTCTTCTCATAATGTTCCATTGCATCTCTTCCTCCATGTTCTTGGCCTTGAGGTTAATTAAAATTGAGTACCTGCCAATAGATTCTGGGAACTCTAACCCCATCTTATGTTCTTGTGATTGCTTTTCATGCACATAGATTAGTTGCCAACACAACTCCATGAGAATGATCTTATCAAAAGGATACCCTGGTAAAATGAAGGGTTTACCTGAGAAACATCTGATCCAGATGTAAGTGAATGTTCGAAACTAAAGAAAAACACATCCAAAATGAGACACCCTATTATATGCAGCCTTTGATAATCTAGTATTCTGCAAGATTTTATCAAACATGCACTTGCACACAACAAAGAAGGCATCATTGACTCTTCTAAAATATTCTTGATCGTGAGTTGATCATAGTATTACCAGACAGGTACTAATATCCTGTCACCTTTGGTAGATAAACCTAGATATTGCCTCATAGATGTGGTTGCATAAACCAGGTAAGAGGTCATATAAAATTTCAATGTCACTTTGACTTCTTTCAACTGCACGTAGAGTGCATCATTGATCTGCTCACCCCAATCAATCTTAGCAACCCGTTTCCTGATTATATTTATGTAATAACACATCCAACTTTGAAAGTAATGAGAATCCTTTAAACCCTTCACTCTTGCCAACATGGTGACCATATCATTGTACTCCTCATTGAAGTCACTCCTGTGGAAATACTTAGGCCATCATAAGGTGGTATAATTTCTATCAGTAGAGAGGTACATTGTATCTATCACTTTCTTGCATTTTACCTCATTTTTCTCATAGTACTCTTGAGCACTTTCTTGAGAAATGTCTACTACTTCCTCGACTGAAGAACCTTTGAAAACACTATTGAAGAAAACACTATCCAAAGTCATGATCACATTTTAATCTGCATCCCTAACCTATCTTGTATTCGGATACAAGTGATCTGCTACTACAAGTACAAAATCCAGATCATGAGCTGTAAGTGGGAAGGAAGCATATTTATGCTACTCAGATTTGATCAAGTTTGTTAGGCAGGAAAGAGATTTTGAAACTCGATCAATAAACTCCTGCATACTGACATGACCAATTTTTGTATCTTTGATCTCCTTGATGTTTGAATCTACTAAAATTTCTAGGTATAAATTCAAGTACTTATCATACTTGTACTTCATCTTGTTTGCTGATGTTTTACCCGGTGAAGATTCCAACTGACTCGAAGAAGGCTCTGATTTATCGTGAGAGGGACTTAACATTTGTAAATGACTGCATTCAACACTAAGGATTAGCTTCTTCAATAGTTATCATCATCAATAAAACCAAATTTTATGAATCAGATCAAAAAATCAGACTCAGAACAGGCTTGGGAGCAAAACTGTCAAAAATGATAGGTCAGGGGAAAAAGTCCAATCTGCACCTTAGGAGTCAAAATTTGCACATTGGACTTTAAATTCCGACGTACAAAGATAAAACATCTTTACTTACATATTAGACTTTAAAGTCCGATGTGCAAATTGGGGAAATTCATCGGAGTTAGGAAAAATCATTAGCACATTGGACTTTAAAGTTTGATGTGCAGATGTAAATCATTCGGAAGACCAACACATCGGATTTTAAAGTCTAGTGTGTTGGGGAAGGGCAACCAATTGACATGTTGGGTTTTAAATCCCGACATGTCAATTGGATAATCTCCTCTTGCATATCGGACTTTAAAGTCCGATATGTGAGGTTTACCCTCCTGCATATCAAACTTTAAAATCTGATATGCGTAGAGATCTTTGTTTATCAACCTGCATGTCGGGCTTTAAAACCCGACGTGTAGGTGAGGGGAGAATGAAAATGGATCAAAGCAGCAATCGGACAATAAAATCCGATTGCCCTCAACCCGAAGAGAAGGTTTAAGAGCAATTGGATTTTAATGTCCAATTGCCCTCCGACAACAACAAAAAGGAATGCCAAAGGAAAAGGAAAAGATGATAAAACAAACAAAAACCCTACCTAAATCCACGCAGCCGAAGAAAATCAAGTGATTGGTGATGAATCGAAGTTGAATTTGTGAGAAGAAGAGAAGGAGGGCACGTGCAGAAGATAAAACTTAAAACAAAAATGAAGAAATAACCGCAAAAGATTAATAAATAACCTTAAAATTAGCAATAAATACGCTCATTAATGCTAATTGCACAGTGCATGTTGGACTTTAAAGTCTGACATGCAGGACTAAAACCCTTGCAAGTCGGACTTTAAAGTCTGATATGCAACTTTAAACAAATCAACCTGCAGGTCAGACTTTAAAGTCCGATCTACAGGGGAAAACCAAACCTTTGAACATCGGAATTTAAAGTCTGATGTGCAATTACCTTTGAAAAGAAGGAACTTTAAAGTTTGACGTGCAGGAAAAACTACAAATCTTAAAAACTTTTAAAAAAAAACATTAAAAACGAAAAGCGAAATGACTTAACCGACGGAGTCGATCAAGCTCTCCTGGAGGTCGTAAGTTATGAAATAGACCAATTTCATAGGGTTGCCTCATGATTTTGGTCATGCTGAAATCGAGGACAACAAGTTTTCAAAGCCAATTCCATTTGCAAAAAGTTCAGTTCTGAAACTGAACATTGTTAAGCAGCAGTTTGAAGCCCACTTTGAAAATTTATATTTTGTGTCTAGTTGACCTAAATTTTAAATGGTGGTACCCTATGATTCTCAATAAAATTATCTATGATACCCCAAGTTTGTAGCCCCCCAGCTCATTGTTTGATCACTTTTTGAAGCCCATTCCAAATGTACTTTTTTAGGGTTTCAACATTAGCAATATCCTAATTTTCAGAGAACCCAACTTTGATGGTGAATAATTTTTGCATGTGACCTAATTAGGTCAAACCCTCTTGCACATGTACTTAGGGTATATTCATCTACCAGTTTACCAAGTGGCAGCTCATGAAGTGATGATTTGATATTTTTTCAAGTCAGGGTTTGGAGGCTACTTAGGTTGATTCAACAGGTTCAGATTAAGAAAAGTCTAAATAGGCAAATTTGAACGTGAATATATTTTTCCTTGGATGTCACAATGATGATCCATTAGATGCCCTAGATTATATGTTTTACAGTCTATCAGCATGCCAACTCTTAGGGTTTGATCAAGTGTTTTGCTCAGTTTTTAAAGCTCGTTTCAGGAGCTACTCAGGTGTTTTGAGAAAATGTCAAAGTTGCAAAAATGATCAAGTGGAAGATCCTAAATTCAATTTCTCACTCCCCTGGCACATTCAGTTAGTGAATCAGTGCATTCCCTATAGTTCAGTTGTTTGAGACAAAAAAAAATTTAGTCGGGCCCACTTTAGGGCCCGACTAAGGCTGATGCACAATGTGACTATTAAGGCTTCAAATATTAAATATATGTTATTTTTAATCAAATTGATTAAAATAATATTATATTTAAATACAATATGGGGATAAAATGTTCTAGAGCATTTATTTGTATTATCAAAGGAGGGCCTTGAATGATCAAGATATCTAGCAGTGCTATGTGAAAGCATTAATTAAATTATTTAAATGATTTAATACAAAATGGGAATGTGAGAAAAAATGCTTGATTTAAATCTTTAATGTGCCCATAAATAATCTCTAGTGGGCCAGTAAATATGAGGTATTGTGGATTATTCAAATTTTCCTCGAACAACCTTGGTGAAGGAAAATAAAATCAAGATTTAATCACTTTAATAAATGATTCATGTCTCCACCCAAAAGGCCATTGGTGGGCCCTGTCCAAACCATGGGAAGAATGAAGTTTCAAATTTTTGAAGGGTGGCTCCTTTTATTTTTATCCCATGTGGTCATTATTGGGGAGTGGGAACAATGAAGGATAAGGTAAGTTGTGGGGTAGGGATCAATCCCTTACCCTGCACGATAAAGGAAGGCCATGTCAGAAACCGCGGGATAAGGCACCATAGAAGGAGAGGGGTAAGATGTTATCCTGTGGGGAGAAGTCAAGGGCAGAATCCACCCACGAGATAAGGATTTCACGCAGGATGGAAAGTAAGTTATTGTCTCGGGCAGCTCAAGAGGCAGATGAAGACACCCACGAGGTAAAAAGATTGCACAAGGTAGGGGAAAAAAGCTTATCCCGTAGAGGAAAATGGGATAAAAAATTAAACGTGGGAAGGGAGAAGAACTTAGGTTAAAAGGGATTGCTCGACAACAAGGAAACTCAAATTAGGGTTTATGGTGCAAGACACTCTTTGCAGTGTTTCTTCAATCCAAAAGAGATGATTGCAAAGCGAAGGAGGATTTGTTTTTGGTCCTTGTGCAAGCGATAGGAGAAAAATTAACCAAGGCAATTGTAAATGTACACATTGATATGTGTTCTTTGTTTCTTTGTGGATCTAAGATGTCGCTATCACTTCAGATGGAAGGGCAGAATACTACTTATATCCTTCAAGCCAATGCAAAAAATGGAGGGTCTGACATGGGAAATACACCAGTAAGGGTTGTATGTGATGCAGAGGGCATGGGCTAGAGGTTGTATGCCTTTGCATAAAACATTAGCGAGAGGATTTGCAGATTGAGTTCCGCAACCTTTCCTAGTATCCTCTTGCCTTATGCTAGGGTAAAACTTGGTCAAAATGACATGGATGCGAAATGTGAAACATAGACATGACGTATGAACTTTTCCAAACGATGGGGGTAGTGTATGTTCCAAGTGTGAAGTGAGATGGAGCCATTTTTGTGATATACGACAGAGGGTGTTGTTGCATATGAAGAATCAGGCTCTACACCCTTCCCAACCCCCCTCTCTTGAGCCTATGAAGAGGCTTGGAGATAAGATTTTGCTTCTCAGCCAAAGCATAAAAGTTAGAGGAGTCTTGTTGAATATTGTGGTTATAACTATTTTTGCAGACACAGATGCAATGTGAGATCAAAGATTAATGCCCAATCATATCCCTATGATTGGTTGTGTTGATCAGAGTATTGTCTTTAATCTTATTTCAATATCATATTACCAAAAGAATGAGACCTTTATTTAAGTGTCTGTGTAGAAATGACTAGGGTTGATGTTGGATATCTTGTATTTGGGGCAAATAATATAGAATTTTGGCTCTGAAGACGCAAATATGCCAAGTTCATTCATGTTAATGCAGAGAGAAAGTATGTAAAAATGGGTGAAATATTTTGGAGGTAGGGTGTTTGGCACAAAAAAATAATATTTTTACTAAAATGTGTGTATAGGAACAAATTTATTAACCAGATGAAGACTGTTACTAATGTGTCTCCAAAAGATAAGATCAAAAAGTGCAAATTTATTTTGCTGAGTGAGAATATTGTTCTAGGTGAATAGGCAATTTTAAGGGGGGGTCATTGTATAGTAAGTTTCTATAAAATGATGCTTATTGCAAAGGGTGAAATGTTAATCTCAAGTAATAGAGTAAATGTGAATGCTTATTCTATACTCATTGAAGATTTGAAAGGTGAAGATTATTTAACAAAAGACTCTGGGTAGGGGTTGCAATATGGGATATGTAATATTTGAGAGTGGCCATTAAGTGTTATTGTTTTTACTAAAAATGTGAGTAAAAGGGCAAATATGTAGAAAATGATGGAGAAATAACAGAGCAGTTGTGCAAAGAGGAGACTACCCAATTTTGATAAAAAGAAAATAACTGCACAAGGGGTAAATTTAATTTTAATAGGGCATTGGTCAAAAGGGAAAGTTTAGATTATGACAAGTTATCTCAACAAGGGGAGAAATTTGCCATTTTCAGTGAAAGTGAAGATGTAAGCTAAAGGTCACATGTCCTTTCCACCTAAAGGGGGTATTTTTTCTATTCATAAGATACAGAGGGTAAAAACTAATAAGTCATTTCTGTAGAGGGGGATTTTTGCCATTTTTGGGTAGATTGAAAAGTGTAGCTAAAAGTCATTTTCTGACTTTCACCAAAATGGAATTTTTTTTAGTTTTCAAATCAAATGAAAAAGTGGACTCCTGCAACAAGTGGTTAGCAACCAAATATAGTAATATTGGGAAAGGGTGTAGAGCTGAATTGGCAAGTGCTAAAAAAAGGGTAATTTTTTCTGATTTTTCAACAATTTCTAGTAGGGTGTGCAGGTGCATATTTTTAGAAACTTTTGAAGGATGAAGTGCAGGCTTTAGAGATGTAGATTTCAGTGTAGAGGACAAGTCTTTTTCAAGGATTATTTTAGGGTTCTAATTAGGTCTTCCTCTCTTTCAATGATGGTCTTCTCTTCTTCTCATTTTGGATGATTTCTGGGTGCAACTTTTGTAAGTGTTGGAAGCAAGACTTCAATGCACAGTTCTAAGTTAGTGTAGCTTTGATTTTTTCTCTTTTAGCATATAATATTTTGCTTTCAGATAGTTATAGCCAACATGCAAAAAAGTTTTATGCATTTTCTCAAGTTGTCTCCTTCTTGTATTGATGCCATTTTTTGAAATAAAAGATCAAGTATCATTCTTGTTTTGTCCCAACAAGTTTGGTGTCATTTTGTCTTTCAGCTTGTTTTCAAGGAAGAGATTAAAAGACTAAGATAAAATGAGAAATGGTGTTAATATATGTAGGATTTTTTAGCCCCCCAAATCATTGTTTGATCAATTTTTGAAGCCCATTCCAAACGTACTTTTTTAGGGTTTCAACATCAGCAATGTCCAGATTTTCAGAGAAGCCAACTTTGAGGGTGAATAATTTTCACATGTGACCTAATTAGGTCAAAACCTCTTGCACATGTATTTAGGGTATATTCATCTACCAGTATGCCAAGTGGCATCTCATGAAACGATGATTTGATATTTTTTCAAATCAGGGTTTGGAGGCTACTTAGGTTGATTCAACGGGTTCAGATTCAGGAAAAGCCTAAATAGGCAACTTTGACAGTGAATATCTTTTGCCTCAGATGTCAGAATGACGATCCGTTAGATGCCCTATATTTTATGTTTTGCAATCTATCAACGCAACAACTCTCAAGGTCTGATCAGATGTTTTGCTCAGTTTTTAAAGCTCATTTCAAGAACTACTCAAGTGTTTTGGGAAAATGTCAGTTGCAAAAATGATCAAGTTGAAGATCCTAAATTCAATTTCTCGCTCCCCAAGCACATTCAGTCAGTGAATCAATGTATTCCTAGTAGTTCAATTGTTTGAGAACGAAAAAAACATTTAGTCGGGCCCACTTTGGGGCCCAACTAAGGCTGAAGCACAATGTGACTATTAAGGCTTCAAATATTAAATATATATTATTTTTTAATCAAATTTATTAAAATAGTATTATATTGAAATATAATATGGGGATAAAATGTTTAAGAACATTTATTTAAATTAGCGAAGGAGGCCCTTGACTGATCAAGATATCCAACGGTGCTATGTGGAAGGATTAATTAAATTATTTAAATGATTTAATACAAAATGGGGATGTGAGAAAATTTGATTGATTTAAATCTTTAATGTGCCCATAAATAATCTCTAATGGGCCCATAAATATGGGGAATTGTGGATTATTCAAATTTTCCTTGAATAACCTTGGTGAGGGAAAAGAAAGTCAAAATTAAATCACTTTAATAAATGATTCATGTCTCCACCCAAAAGGCCATTGGAGGGCCCTATCCAAACCATGAGAAGAATGAAGTTTCAAAGTTTTTAAGGGTGGATCCTTTTATTTTTATCCCATGTGGTCATGATTGGGGAGTGGGAATAGTGTGAGATAAGGTAAGTTGTGGGGTACAGATCAATCCCTTACCCCACACGATAAAGGAAGGTCGTGTCAGGACCCGCAAGATAAGGCACCGTAGAAGGAGAGGGGTAAGATGTTATCCTGCCGGGATAAGTCAAGGGCAGAATCCACCCATGAGATAAGGATTTCACATAGGATGCAAAGTTCTTATCTCGTGCATCTCAAGAGGCAGATGAAGACACCCGCAGGGTAAAAAGATTGCACAAGATAGGGGCAAAAATCTTATCCCGCAAAGGAAAATGGGGTAGAAAATGAAATGCGGGAAGGGAGAAGAACTTAGGGTAAAAGAGATTGCTTGACAACAAAGGGAAATCACATTAGGGTTTATGGCACGAGACACTCTTTGCAAAAATTCTTCAATGCAAAGGAGATGATTGCAGAGTGAAGGAGGATTTTCTTTTGGTCCCTGTGCAAGTGATAGGAGTGATATTAACTAAGGCGATTGTAAATGTGTACATTAATATGTGCTCTTTGTTGCTCTGCAGATCTGAGATGTTGTTCTTACTTCAGATGGAAGGGCAGATTATTGCTTATATCCTCCATGGGAATGCAAAAAATGGAGGGTCCGACATGGGAAATACAACAGTAAGGGTTGTATGTGATGCAGAGGGCACGAGCTATAGGTTGCATGCCCATGTGTAAAATATTAGCGAGAGTATTTGCAGACCGAGTTCCACAACCTTTCCTAGTATCCTCCTGCCTTATGCTGGGGTGAAAATTGGCCAAAATAACATGCATGCAAAATGTGAAACATAGACACGATGCATGAACTTTTCCAATCAATGGGGGTAGTGTATGTTTCATGTGTGAAGTGAGATAGAGTCATTTTTGTGATATACGACAAAGGGTGTTATTGCATACAAAGAATCGGGCTCTACGCCCTTCCTAGTCCCCCTCACCTGAGTATGTGAAGAGTGTTGGGGATAAAATTTCGCTTCTCAGCCAAAGCATAAAATTTGGAGGAGTCTTGCTGAATATTGTGGTTACAACTATTTTTGCAGACATGGATGCAATGTGAGATGAAAGATCAATGCTCGAGCATATCCCTGTGATTGGATGCCTTGATCAGAGTATTGCCTTTAATATTATTTTGATCTCATATTACCAAAAGAATGAGACCTTTATTTGAGTGCCTGTGCAGAAATGACTAGGGTTGATGCTAGATAGCTTGCATTTCAGACAAATAATATAAAATTTTGGCTCTGAAGATGCAAATCTACCAAGTTCATTCATGTTAATGTAGAGAGAGAGTGTGTAAACATGGGTGAAAGATTTTGGAGGTAGGGTGTTTGGTATAGAAAAGTAAAATATCTTTACTAAAATGTGCGTAAAGGAACAAATTTCTTACCCAAATGAAGATTGTTACTAATGTGTCTGCAAAAGATAAGATCAAAAAGTGCAAATTTATTTTGTTGAGTGAGAGTATTGTTCTAGATGAAGAGGCAACTATAAGGGGGGGTCATTGTATAGTAAGTTTCTATAAAATGATGCTTATTCTAAAGGGTGAAATGTTAACCTCAAGTAACAGAGTAAATGTGAATGCTTATTTTGTACTCATTGAAGATTTGAAAGGTGAAGATTACTTAACAAAAGAATCTAGGTAGGGGTTGCAATATGGGATATGTAATATTTGAGAGTGGCCATTAAGTGTTATTATTTTTACTAAAAATGTGAGTAAAAGGGCAAATATGTAAAAAATGATGGAGAAATAATAGAGCAGATGTCCAAAGAGGAGACTTCCCAATTTTGATAAAAATAAAATAACTACACAAGGGGTAAATTTAATTTTACCAGGGCATTGGTCAAAAGGGAAAATTCAAATTATGATAGGTTATTTCAACAAGGGGAGAAATTTGCCATTTTCAGTGAAAGTGAAGATGTAAGCTAAAGGTCACATGTCTTTTCCACCTAAAGGGGGTATTTTTTCAGTTCAGAAGACAAAGAGGGTAAAAACTAATAAGTCATTTTTTGCAGAGGGGGATTTTTGCCGTTTCTAGGTAGATTGAAAAGTGTAGCTAAAAGTCATTTTCTAACTTTCACCAAAATGGAAAATTTTTTCAGTTTTCAAATCAAATGGAAAAGTGGACTCCTACAACAAGTGGTCAGCGACCAAATATAGTAATCTTGGGCAAGGGTGTAGATTTGAATTGGCAAGTGCTTAAAAAAGGGCATATTTTTCAGATTTTTCAACAATTTCTAGCAGAGTGTGCAAGTGCATATTTTTAGCAAATTTGAAGGATGAAGAGCAAGCTTTAGAGATGTAGATTTCAATGTAGAGGACAAGTCTTTTTCAAAGATTATTTTAGGGTTTTGATTAGATCTTCCTCTCTTTCAATGATATTCTTCTCTTCTTCTCATTTTGAATGATTTCTGGGTGCAACTTTTGTAAGTGTTGGAAGCAAGACTTCCATGCATAGTTCTGAGTTAGTTTAGTTTTGAGTTTTTCTCTTTCAGCATATAATATTTTGTTTTTAGATAGTTATAGCCAGCATGCAAATAAATTTTATGAGTTTTCTCAAGCTGTCTCCTTCTTCTATTGATGTCATTTTATGAAATAAAAGATCAAGTATCTTTCTTGTTTTGTCCCAACAAGTTTGGTGTCATTTTGTCTTTCAGCTTCTCTTCAAGGATGAGATTAAAAGCCTAAGATAGAATGCGAAATGGTGTTAATATATGCAGGATTTTCAAGAATGGTTGCAGGGAAGCTTCAAGGGAGAATGTTGATGTCATGCATTTATGCTTAAAACTAGCTGGTTATGTTCATCCTATTTGGATTAATTTGTTACTTGTTGTAGGTTGATTCTGCTGCCCCGACAAGGCACCGTTCATGGGGCTTGCACCCATTTTTAAAAATCATTTGTTAAATCAAAATATCTTCTACTTTTGGCATTTCTTTCTGCATTAGGAGTAAGATTAGTGTAGAAACCCCCATCCTCAGTGAAGTGCATAGATACTTAGAAAATAAGGTTAAAGCCAAAACTAGGAGTTCATCCATCTTCCTTAGTACATTTCATTGAGATGATCTATTGTAAGTTTTAGTGTCTTGAGTTTCATGAAGCTAAAAGTTATTAGACACTGCATAGGTTCAGCCACCTTGGTCTCGTAGAGCCAAAAGTGGAGGAGATTTTTAGTGCTTGTGATTGAATCCCATTCGTTGGCCAAATCTTTCCTTGATTTTGTCGATGATTTAGTGGTAGTTCCTCTAGAACTCGGGGACTATTGGTTTGGGAACCAACAGGTTGTACGAGAAATTCCACCTTTGGTGGGTGATTCACCATTAGTGGAATTATATATTATTTTCTACTACCTACCCCTACCTACCCTTGCATTTTATTGGGCCATATGTCATTATTATGTGCTTGCATTTCCCTATGGCATTGCCTATATATGCAAGCACATGTACATTATACTCAATTGGGAATTTTGCATCTTGATGAGAATATAGTTTGTTGTTGCCTTTTTTTTTCTTTGCTTTTGTGCTATTCATTGGCCTCTAGATCTTGGGTTGCTATAGGAAAATTATTACATGGTATCAGAGCCTATATGGTGCCATGGATAGTCATTTGAGAGAATTTTGATACAATTTGGGGTTTTGTATTTTGGAGATTTCTATTGCATGTTAATATTGGAGCTTGTTGGGTCAAATCCAAGGTTACCATTGGGTTGAGAAGGTTCTAATAAGTTAGAATTGCCCTTTGTTTCGTCCAAATCCAACATTGGAGGCCAAATCTAGAACCATTTGAAGGTGGAGGGTGGTTACTTGTCACAGGAATGATCTGCAATTTTGGAGTACTTGGCCAAAATCTGACATTACCATTGCACTTAAAAGGCCCCAAAACCCCAAAATCGCTAGTTCATTCATCAAAATTGGAGCTGGGCACCCAAAGTCTGAATTTAATTAACCTTCTAGCTTGCAATAGTGATAAATCTGAAACTAACTCCACCTCTCCATTAGGTTCTTTTGTAGAGTCGCCATCTCTTTGCAAAATTCAAAATTTTAAACAACTAGAATTTCTTCACAGGTCAAAGTTGTTCAACAACCAGCACTGCGACATCTTCTTATCATCATATGGCATCATATGAATTCCATCCTCAACTTGTTAGGGTACTTCATCATGCGAGCTCAAATCTGCTTCATCTCTTCTCCAAATTATTTGGTTCTTCTTCAAATAATGCACAGTGGTATAGAGATCTCAGAGTCGCCACTCACAATTTTGGAGGTTTTGTAATAGTCATGAAATAGGGACAAATCTAGACAAACTTGCATTGAAAGATGAAATACAACAAATTCTCAAGCAACATTCATGAGAATTGAATTGACTGACAAAGGACAGATTAAGAAGCTCATAACTCTATGAGGCAAAAGATTTGGGTCCTATGACATGGGAGCAAAGCTCAACCATCAAACCACAGAAAAACCCAGAAAACTTTATGCAATATTTTCCCTAGCAGAGTCGCCATTTTGTTGGTGACTCGGATGGGACAATATCAACTATATATTAAGCCAATATTTTCTAAACATAGATTTTCCACAGTTCTTTCCCCAATAGAGTCACCATTTTGTTGGTTCCCAAATTGGGTTTTATGCTTTGAAAGCCACCAATACACTCAATCCAATTTCTATGAAGCAACCAACTTCAATTGTGGAAATTATCATGAGGATTGGACCAACTGATAAGGATTCTGCAAATCCTTCTACGCTTTGGGCTCTGCAAAACCTAGGAGGGTAATCCCTTTAGTGAATTTCTCGATCTCTGCACCACACTCAAAGATTCACTAAAACAAAGTAGATTATCTCATAATGCGGCTCAACAACAGGGAGAATGCTCAGGGATGGAAAATCCTTCAGTGATCCTCAACCTAACTGGAGCATGAGATGGGTCAGATAAACAATAACATACATGAAATGAAAGGTATTCTGATAATCAACAAATTATAGCAGTTCATTAGTGAATTTGAAACAAGACTGATATTTAAAGACAGTTACAAGCAGTGATTAGTGCCTTACTCCATTGGACACCTGAAGATACAAAATGTAAACTGAAGACACAACAAAATTTTATCTAATAGTATAAGATCTAAGATAATACTACCTTACAATATATCTCATTTGCAATCCCAACCCAAACTGCTTATCTAAATCCCTCCATAAGCCCTATCGCTCTTTAATCCCACTCAAACATTTAATCAACCCCTTAGGTCAAAGCATGAAATGAAAAATTACATACATCACAACAATGCAACAAATGAAAAAACCCTTGATTCTATTCATTTGAAAAATGACACAATTATACATTGGAGAGAAATAGATCAGAATTTTATTTCTATTGAATAAAATTCCTACTTTTGTCACAAAATAAAATTTACATATAACTCCTTCAAGAACCTGCAGAAAGCTTGACACAAAACACTTTTCATTTGCTCTGTAAATGACTTTTTAACTTGCTCACGCCACCTAGACTCATTACTGGAACCAGACAAAGAAAAACTAAAAAAATTTGAACCCTCAAGAGACTCCCCAAATCTGAACCCGTCTAATGGCCTGGATTTCCCTTTTTATAGGAGAAAAGGGAGAAACAAGCTTTAGGGAAAGAGACACATGTCAATAGCAGATTTAGTCTCAGCAATTAGGCCCAAAAGGCCATATGCAATTCTGTTACAAAAATATTCTATATCCATGTGCTGGCACCTATGAGTCAAAATTTTTAAGTGAAAATTGGTAGAAGAAAAACCACTTGAGTCATGCCATTATCACCCTAATACCTTTAGATGGAGTGTGAGATATTACGTTATGTTCAACAAAGCGTTTCCCTTCTTGGAAGGGATACTGGGTCTCGACAACAAGGAAATTCGCCTCTACACTAGAGGAGGAGCTTCAACCTTCATGCCTAGGATCAGAGAAAGTGAAGGAGGAGATTAAGGGGAAACATAATAGGTTAGGGAGGGGTCACAACTTCAATGCAGTCACAAAGATGACTGGCTTCCACTCCCCACTCAAACAAATCCTTCTTTCATTCCTCTATGGGCTCCTTCTTTGAACCCCCTGCCATCTAGTGGTAGAGTAGAAGCAGAGGCTATGCCATGCATGACCTTTATTTATAAGAAAAGGCTTTCACACTTCCTCTGGAAATCCTTCTCACTTTCACAACCCCTCTAACAATAAACAGACTCACACAAAAGAAAAACACCCATCTGGTATCACATAGCACACAACAACTCCATGCACTATCGCGCTCAAACATCATTTTCCTTTCTGAAGAAGGAACTTCTGTCAAAAAATAAAAAAGCTTCTTTTCTCTTATACCAATTAAGTCACCACCCCATTGTATTTATAATAAAAAACACTTCATCTGGTGATGCTCATTCACGTGAAAAATCATCATTTTGGTGCTTTCAACTCAACCTGCCAGTTATGGATTCTAGAAATCATGTCTATCAAATCCACTACATCCTACTAAGGTTCATCTTGTGTGAATGACTTTGTTCTAATTTTATTCTTCTTTGATATACAAATTCTGCTTCAAAATCCCTGACAACAAGCAACCTCTGATTTCTCAGAGAAACCCGTGATCTCCCATCTCTAATTCAGAAGCTATCCAATCCTTTCTTGTCTAATCAATCTTGACTCAGTAGAAACCTTCAAACTAGTCCCTTAGGAATGAGTCAATTTCCAAGTATCTTGACTTGTCGCTATCTTCTTCCATGTCGACAAGCCTGCATTCTATTTGTTCTAGCTTTTCCCACGTAGGTGACAAATAATACCCTTTTAAAAATCAGTTTGAAACTCTCTTGTAGATCTTGCCCAACTTGGAAAATCAAATGATCACTAATGGTCAATCTGACATTGACCTTCCATCATGGCTTATGGACCCATTAAATATGTGAAATAGCAGTGCCATATCATCTCCTAGCCTAACACTATCAGCGGCCCCACCGTCGGTGTTCTTGGTCAGCCCAGGACATGTGGCATAATCTCATGATGTCGTGGTCCATAAAATTATTGCATCTTCCTTCCCGGGGTTATGAGGGCCATTAGATATGTTTGCACTTTACCTTGCAACCACAGTGCCCACCAACCTTTGCAAATTAAAATTTGAGTACCTTTTTGCCCAACTTATTTCATCATCATCCATTGAAACACATGCAAATTGATGGGGCCATCAGTAGTCTAGTTTTTATCTCTTGAGAACTGGTAATATGAAGATTTTGAATAGTCAAACCACTGACTTACCCTTCTCCACCAAGGACACGTGGCATCATCTCGTGATGTCGCAGTCTTTATCTTCCTTGCACCTTTGACTATGGGGCTGCGTGAATCGTAGGATCTATTTTGCCTTTATCCATTGGCCGAAGTATTTAAAATTTAAGACTTAGGAGAAATATAAAGGGGCCAGCCAAAAACAACTTAATGTTTAGGAAATACAATGGCCCCACCAATGATAACTGACCCTTGGCTTAAGTTGAAAAAGGTAATGATGAAATATAATAGGCTTAGGGTTTTTCCTTCACAAGACTTAATCGGAAATTCACAAACCCTAAACCCTAGACCTTGAACTTTGATAGAGGGAAAAATAAATCCAGAATGACCTATTGTTCTCAAAAATGAGAAACCCAAGTTCACCTACAATCAATCTATGAAATGGCCAATTTCAATCTATGAAATACTTCAAGGCTTGGACAACATGACAAGGATAACAATCCTTCTACTCTTCAGGATCTACAAAACTGAGGTGGGTATACCTTTGATGCATTAAACCAGACCCATTACACACATGCCAACATCAACCAAAGCAGATAGATCTCATAAGGGCTCAACAACAAGGAGGTTACTACAGATGGGCTAGATCTACATTGATATCTCAACTAGATTGGAGCATGAGATAGGTGGAACAAACTAAATGTACAACATAAAAGTAAATGGATATTGATTATTAAAACTCTCTGAGAATCCCCTAGAATCTGCAAGACCAATGCCTTGTCTAAGGGCATGGAGTCATACATCAAACTACAAATGAAAACCTCTATTGCAAATCCAATTTATTGAAAAAGATATTCCTGTATTAATTCCTAACATTAATACATTCTAAACTCAAACAGAGGATCATACATATCCAAACATTATCCTGAATCCAAAATGATTGTTCATAGAATTTAAACTCTTCCTTGAAGAATACCTAAGAACACCCATTACACTCCCACTTTGAGAGGACAAACCCAAACTCCTTTGAAGACTGGATTTATTGAAAATAAGAGAAGGCCTAGAGATAATCCAAAAAACTATATATATGCCTTACATATATGTGACCTACAACAAGAAACACCTATAGCAAGAAGATATATTCCAATACTTGGAAAAGACAATATCTACAAACTTGGAAAAAAACTCAGAATTGGAAGCCAAGATTATGGAGCCTTGCTCACAAAAATCTAGAACCTCTACAAATGAGAAGACAAAGAGAATAAGAAGGCCCATAGAAGAAAATCAGATATCATTCTCTGACCATGGCAACTACCCTATCTTTCAGCATTAACTGTTTCACACAACTTGGCCTGCACAAAATCTAATCTTTTTGACTGAGAAATAAATTCTGAGATCCCAAGGTAACTACCCCAAAAATACTTACCATGGGTTACACTTGACTACAAAAATGGATTCCTCAGATCAAGAGATTTCCAATGATATATAATATGTCTATATTAGGGAAAAAGAATAATCCCTCAGTCATCAATCTCTCAGATATACAGGTCAGTTATTTAAATCCTGCCTTTTCACTATAGTCACTTAATTTTTGCATTTTCTGCATAGTTTGAAACTATACATTTAAACTTGACTTTGATTTTTTCCTCCTCTACACTCTGCCACGTGTCACCTTTGGATTGGCTTCAAAGTCCCTCTGTGCGCCACTCGTCCTGCCACCTGAGCACGACCGAACCTACCCTCTGACCTAGGTCCACTCTTTAATCTCATCTGGGCCGCTCATCCTTTATGTCGAGTCCCACCACCTAGTCACCAAGTCATGGTAGATAAACATCACACAACTCTACATTGCGGTATAGTGACAATCGTTGGATCTGAAGAAACCTGCTCGATCTTTATTTCACCTTTGGGCCGCTCTCCTATCGGGTCCCACTACTTGGTCGCCAAGTCGCACTGATAGCCATCGAGCTACTCACATTGCGACTTGGCAATGACCATTGATCTTCCTCGGATTACCATTGATTTTCCTTGACTTGTTCGGCCTTTATCTCTTCTGAGCGGCTCCCTCTATCACTTTGTCCATCTGTGCCATGTGTCAACATTTGGTTCACCCGCGGATCCACCTAACTCACCACTTGGACCTGCCACCTGACTTGGGCCTGCCTTGGTTCTTCTTCAATGATCCACTACGTGGCACATCCTGATTCACCCCGAGCTCACCTAGACTGCCACCTCGCTAGTCGCCAAGTTGTGGGGGATAACTATCAAGCACCTTCACCTTGCGGTATAGTGATGGCCTTTGATCTGCCCTCAAACTAATCGGTCCTTAACACCTGAAGTGCCCACTATTTCCACACATGCTTTATCGCCAAGTCATGGGGATAACTGGTGAGCATTTTTCCATCATGGTATAGTGATCACTGTTAGATCTTTTGCATCACCATCCGATCTTCCCTGATTTGCCCAACTCTTTACCTTGGCTAATATGCTCCCTTCTGCTGCGTGTCACCACATGGCACCCCTTGATTCATTCTGAGATCTACTTGGGCACCACCTAGACCCACTATTTCACTTTGGTTTGTTCGGCATTAGTCTTTTGGCCAAACTTTCTCTTCGATAAGTTGTTCATATGTCTCATCGAACCTACAATTTCATTGATGCCCTTATTTTATCGACAGGTTCAGTTGATATTTCTTCGATGTACCTTTGTCGATGGAACTGAGCCTTCAGCAAAATCATTTGGAGATTCATCGTGGCCAAGGTCTACTCAGCATTCATTCTGATGACATGCCACTTGTTCTGTTGCGTGTCACCATGTGTCCACCACTTGTTTTCTGCCTCATCAGTCGCCAAGTTTCAGTGATTAATAGTCAAGCACTTTCGCATAGCGGTATAATGATGGTCGTCTGATCTTCTGCAACGTGCTCGCCTGTTAATTTTCCCTTTTACTACAAAATTTGGCTTCTTTGAGATGTGCGCGCACACAGAGGGCCCACCACTTTCTTAATTGGCCACTTGCAAAAAGCCCGTAAGCTTTGACACTAAGTATGTGTGTGGCTTTGTTTTTAAACACAAAAATGCTCCTCCTCGCGGCTAATGTGGGATAAATAGTTCTTCATGCCTGGCAACTGAAACTTCCTGGAAGTTCTCTGGCCTTTTAAAAACCTCTTTGGCACCCAAGTAAAAATATTTACTTAGACCGATTGCATTTTCTCTGAGTTTCTTTGCTTCCCATGTTTCAAAGGCACATGAGGGGAGGATTGCTGGTTCTATTTCTCATGCCCTCAAACTAGGCGATTAATAGTCGATTCATCAAGTGCCATTTGAAAGTGCAGAGCAAAATTTTTAAAATGGTCCTCCAAAATCTCAAAGTTTTTATAGGTCCCAACATGACCAATATTTTGACTCAAGAATGAAAAATTTTGTGCAGTCATTTTCAAGACTATCACGTGCACCTCTTCACCGACAACAACAACATATAGGTTTATTGTCTCTACCATATCATTCTTCTTAGGTTCTTCAGTCTAAATGGGGGCTAAAACAATATGTTGTCCATCATCATATCCACATGCTCTGATCTCTTTCCCAAGGTTCTCATCCACCTTCACATTTTCACTCTCCACTGTCTTTCTTAGTCTCCTATTGTAGCATTGGTAGGCTTTTCTCTTTGTTGAATATCCCAAGAAAATTCCTTCATCACTTCTAGCATCAAACTTTCCTATAACCTCATCTCTCTTGATATAACATTTGCTACGAAATACCCTGAAATATCTCATAGTAGGAACATGACCAAACCATAGCTCATAAGGAGTCTTATCGGTATCACTTTTAATATGAACTTTGTTGAATGTATAAACAACAATGCTAATAGCTTCTCTCTAGTAGATCTTCAGAATATTCCCTTCAATCAACATAGTCCTTGCAACATCCAAGACAGTGATGTTCTTCCTTTCAACAACTCCATTTTTCCAAGGGGTTCTAGGAGCAGATAATTGTATTCTAATTCCATGCTTCTCATAGAATGAATTGAACTCATCGGAACAAAATTCTCCACCTCTATCAGATCTCGGACAGTTCGCCTTCAAACTAGACTCAGTCTCCACCTTAGATTTTGTGAGAATTTTCCAAGATCTAGAGGCAATGGAAAGCACAAAATAGAGAGACAAAATATATGATAGGAATAAACTGTATTCTATCAAGATGTAAAATATGATCAACTGGATCATTACAAGATGTTCAATGATTGCCTATACAAACAATGTAGATGAGCATGCTTATATAGGCAATGCTATATGGATATGTGAGCACACAAACATGACATGTGGCTCAATAAGAAACAAGGGTAGGTAGGAGATAGGTGTGGGTAGGTAGGAGAAACAATAAAATATTCCACATGAGGTGGAATGTAACAACAAGATAAGATCAACACCATAAAAGGTGGAAATTCTCCTACACACACTATCCCAATATGGCATGAACACCCAAGTGTCTCATACCCAAACTACTATGAAATGCATGTACCTAAGTAAACTTAAGTATAGTGTAATAATATCCATGATGAATAAATATTTACACCAACACCCCCCCTTAAGTGCAACTTACGGGAATGCACTAAAGTCTACAATGCAACTAAGCAATGCAAGATGGGTCTCGGCTATGAGGCCATGTTATGTACCCATGTACAAATGCAAATGCAATCTCCCATAAATGAGGAAAGAGAGAAAAACCCAATGGGAAAAAACCCTCCCCCAAAAGAGAGATGATGAAAGCACACAATTCTCTCAATGATGAATGAGAAGAACAAAAAATATGTCCCCCCCATAAGAGAGAAGAGATACCATGAAGCCCCCCCTCAATGTCGAATCTCCTGCAAGGATGGTCCAATGATGATGACCAAAAATATGTCCCCATAAGGAAGAAAGAGAGCCAATGTTGCACCAATAATGTCAAAGTGTGACCAAACCAAGTACCAAGTCGATGACAATGAATCACTCACTGCAACAAAATGAAGATCAGGCATGGAGACAACCTGCTTTGAGCATCATCTGGATACTCATAAATGGTATAAATACTAGTACAATCTAAGTCTCACGGGAGCCATGCACAAATGTGTACAATCTAATTCTTAACTAAAGCCATGCACCAAGTCTCATGAGATATTTCTAATCTACATGTACAAGAAGATTACATCAAATAGTCAACAATGAAAAGATACAAAGAGGTGTGGCACTTTATGATAGTGTGAGTACAACATTTCTCAAGAAAGAGCATACATCATGATAAAATATTCAAATGTGGAAACATGAAAATGATGCCACCAACAAAGAAGCCCTGTAGAATACTATAGATGAAGATGCCTTCGAATGGAATTTCACCAAGAGATATAAATGAACAATTGACCCCCCATAAAAAGACCATGTCGGCACTTGCAAATAATGACAAAGTGGACTTCTAATTTCAACTTTACAACTTCTCAAAATGATATATAAGAGACTTCAACAAATACTGCTAGTGATCTAAATTGGGATCCAAGCAAAATACAAGTACCAAATAGGCAAAAAATGACCAAATACTGAAATTACAATTTATACTCAAAATCACTGCAAACTAATGACATATTATGAAAGTAGATGAAAAAATTATGAACTTTAAAAAAAACGGCACCTAAAAAGGAGTCCATATGAGCCCAAATGAAGCCTCCAAAGTTGTAAAAATTGGGATTTCACGATTTAAGAAAAACTTGTATCCAAAAATCAGAAAACTCTTGCACCACTATACAGATCACAAAATTCTACTCCAAAATGAAAAAAATTGCTAAAAAAAAGAGTCTGGATGAGTGAGATATCACTATTTGAAAATTGCCTACAACATTATAATTTCTGGAAAATTTCCATCACAGCTTCAAACTTCAAATGCCTCTAGATTTGGCCTCTGAAGTCCAATTTGGATGAAACAAAAGGCAAAACTGACTTTCTTGGACCTCCTCAATCCAATAGTAACCTCAGATTTGACACATCAAGCTTCAATAATAACTTGCAATAGAAAGCTCCAAAATACACAACCCCAAATAGCATCAAATTTCTCTCAATTGGCAAACCAATGACACTCTAATGGCTCTGATACCATGTGAGAATTTTCCAAGATCTAGAGGCAATGGAAAGCACAAAATAGAGAGACAAAATATATGATAGGAATAAACTGTATTCTATCAAGATGCAAAATATGATCAACTGGATCATTACAAGATGTTCAATGATTGCCTGTACAAACAATGTAGATGAGCCTGCTTATATAGGCAAGGCTATATGGATATGTGAGAACACAAACATGACATGTGACTTAATAAGAAACAAGGGTAGGTAGGAGATAGGTGTGGGTAGGTAGGAGAAACAATAAAATATTCCACATGAGGTGGAATGTAACAAGAAGATAAGATCAACACCATAAAACATGGAAATTCTCCTACACACACTATCCCAATGTGGCACAAACACCCAAGTGTCTCATACCCAAACTACTATGAAATGCATGTACCTAAGTAAACTTAAGTATAGTGTAATAATATCCATGATGAATAATTAATTACACCAACAACTTTGAATATCTTGAATTTGTTCAATGCTTCTGATTTCTCCTTCAAAAAGACAACCTACATCATCCTGGAATAATCATCAATTAGCAACATAAAATATATGTCACCTTGCACACTTCTAACATTTGTAGGTCCACATAGGTTAGCATGCACAAGATCTAGTAATCCATCTGATGTATATTGTTTACTCTTGAAAGAAATTCTTGTTTTCTTACCCAACTAACATTCCTTACATATAGGATTAGTAGGCTTAACAATTTTAGGCAGATCTCTAACAACTTGTGTAGAACAGATCTTAATCATTAAATCAAAATTTACATGACACATTCTCCTATGCCACAACAAACTCTCATCAATCTGAGCAATCAAACAACTTTTCTCACCTATATTCAAATTAAAAATGTTACCTTCAGTCTTAGTTACAGATGCAATCTCTATACTAGAGGCATTTAGGATCTTGCATTTTCCATCCTTGAATTGTAGATCATAACCTTTATCAACCATCTATCCAATACTCAAAAGATTATGCTTCAAAACTTTAACATACAAGACATCATCAATATTATGCTTACCATCAAAAGAAATAGAACCTCTCCCATAGATCACATAGGCTTTGTCATCCCCAAATATAACTATTCCACCATCATATCTTTCCATACTCACAATTTTTCTTTTCTCACCGGTCATATGATGTGAACAACCACTGTCAATTACCCATTCATCCTTCTCTTCAACTTTAGTAGCTAAAGCCTTCTCTTCAATATCATAGGTTGTGGAATCAAGAGGTATAGGTCCATCTTCCTTAATGACAAGGAATACAACTTCATCTCCTTCTAATTCTTCATCTGTAATACCTTCATCGACAACATAATAATAGTTCTTCTGATTCCTATACTTCCAGTTAGGCTTGTAGGGATTATTATACTTGTCATGCTTCTCATATCTATCATTCCTATAATTTTAGTCAAAATTATCATGCCTACCATACTTAGCCATTCTCTTCGGGCATCTAGAAAGAAACTATCCTATCTTATTACAAGATAAACATTTCAGAGGTAGTTTTCCATCATACTTACCAGTTCCTTTAGGCAATCTTTGGGCAATCAATGCTTCAAGCTCATCTAGCTCTCTTTCTTTCTCTTCCATCTCTCTTCTCTCTCTTTCATATCTAGATATTTTGCACTCATCAAGATCATACTTCTTACTGGATACAGATGCTGATGCTCTAAATTCTGTCTTAGACTTTCCATGTGATTCTCCAATTTCTCTTAGCTCAAATGCAACAATCTTTACAACTAGCATATCTCTTGTCATTGAAGTCACACTCTAGATCTCATCAATAGCAGCAACCTTATGTTTGTAAGTGAGATGCAAAGATCTCATCACCTTAGTAACAATTTCATCTTCTTCAAGGGTTCCACTGACACATCTGATACCTAGGACTCAATCATTCACCTTAGCCATGAAAGAGTGTATGTTCTCATCATCTCCCATCTTCAATGTCTCATATTTTCCTTTCAAACTCTATAACTTAGCAACTTTTGCTTGTTTATCACCTTCATATAGTAGTGTAGTCACCATTTAGAAGGGACCTCAAAGAGATCAATCTGGGCTGGTCAGCAAGAGTAACACAATGGAAACACAAGGATATGGTGGAGGTAATGCAGAATTGAATGAATTATATCGTGAAAATTGTTTACAATCAACTGGTAGCAATCGGGTTACAGTAACCGACTCATTGGCCTACTAAAAACATGCTTAATTACATAATAGGTCACGACTGGGACCTCAAATATTAGGATCTATCTTCTATGTTCTTTATCTTTCTTTCACTACATTATAATTCTCACTTACAATGATTTATACGATCCAAAGGGATCCAGTCAACCCAAAAGGATCAAATGTCGAAGAACAAGACCTAACATGTAAAAACAACAAGGTCGGCCTCCACCAAGAAATTCCTCCAGAAAATCTAAAGGATGAAGTGTAGATCAAAGGGAAAGGTCGGCCACATGCCAAGGAACATTAGAATCAATGCTCAGGGCTTCACAAGCTATGGAAGGGATCTAGTAGATTGCAACCAAGCAACTGGTACTAGAAAACTGTCTTAGAAACCGGTAGTGATAACTTGCCAGAAAATGATCCAAATGCTCCACAGTTTGTGAATAAGGTAGATGATCAAGTCCTCAAGAAAAATCCAACTCCTTGAGATCTGGTGAGCCAAATCTGAGAAATACAGAAAGAAATGCTGAAAGTGCAAAACAGAAGGCAAAATAGAAAGGAAATATTTTTGGTTGATGCAAGATTGCCATGAACCGGGGATGCTCCTGCATCAGACATCTGGGGTTATTGAAAAAGAAAGTCTCTCACTTTGCTGGGGTTAGAGGAAAACCAAGGTGGTTTACCTCTACCTGATAAATCCAAGATGAATCTTCAACTAGTTTGTCTTTCCACTTCAAAAGATACTCCTTATACCAATTGTTTCGGTTACTACGCCCAGATCCTACTATCCAAAATATCTTCAATCTTATTTGGTTCCTTTCGGGGCAACTGTTTCTCCAAGTCTGCAATATTGTCTTCACTGAATTCTGGTTCATGATACTGATGAAGATCTACAATGTTAAATATAGGTGAAATACTCAGACTATCCGGTAACTCCACTTTATATGCATTTCTAGAATTGAACTTTCTCAAAATCTTGCAAGGTCCAAACTTCCTCATCTACAACTTGTTATAAGTTCCAACAGGGAATCTTTCTTTTCTTAGATACACCATCACTTCATCACCAACTTTAAATTCCTTATGTCTCCTCTTCTCATCTTCTTTATCCTTATACTTATTGTTAATGTCCTCAAAATGTTGCTTAACTTGAAAATTTAAGTCCTTCACGTGATTTGCAAATTATTCTCCTTTTGAACTTCTCTGGTCTTCACTGCTAATAGCTCTTAATTCTGATATACCTCTAGGATGTGCTCCGATAACAATCTCAAAAGGTATCTTCCAGTACTCTTGTTTACTAAATTATTGTAGGCAAACTCTGCTTGTGCAAAAATAAAATCCCAACTTTTGGTTTTGTCTCCAACTAAACATCGCAACAAATTTCCCAAAATCCGGTTAACTACTTATGTCTGTACATCAGTCTTTGGATGAAAAGTAGAATTGAACTTCAAATTTGTCTTCATCTTCTTCCAAAGTGCTCTCCACAAATAACCAACAAACTTAGTGTCTCCATCTGAAACTATGCTCTTAGGTAATCCATGCAATCTCACTACTTCCTTGAAAAATAGGTCTGCTATATGTAATGCATCTGATGTCTTCTTACAAGGTGTAAAATGAGCCATCTTCGAGAATCTATCTAACACCACAAATATGGAATCATTCCCTCTCTACGTTTTAGGCAATCCTAGTATGAAATCCATGCTTATATCCTCCCAAGGTCTTTTTGGTACTGCCAAAGGTTTATACAATCCCATATTCTGGGTACTACCCTTTGTAACTTGACAAACTCTACAACTTTGCACATATTTCCTAAAATCCTTATGAATTTGGGGCCAAAATTAATGCTCACTCACCACTGCTACTGTTTTATCAACACCAAAGTGTTCGACTAATCCTCCACTATGTTTCTCCTTTATGAGATTCTCCCTCATAGAACTCTTAGGTATCCACAACTGAACTTCTTTGAATAACATCCCATCCTAAATGAAGTAATCCAATCACTTTCTTCTATCTACCATAACCAATTCTCTACATGCTCTCCAAGGTTGTGCAAAATCTAGGTCATCATCATACAAGGTCTTCAACTCCTCAAATCCTAATACTGTTACTCTCATCTTTGTCAACAAATTCCTTCTACTTAATGCATCAACAACTTTGTTAGATTTTCCACTTCTATGCTTCAACATAAAGGTGTAACTCTACATAAATTCTACCCATCTCATATGACTCTGATTCAACTTACTTTGACTATTCAAATACTGCAAAGCTTGATGATCTATATACAACACAAACTCCTTAGGCAATAGGTAATGTCTCCACTTCTTCAAGGATTGAACTATGGCATAAAATTCTTGATCATACACTGAATGCTCCTCCAAGCATCATTCAATTTCTCACTGAAATAAGCTACTGCTCTCCCTTCCTGACTCAAGATTGCTCCTATTGTTTTTCCACTTGCATCACAATCCACTTAAAATACTTTATTGAAATCTAATAAAGCTAACACAAGCTGCTCAGTCACTTTCCTCTTCAACAGTTCAAAAATTTTGTTTTCTCCGGTGGTCCACTTGAACTCCTTCCTATCTCCCCTCATTGTCTCAATCATAGGATTACAAACTGAACTAGAATCTTTGATGAACTTCTGGTAGAAACTAGCCAATCCATGAAATTATCTTACCTCTCCAATGCTTTCTGGTGTAGACCATTCAATAATTGATTTTACTTTCTCAGGGTTCATCTTCAAACCATCCTCAAATATCACAAATCCCAAATAGACTAACTCTTCCTTCATAAAATTACTCTTCTTAAGATTTATTAGCAACTTTTCTTCTCTCAACCTCTGCAAAACTTGTCTCAAATTCAACAAATTCTCCTCTTTTGTCTTACTGAAAATCAAAATGTCATCCAAATATACAATAACAAACTTACCCAAGAATTTATTCAATACCTCATTCATCAGCCTCATCAAAGTACTTGGTGCATTAGTTAACCCAAAAGGGATCACCAACCATTCATACAGTCCTTCATTTGTCTTGAATGTTGTCTTCCACTCACCTCCTTCTCTGATCCTGATCTGATGATATCCACTCTTCAAATCTATCTTTGTAATGTATTTGGCTCCGCTCAAACAGTCCATTATGTCATCCATCCTAGGAAAAGGAAACTAGTATTTCACTGTGATGTTGTTTATTTCTCTAGAATCAGTGTACATTCTCCATTCTTCATTTTTCTTAGGTGCTAATACTGATGGTACTGCACAAGAAATTAGACTTTCTCTGATCAAACCTTTCTTCAACAGCTCCTACACTTGTCTATTCAACTCTTCATTCTCTATTGGTGTCATCCGGTGTGAAGCTTTGTTAGGCAAACTAGCTCTGGGAACTAGGTCCATGCAATGAATAATACTTCTCATAGGTAGTAAGCTATCAGGTACATTATTTGAAATGATGTCTTGATACTCTGTCATCAAATATTTTATCTCTTATGGTTGTTCTTCTTCATTCTCCAGATTCTCAATCTTCTTAGGAACTAAGACAAAACACACATTCTCATGTCTCATTCCATCCAGGAATTTCCTTCCATCCACCAAACAAATTCTAGCATTCATACAAACTTCACTCTTCAAAGGTTCCTCCAAGGGAAACAAGATTTGCTTCATCCCATTGGCCATAATAGTGTATGTATTCTTCCTCCCATCGTGTATTGCCTGTCTATCAAACTATCAAGGTCTACCCAACAAAAGGTGACAAATATCCATAGGCATAATATCACACAAGACTTCATCATGATAATTCCCAATTTTCAATTTTACCAAACATTGCTCACTTACTAACAACTTATGATCATCCTAAATCCATGCTATCTGATAAGGCTTAAGGTTCTTCAATCTTTCCAAATTCAACTTATTCACCATCTCTTTTGAAACAAGATTATATGAACTACCATTATCAATTACAACTTTACAACACTTACAAGATACCGTATATCTGGTCTTGAACAAATTCTTCCTCTACAAGGGCTCTTGATCTCTCCCAATATGACAAAAAGCTCTCCTCATTATCAACAGTTCTCCATCTTTTGATTTATTAGCTGATCTGGTGGGGTTTTCTTCCACCACAGTTGTTCTTTCAGTATTCTCTATCTTCTTACACTCGAAAGCATGATGTTCTTCTCCACACTTATAGAAAGTTCCTCTAAACACTCTCTTGTCTTATCTTCTATCATCTCTTCCAAAATTCTCATTCCAGTAGTCATTCGGTTCTCTCCTTCGATAGAAATTTCTATCATCTTTTCGGTATGAATTACCTTCTCTGCTCAATTCCTTGTCCTTTGTCTAGTCCGTATAGGTTCCTCTACCTCCGGTATATCCTATTCCTCCATGAAATATTCTTCTGGAAAACCTCCACCTCTACCTCTCTGCATCTTCTCATGTCTTTTGTTTAGCTTCTCTTATGCTTTCAGGGCATATTGGTAAGCTTCTTCAACACTCTGCAATTTGATCAAAATAAGTTCATCTTGTATAGACACCCACAATCCATTCAAATATCTTGCAATTTGTTCAACTTCATCTTCAACATGTCTGAAACTGATATTCAACTTGTGAAATGCCTCAGTGTACTCCTTCACAGTAGATTCCTTCTGTCTCAAATTTACCAACTTCCGAAATAGATTCACTTGATAATCAGCTGGTATAAATTTTGATTTCAACTTAGCAATCATCTGATCCCATGTTTTGATCTTATCTTTACCTCTTCTCTATCTATCAACCTACAAGTGTTCCCACCAAAGAGATGCATGACCTTTCAGCCAGGTATAGGCATATTTCACCTTCCTTTCTTCCGCAGTGTTTTCAAAATCAAAATATTTCTCCATCTCCGAGATCCAATCCATCAATTCATTTCAATCCAACTTTCCATCATATTCCGGTAGGGTAAAATGAGGTTTAGTATTCTCCCTACTCAAAACCCTCAAAAACCTTTCTTCATCCAGATCAATCATTGGTGGGTTTACTTGTTTTGTTGGGGCTTCTTCTCCTTCATCTTCACTTTTATCTTCAATATGTCAGCGTCTTTTGTGGGTTGTCGCAACGGCTTCCAACCGGGATGCTATTCCTCCTAAAATTTCTATCACAACAGGGTTTGCATTCCCATGTGCTCCACCATTCCTATTTCCTCTTCGTGCCATTTCTATGCCAGTCCTCTGCAGCTACAGGTCAGATCCATAGTTCACCACCCTACAACAAAAATTTCTCAAGACAACACAATCTCCAGAATGAAGCTCACTCTAATACCACTTGGTGCAGTCACTAGTTAGGAGGGACCTCAAAGAGATCAATTTGAGCTAGTCAGCAAGAGTAACAAAATGGAAACATAAGGATATGATGGAGGTAATGCAAAACTGAATGAATTATATCATGAAAACTATTTACAATCAACTAGTAGCAACCAGGTTACAATAACCTGCTCACTGGCTTGCTAAAAACATGCTTAATTATAGAATAGGTCACAACGAGGAACTCAAATATTAGTATATATTTTCTATATTCCCCCTCTTTCTTTCACTATATTCTATTGCTCAATTATAATTATTTATATGATCCAAAGGGATCCAGTCAGCCCAAAAGGATCAAATGTTAAAGAACAAGGCCTAATGTTAAAAAACAACAAGGTCGGCCTCCACCAAATAAATTCCTCTAGAAAATCCAAAGGATGAAGTGTAGATCAAAGGGAAAGGTCGGCCACATGCCAAGGAATATTAGAATCAATGCTCAAGGCTCCGCAAGATATAGAAGGGATCTGGTAGATCCTGGTAGATTGCAACTTGTACTAGAAAACTGTCTCGGAAACCGGTAGTGATAACTTTCTTGAAAATGATCCAAATCCTCCATGAAGGGAGATGATCAAGTCCTCAAGAAAAATCCAACTGCTCGAGATCCAGTGAGCCAAATCTGGGAAATACAGAAAGAAATGCTAAAATTGCAAAATAGAAAGGAAATATTTTTTGTTGATGCAAGATTACCATGAACTAGGGATGCTCCTACATCATATAGGATCTCAAGATTTTCCTAGATGACATGTGCCATCTGAAGTCCCATTACATTTGTCATTTCAGAATCAATCAGGGAACTAAGCAATGCTTCCTTCACTCTAATATTATGTTCAATTTCCTTGATCTCATCAGGAGTAGTCGATCCATTCATAGGAACAAAATAGGCATTCTTTGTAATTTTCCAATAATCTTCACCAAGACATTTCAAGTGAACTTGCATCTAGTTCTTCCATATAGCATAGTTACTTCCATCAAACCTCAGACTGTCCTTCTTAAAGATAACACCTTGAGCTTCCATCCCAGATTTTTTCAAGCGGTTAAGCTTCTACTGGAGGATCTAGCTCTTATACCAATTGTTAGCAGCAATGAAGAAGGAAGACTGAGAGGGCGGGGTGAATCAATCTTTACCGGATCAACAAACTTAATCACAAAAATAGATCTGATAAATTGTAGTAACAACAAAGATAAGAAAATTGAAAGCACAACACACAACACCAAGATTTTGACGTGGAAAACCCGATTAAGGGAAAAACAACGGTGGGAACCTACCCACAGGAAGATGATACACTATAGTAGTATGTGACAATATTACAATGGAGAATACACATGCATTCAAGAACACTTCCTAGAGCTCACTACTCAAAAGATTTTTCTCAGAAGGCTACAACCCTTAGGGAAGTCTCATTGACTTACAACAAGATTCAAACTACAATCCAGAAGAGATAAACTGAAAGAATAACATCTCCAAATTCCTGACTATAGTTCTGGTTAAGCACATATGTCTGCTCAGCAACACCAATCTCTCCTCAATCACAACACCGAAGGATAAATCACTTGTTTGCACACAAACCTCCCTCTAATAATGCAGACACTTCCTTGATACCTAAATTACATGACAATATCACCTATATATACAAATCATCAACCTTGACAACAAGGTTGACTAAACCCTCATCTCACTATTACAAATTACATCACACGATACAAAGATCGACCACCAGACCAATTTAATGATTTACATGACATAACATGGACCTAAATCAAATTCCCAAAAAACTCAACTCCACCGGAAATCATGCCAAGATCAACTGCAACATGCTACACCACCATAAATACTGCATAACACGAAAATCATCACCGGTTCATTAAAACCACCAAAAACTTGCATAATGATGAATTTAGATCATCGAAACAAATAGGATGACTAAGAAACACCAGTAAGCATGTTAGAATCATCAGGAACAGCTGCGCCAACACCACTTATCAAATCTTCATCGGTCAACGTCTGAAAGCTCATGAACACAACCAATCAACAACTGTCACGAAGAAAGATAACTTGCAGAGAAAAAAATCATGATCCATCTGAAATAAAGATACACAAGATCATTCCAAACAATATCCCAAAATCATAGAACAAGATCTGATCACATCGGAATATATCGAAGGAAATATTAAACTCTACAAAACAATGATCAACAAAACAAAACTACAAAATCGGGTCATAAGATCTTCCTAGTGTAGGAGCCCCTAGGAGGTTAATGAGGACCTTTTCATTTTGATTTTAATGTTCCCATGTGTCTTTTTTTGTAATAAGGTCCATTGGACCATTTCATGATGTAATAAGTTCAATCTGATCATTTCACACTATTATCGGGATAGCTTGTACTGTCGAGATAGCTCAAATCTGTTTAGCCGACTGTGTATAGCTATTCCAATATGACATATTCAATTCTTTCATGTTGTCAAGATAAATATTTTTGTCATGTCTGAGACATATGTGGAATATTGAATACATTTTCATGTATCTAAGTGAGTTGGATCGGTTGGAGGTCAATGTTGTAAAAGTTGCTCCAAAAGTTGCATTTTCAACTTTCACCAAAGTTGTCATGCAATGGATAGTTGGTTCAAAAAGTGGTTATGGCTGGTTGGTAAGCTTTAATTGGTCTATATAAGCCTCTCTCCAACCAAGGCAATGGTTGTTTATGTAAAGTTGAAGGATTGGCAATACAACATCTCTATTTTCCTTGAATTTTACTGCAAATCACACGTTTCAGACCCCTGTACTTTCTTGTACGGATTGGTGAATGCAAAATATGTGTGTGAGATGTTATATAATTGAACTAAATTTCATCACCAACTTTTTTTAATATTTTTGGTGCAGATTTGAAAGAGATCCAATAAATTTTGTCTTATCAGATCAAGAAAACCCCTAAACCCGGGGTTTCGAACCAAAATGCTAATAACTTGACATTCCCTTGTCTAAAATTCACATGAATTGGGGGAATTTCAGGCCTACATGTGTACTATAGGATTTTCAAGGTTGAAATGATGGCCATGAAGGGAGAAATCAGATCCAAGCAGTTTTAACCTGGCATCTCTATGTTACAAGTTATATTTTGACTACACTTTTGTGTGCTGGACAAACTTGGAGGCATTTCAACCCCAAATGATTGTGGATTTTGTGTTTTTGGATAATTTAGAAGGTTTTCCAAGTGGTGGTGTGTTTTTTGATTCATTTTAAGGGTACTTTCTTTGTAAAAGAGACCTAATTGGGGCTCTAGGCCTAGTAGGTCAGTATTGGTTCTCAAGGGCAACCCGAAATATCAAAGGTTGGATTTGTGATATGTTTTGGTCCTAATTGAAATACTTTATTTCATGCTAATAAGTTGTATCAACACCTTTTGTGGTTGTGTGTCTTGGTGTCAAACGGTAAAGGGCTACTAGGCCAAATTGTGGATTTTATTGAGTCAAACCCTAGATAGAAGGTTGTGATCAATCTGGTCTCCTTTTGGGGTCCACAAAGGTTTTCATAAAAATAATCAAGGGTTTCTTAATCACTATCCAATTTCCACCATTTCATACTCAAGTTTTTCCTATGATTGAGTATTGAAGCCTAGGAGAATTAGGCTTGGTGTGGTATGATGAGTTGTCCATCATGTTGGAAATTGACACTCATCCGGTAAGGGTTAATGGAATTCTGGGTTGTCATTGATGGAAACTCATCTCCAAGTGTAAATAATCTATATTAGGATTCATTGATTTATCACTTTACTTTGTTTGGGTTAACCAACATTCACTACACTCAACTGATATTCACTTTGCTTCACAATCGGTTAAGTCCTAATCTTGGTAATGTGTATTTGGAACTCGGTTATGGATAGGACCTGGCTAAGTTATCTTGTGGCCCCAATAATTTATTTCAAGGAATTTATGGTAACGTTTGAAGGCCAATATGGTCATTGAGATTAAGTATGAAATACCTTGTGATCCAATAGCCGACATGATTATATTTTTCATTGAAGCCAACATGGTGAAAAGTTAGAAGGGTATTTAAGGAGACCCTTTCAGTAATGGTTAAAACATGTTATGGTATGCCATTTTGGTTTCAAATATTTTAGAGATTAATGATATTCTTTTTGGTTAGTGAAAGGAAGCATTTGTGTGTAGTTTCATGTGCACAAAGTAAACCAGTTGCAGAACAGAGCAGAATAGAGCATCAGTAAAACCGATACAGAGTGAGGGTTAACAAGGCTTAAGCCGAAACTTATCCAGCATGGTTACATGCATATTATGAGTTCATTTTTGTTTTTAATCATCTTTTAGTACTGTGTAATTCAATGAGACTTCTATTTGAGCAGTGAGCTCTAGGCAGTTGGTCTGATTGCATGTGCAATCCCATTTATCTAATATTTGTATACCTTGATCAAGTATATAGATATTGTGGGTATTAGCCCCACCGTGGGTTTTCCCTTTGTATGGTTTCCCACATATAAAAATTGGTGTTATGGTGTTTCTTCTTCATGTGTTATTTGGTATATGCACTTTAATTTTTTTATTGTTAACCGGTTTATAAGCAATAAGTTCAAATCCAACATTATTGGTAGAACACTGATTCACCCCCCTCTCTCAGTGTTCTTCGATTCCAACAATTGGTATCAAAGATAGTTCCTCAAAAGAAGTTTAACCACTTGAGGAAGATCCTGTTAGGATCCCCAAAGATACTGAGAGGGGGGGTGAATTAGTATCTTACCAGTTTATTAATTTACTTGAATTAAAACATGAAAACCATATCAATACTGTGTACCAATAAACAAAAATAGTGTAGTAAACAAGAATAACAAAAACCACAAGAAAACACACCATAAAACAATAGCTTAATGAGGAAACCTGGTGTGGGAAAAACCTCGGTGGGATTTGTGACCCACAATATTCGCTTACTGGCCAATAAGTGAATATTACTCTTACAAAAGGGGCCTGCACATGCAGGAAGGCCAAGTGCTTAGAGCTCACTACTCAATTACAAAATGGGAAGTCTCACTGACTTACAAAATGGATTATGCAAATCCAATGTCTTGTACTACTTCAAAATAGCATCTATTATGCTAGATCCAGTATTGGTTTTAGCTCTGCTTCATACATAAACCCTTAACCTATAATTCACATATTAGGTCTGCCTTATTTCACCTACCTTCTTCCTTACAAAATGTTCTATAATGATCTCATACATATATGAGTCATTTTACAACTTTCCAAGTCGGCTTACAATGATTTTACAATTAATTACAAAATATATTATAAACAAAATTCTTGTCGGCCTAGGTGCCAGTATACTTCCTTTAACTACCGGTGTAGAGTTTGTCGTTGCTGGTGCTGGTAAATTGTCTTGCCAGTAACATATGATTGCAAGGTTTCCATCAATGACAAAACCTTCAATCACCTAGAATATCTCATTGGAGTGTGCATTTTCCAACAATCTCCCCCTTTGGCATTGATGGCAACACTCATGAGAAAAATCCAAAAATGTCATCCAAAAAGAATCTACCAGAATTGTCTTACCAAAAATTGTGTACCCAAAAAAATATGTGCTCCCCCTGAGCTGATGAGCCATTTGCTGATTATTTTTCTCATTACCACTACTCCCCCTTCAGCATCAATGACAAAGGTTGTCAAAGTGTCAATTGAGTGTGGTTTCCAGTTTCATCCTTGTAATCAGTTGGTTACAATCTAAAAAAGGTTTGCCAATACCAGATTCAGGCTCTCTATGAACCATTTACTGTCCTTTAATGTGGCCTTTGTCCTCTAAATTGTACTAGTGAGGTGTTGCATTTGTTGTTCTGGTATTTTCTGTCCTTGAACTAGAGCCTTAGATATATCTTTTCTCAAGGAGGCAAGGTAATCCAATCTTGGACTAAGTCTCCATTTTAGATCTTTTGCCTTTCCTTTTATTATTTCCTTCTCTCTTTCCAATTTTAGAAGTTCCTCCTCAAAACTTGTTGTTTTCTGCTCAAAAACTGATAATGGTTTAGATGAATTAATTAAGTTGTCAACTAATTTATTTATTTCTTCTTGTACCTTGCTGATATTTTTTTCTATATCTACTGTCAAAAAGTTTGTTTTGCATGTATCTTTGTACAAAGTTTTAAACTCTTTTAGTGTATTACATAGTGCCGGTAAAAGAGTGTCAAATTGTCTCATGCACTTCTTTATTTCCTCTTCAAAGAATTTGTGTTTTTCCTTCTCTAGTTTCTCTTTGAATTCTTCCTCATTTATTTGTTCAACTGTCACAATGTTGTCAGTAATATACTTAGACAATGTGTCAAGTTGATTCAAAGAATCTTTATTATCCATACTACATTTGGGTGCTATCATTTTCAAAATTGGGATTGTATCATCAATAGCTTTGTATGCTTGTGATCTACACTGTTATTTTCTTGATAGAATCCAAAAGAACTTCTGTCACATTTATTGGTCTGAATTCTGCAATGGAAGAACCAACAATCTGTATTCCACCGGTGTGAGTAATTTCTTTGCTTGTAGTGACCTCTGGTAGGTCAATTTGTGTTTTCATTTCTCTAAGAAAAGGTTTGGGCTGCTCAGCTATTGTCGATGGCACTATCTCTGCATGAACCTATTCCTGTGAGGGAGCCTGTTGCTCTGCCTGTTTCTCAGTGTTGTTCACTATCGGTTTTTCTTCTGTGCTACCTGTTGTCGGTGGCTCAGTTGCCACATCTATTTTCCCTATTGATTCCTTATCTACCACAATATTGACTTTCTAAGTGTCAATGTTCATTGTATATAACACCTCAGAATCAGGATTTTTGTCCTCATGTGGTATGTCCATACTCTCACTCGCTGGTTGATTGTCAGTAGTAACTACCGATGGAGTATCTAGAGGTGGTGGGGATAAGTTGTCTATTATTTTTATGCTGGGTGGTCTACCAACCTTTCCTTTTCCCTTATCCTTTTGATATACCTTGATGGGTTTAGGGCTTCGATACTCTTCCTTCTTTTCCTTCTCTACAAGGAATATGTCCCATGCATTAGCTATTTCTTTTGTTACGTCATTTAATCTACCTACCATTAGTGCTACATGTTGGTGAGTAGTTGAGAATACTGTCCGGTTAGCCTCAGAGATCAATTGATCTATCTCTTTAGGTGAGTTGACAGGATGTACAACAAGTAGTTTTTAAATTTTTATTTTCTTATCAAGCTCAACAATAGCTTTCCTTCTAGCTTCTATTCCTTTGTACAGTTCTACCAGTATTTCATCAACAACTTGCATCAAAAATTTCTTGTAGATATCTAAGTGTAGGATTAGACTGTTTTCTACTTTCTCCTTGTCATCAACCGATAATGTGTCATATAATTTGTTAATGTTTTTCAACTTTACATCCTCTATTATTTCATTGAGAAGTTTGTCAATGGGAGCAATGGTTTGTTGAGTCTTTTTCTTAGGGGTCATCTTCTTCTTTGGTGTTAATTTCTTAGCTGGGGGCCTTATTGCCTGTTGTTTCTGTCTTGTTCTTCTAGGAGAAGGTGAACATACCAGTGAAGATTTCCTTTTTCTCACAACTCTTTTGAATGCAGCTGGTATGTCACTTTCTAAAGAAGTTCCAACCGGTGAAAGGTGAGTTTCCAGTTGAAGTGCTTCTAATTCATCTTCAGTAATACCAGTTCATTTAAGTACATCTTCCTTAATAGATTTTGCTTTCCTAGATCCTTTTCTAACTATTGCCTCAACCTTTTTAACATTTTTATTGGATTGAATTTGTTTTTCAATAGTCTCAACACTGCCAAATACCTCTTCTTTAGGTTCCTTAGGTGCTTCTAGGAGGGCTTTTGCATATGTTTCTATTATGTGGTCATCAGTTTCATACCCCATTTCAGTAACCCAGATGGTTCTTGGGATAACTGCCTCCATCCAAATTTCATCCTTCTTTATTACAAAATAGATTTCATCCTTATACTTGTCCATAATTGCTTGTGACAATTTAACTCTGGTCTTCATTCGGGCCTTCAATGCCTGAAAATACTCATTTATGTTCTTTTCTCTGTTCTCTCCCATGTTGTTCAGTAAATCTAACAATTGTTTGCCTACCGATATATCAAAACCAAAATTTCTAATACCAATACTAGGTACTTGTTTGGTTATGTGTAGCATTAGACAAACAAGTAGGTTTCCAAATCTGAATGTTCCCTTTTTGTCTTTCTTTATCTTTCCCAAATTGGCAATCAGTTCATCTTTAAGCCATTTGCACACATCTATTCTTGCATTATTATTAATCATATCATAGGCACTTTTAATGCATAGACTAGAGACTGAGTTTAACCTATTTGCATGTGTAGTTTTGTAGCCTAAGATCATACTGATGAATTTGACATTGATATCTGTTACATCATTTACCCTTAAAGATCTCTTATCAGATGTTGCATCGGTTAGGTTTATCACTAGGTCATTTGAGACCTTCTTTGTTTTATCAGGTTTGTTACTGGTGGAGGGTAACCTTGTCACAGCCTTTACTACTTCTTTTGTGATTTTGTGAACTAAGTCCAACCAAAAGAATGCACCATGTACCCTTCTTAGTACTATCCTTATAACATCCTTGGGAAAATCCGGGATACTGAGAATTTTAGTGAAACCTAGGGTTTCAACTATCTTGTGTTCAGGTTTGATATTTCTGGATTCATCAAAAATTATAGATTTATACATATTCTTAATTTCCTCATCACCTAATTCCTCTATATGACAATGTATATACATTCTAGGGTCTTTAGCAAAAACTACTCCCTTAGGAATTTTAGAAAATGCACCAATGTTATCATCTTTCTTGGCAATTTTAGGAACTAACTAGAATACGGGTCTAGGGCGTTTAATAACTTCAACAATAGTAGGGTTTGCAATGAATTCAGGAGTAGATGAAGAAGCCATGGCTATAAATACCTTTATCTGCCTTAAGGAATGATTTCTTGATGAATTGTTTCACTTCTTTGCTTGGAATGCCTTCGCTTGGGAATTTTTGTGCTCTCAAAGATTTGAATGCTTGGTGAAATGAAAATGGAGCCAAAACACTTATTTATAATGTTAATTTTGCCAACCACCACATTTAATGCTTGTCGGTTAAGTAATGATTTAACTTATCTGCTGGTATAGAAGTAATTTCAGCTTCTCACCATCAACCGAGGGAATAATAGCATGTTTCACATTTGGTTGCTAAACCCTCAAAGGAATTTTCTTTAGTTAGATGAAGAGTCATCTGTCGGTGGAGTGTTACTCTGTTCTACCGGTGGAGGAGTATTCCTATCAACATTTAGATCTGACTTCTTGATCCATTGTTTTGAGAATTCTTGCTTTACCTCTTCAACCTTTTCTTTACCTTTCAAACTAGTACCATTTTTACTTGCCGGTGATGCCTTACTTTTGTAGAATTTTGCAATATGTCCAATCTTGTTGCAAGCATAATAGGTCACATTGTTTTTTCTGAATAGCTTTCCCATATCCTATGCCGGTTTGTGTTCTACACTGATTAGATAAGTGTCCAAATCTTCCACAAACATAACATCTTACATTCATTTTGTAATTTTTTGAGTTATGACCAATTTTGTTGCATTTGGAGCATTGACCGGTGGGTGTATTAGTACTCTGATAATTTCTAGATCTACACTGATTTGCTCTATGACCATACTTGTTATAGTTAAAGCATTTACCATTAAATTTATAAGCATTTGGTTGTCTTACTGGTTTTCTATGATCATGTGTGTTTACAGTACCGGAGCTTTCACCAACTTCAAAGCCAAGGCCATTAGTGTCACCATTTGGTTTTTGATTTTTCAACAAGTCACCAAGTTCTTCTGAGCTTTTCTTGAATTTTTCCTTGTGTTGATTTGCAGTAGCCAGTTCTCTTTCCAAGATACTTTTTTGTCTCATGAGTTCATTTGAGTCATTTTGTGCATGCATCAGATCTGTCTTCAACATATCATTTTCATAACTAAGTCTTGTGTTTTCATTTGCAACATCATTCGGTCTTCTAGTCAAGTCTTCTTCATTCTTCTTTCTATCTTCAATTTCTTTACAAAATCTCATAGTCATATCCTGCATCTTATTCTTTGTTGTCATGTTTTCTTGTTTCAGCTTATTTATCAGATCACTAAGAGTTTCCTTTTCATCATTCTCATTTTGCATCTTTTCACAAAGTTCTCTTCTCTTGTTTCTTGCAATGGTAATATTTTCTTGAAGTGCTTGAATAATATCCCATGCAGCCTTTAGATCATCTTCAAGTATGATATTTTTCAACTTTTCTATATCATAGTCTGAGAGAGCTGCTTCTAATTGATTCATCAAGTTTTCCATCTCTACCGGTGTCAAGATCTTCCTCAAGCTATTAGGCTTCTGAAAATAGAGGACCAAGCTCTGATACCAATTGTTAGGATTCCCAAAGATACCGAGAGGGGGGGGTGAATCAATATCTTACCGGTTTATTAATTTACTTGAATTAAAACATGAAAACCATATCAATACTGTGTACCGATAAACAAAAATAGTGTAGTAAACAAGAATAACAAAAACCACAAGAAAACACACCATAACACAATAGTTTAACGAGGAAACCCAGTGTGGGAAAAACCTCGATGGGATTTGTGACCCGCAATATTTGCTTACTGGCCAATAAGTGAATATTACTCTTACAATAGGGGCCTACACATGCAGGAAGGCCAAGTGCTTAGAGCTCACTACTCAATTACAAAATGGGAAGTCTCACTAACTTACAAAATGGATTATGCAAATCCAATGTCTTGTACTGCTTCAAAATAGCATCTATTATGCCAGATCTAGTACCGGTTTTAGCTCTGCTTCATACATAAACCCTTAACCTATAATTTGCATATTAGGTCTGCCTTATTTCACCTATCTTCTTCCTTACAAAATATTCTATAATGATCTCATACATATATGAGTCATTTTACAACTTGCCAAGTCGGCTTACAATGATTTTACAATTAATTACAAAATATATTATAAACAAAATTCCTATCGGCCTGGGTGTTGGTATACTTCCTTTCACTGCCAGTGTTATGTGTGCTGGTGTAGAGTTTGTCATTGTTGGTGCCGGTAAATTGTCTTGTTAGTAACATATGATTCCAAGGTTGCCATCAATGAAAAAACCTTCAATCACCTACAATATCTCATTGGAGTGTGCATTTGCCAATAGATCTGAAATTTGGAATCAATGGAAAATAGTTTGTAACAACTTCAACTTGCTCTTGAGGATCTTGATAATGAGAAGGTCGAATACAGTAAACTGAAGAATGAACTAATGCAATCCATGCAACACATCATTTCATTGCAAGGAAATATTTCAGTTGCTCAAGCTGAGGAAAGAACTCTGTGATAAATTGCAAAATTAGAACAATGATGAGGAAGATGCTATGAAGGATCAATGTCAGAAACTCTCTCAGGAGAAGAATATCTTGAAGAATGAGATGCAAGCCCTAACCATGAGAATGTGCAAGGAGATTGAGGATAGAAAGAAAAATGAAGAAAATCTAGCTCAAGCATTGAAGGATAGATATGATGAATGTAACAGACTAACACATGAGAATGACATGCTGAAACTTGAGTTGACCCAATCCCAGAACAATGAATAGGAACTTGAGAGACAAATTATAATCATGAGAGATGACTTAGTCATTGCAAATGAATAGAAGGACAAGTTCAAAGACAACACTGCAAAACTTGATGAATTACTGAACAATCAAAGAAATGCTAATGACAAGAGAGGTCCTGGTTATGAAGAAAGATAAATCTTAGGCACTACATAACAAGCTCAATCATCCAGTCAGAAGAAAAATCATGCCAACAATCAAAACTAGAAATCACCGGTAAGACAACCTAATACTCACAAATTCAATGGTATATGCTTTGTTTGTAATAAATATGGTCATATAGCAAGTCGGTGCAGAAATAGGAATAATCAGAATAATGCATCATTCACCGGTCTTGGAAATGTAAGATGTCATGCATGTAGCAGATTTGGACACATGGCTAACTAATGTAGATCAAAAGCAAATCAAGGGTTTAGCAAAGCAGTTCAGAAGAACAATATTGTTTGTTATGTATGCAACAAGATTGGACATATTGCTAAATACTGCAGAGGTAAGAGCCCACCGATAATTAATGGAAATGCAGATGAAAAAGGAAAGGCAAAGGTGGAAGACATTAGAAAACAACATGAGAAAAGATGGGTAAGAAGATTAGATACACAATCAACAAAACACCCAGTAGAATCATCAGGTCCCACACCAGCAGTAGAAACAACTGATAACTAAGGCACTCTGCCTTAGAGGTAGGCAAATCACTGAATATCATGCAAATACCCCAGATTGGATCTGCAGTCAAAGAATTTTGATTGTGAATGGATACTCAAGCAATTTCAAGTGTTCACCGGAACCTACTCATAGACTATGTGACCCAACAAAATTTCCAAGTAGCATTTATGATAGTGAAAAATTAGGGTTAATGGTGATAAAAAGGGAAAGTTAAGTTATTTTCTTCACACAGAGATCGAGCATTCAGAAGAGCGATTTACTGAGCAATTCAGAGTCCAAGGCGATTTGTGCAAGAACTTTCTCACGTAAGAAATCTCATCTCTTGGCAGTATCTTAAGGTATTTTCCATTTGCAGAAACCCTAGTTTCAGTATCCGTATATCATGGCTTCTTCATCCAATGTCGATACTCCTTTGGTGGTGAAAATCAAGAACTGCCCCCGTCCTGAATTCAAGAAGAACCCCTTCAAATATCTTTTGGATGAACCATTGGGAGCATTCTTGAGTGTCTTCTATGGTGTTCTTCACACCAAAGACAACGACATCGAGGATCTCAGAGGATATGAATTGTCCTATGTTTTCACTGTGAACCTCATTACAGACAACCAGTTGAAACTAAAATTTTTCCACTTGTAGAGGAAGGGTTTCACTCAATTCATGGATTTTCTTACATTTGACGAGGTGGAATGGGTTTGATACATTCTAAGCCGCATTCATGGTGAATTCATATGGTTGGACCGACCCTATAAAATCATGGAGGAAGTAATCAGAAACATCACCTGCCTGCATAAGAATTGAGGTCTGCCCAGCCCTAGGTGTAAACTCTCGAATACCGAACTTTGCAAACTCACCAAAACCACTTTTGATGGCCGTTCAATGAGAGTTAATGATGTGAGGGAAATTGATGTTAAGTTTTCCGCAATGATAATCAGTTACAAAGTTTACTAGTCAAATCGGTTGAACTCTGTCTCTAGCAACAACATTTTGATTGCTCACCAAATGATAAAGGAGGATGCACACTATAATCTGTGTGGTGTGATGCTGAAGGAGCTAATGTCAAACCTCTAGAAAATCAAACAAGATAAGAAAAACACCTTTCTGGTATGGTTCATTTGTTATCTATTTCGCATTCTACTTTTTGGGTATTGTTTCTGGTTATGAAAAGATTCAATGGCCTTTTGATCGTCCGGTAGCTACCCAAATATCTCAAATTTTTGATAAACAGGGGGATAAATAGAGTAAAGCTAATTTATGGGCATTTTTCAAAACTTTTCAAGAAGAAATGAAGAATAGATCTAGGAATCCTTAAACTATATTAAGAATATATATATATATATATATATACAATATGTTTTATGGTGAATAAGGAAGAATGGATGATGGAAGAAGTCTAGCCTAGAATAGTTTGGATCATGTCTATGGGATACAAGGTGGATGAGGCCACACCAAATGCTTATGCTCAACACCTGATGCAAGCACCAGTTGATGAAAAAGAGGAGAAATTTGGCACAACCTAAAAAAAAGGTCTAAAAGTTCACCAAGAACAGGTTGCACCGGCTATCAGGAAGAAGATGACTAAGGTTGCAGCTAAAACTCTAATAAGTGAAGGGCATGACATGCCAGAAATAGAATAGAAAGTTAAAATCCTTGAAGCTTGGAGGAAAGAAGAAATAAAACAGAAAAGAAAGGAAGGAAGGGAACCCAGGAAGGCAGCTCAGGCTACTCCCAATGTGATCCTGGTATCTACTAAGACTTCCAAGCAACCAGAAGCATCTTCAGTTGAGCCTGTCAGTCCTAAACCAGCTGATTCAACAAAGAGAAAACAAAAGGCAACTCAGTAATATATGACAATCTCTTTTGAGGAAAAAAAATTAGATGAAGACATCAAGGAAGTTTCAAAGAAGAAAAGCATCTTCGCAAGGGTAGTGAGGGAGAAGAAGGAAGAGAAAAAGAAAGAAATAACTAAGGAGCCTCCTCAAAAACCCAAAATTACCATTGTACATAAATGTAGAAGAATTGAGATGGAAGATTTAATAAATAGAACCAGCTCATTAGAATTTAATCCAAAGCACAAAATAAATAACCTAATGTTGCAAAGGTTTGAGGAGATCCGGAAGGAAACCATAGACATTTGGGTGAGAATTCTTTTAAGTTTGGGATATGAATTGAGCCCCAATTTTGTACAGTCTCAAAATATACAGTTACCAAGGGATAAGAAACTAGCATCTACAGAGGAACAAAGTGTAAATACAAATCAACCAGACACCACTGTACTGACTAGTGAGTCAAATTTTGTAGCAGAAGATACCTGATAGATAATGTACATGATATAGAGGCAAATATACATAAGGGTACAGATAATAAAGTTATAGAGGATGTATAGGATCTAGATAGGGCACCAAGTGATGAAGCCACCGGTGCACAAGAAGTAAATAATTCTAAGGATACCTCTCCAATAGACAAGGGCAAGGAAACTGTGACAGATCTCTCGTCCGACTTGTAAATTGACACTTCAACCATAGAAAAAAAATTTGTCACAATTTTCTATCAGTTTTGATAAGCCATACCACAAGATATCTCTGACAGAGAAAATTTTGGCAGCAACTGCACTCCAAGGTCAAGCAACCCAAGAGTTGACTCAGGAGGAGTCAAAAGACAAAGAATTAATTAAACACAGTTTTGAAGTTTTGAATCGGTTAGTACCTAAGTTTCAGGCTCAAGAGAGTGCAAGATCATCTGACAAATTGGAGGAGATTATTAATTTTATTCCTAAGCATTATGATTCTTTACTCAAAACTTCATTAATTGAGGCTAAAGAAAAATTTGTTGAGGCTCGTAAACATACATTTTTGTAAATGATTGAGTCTAAAAAGGGGAAACTCCAAACTTGTTTGCAATCCATTAATGCAGCATTGGCGGAGGGAGGTAAAGTATACAAGACTTGAATAGATTTTTCTAAGCTCACAACCCCTATAGACAAGCAACTGTCAGACTGTAGGAATAATTTGATTTATATTTCTAACTCTTACAACCCGACAGTTAACCTAACTAGTTATTTAGATGGTACAATTTTGGCAGTCATAGATCAAATTTTGAAATTAGAGAAGGAAAGGGACAGTATAATAAAGCGAGAAAATGATCTCTGAAATCTCATTGGTGCCCGATTGGATACTGTATACACATAAAAATTGGCTATGAGCAATTAAATAAATATTTTATATTTATTTAGTGATTATTCTTCTATTAAATAGTTAATTTGAAAAGATTAATTTATTTAATTCATTTCATGTCTTTCTATTAATTAATTGATCTATCTTATTCTTCTAATTAATTAAATATCTAATATTTAATTATTCCTCTAACCAAGTTAATTAAATATCTAATATTTAATGGTTATTCTCCTATCCTATAATCTCAAATATTAAATAATTTCTAAATTATTTAATCCCTTTTCCAACTCACCATCCATCTCCACTTCATCTTCCCTTTGCCAACTCATCAAACATGTGGCTAAGGAAATTAATATTTCTTAAATATTAATTCATCATTTATCTTCAACTTCCAAACTTAATGAAAATTGTGTACGTAGACATATTTCTTAACCATCTTCTATATTCTCTCCAACACCCCCTACATCTTAGGAAGGACTTGAGTCCACTTGTCCTCTCATGCCTAAATTTCCTCCAACCATCCCTAGATTCCCTCAGTCAGCAACCCAGTCAAGGTGAGATGAGTGACACTTGTCTTCTCCTTCCCCCTTTCTCTCAACCTTCACCTTTGCTCACAACCATCCAAATCTATAGATCTGATTAGGACCATTGATATAAGCCACATCATCTAATCATCTCAAAGTCTATAAAATCAAGATCTTCAGTTGAGAGAGAGTTAGACTTCAAGAGACTTCAAGTGCATTTTGCAAGCTAATCTTATTCATCCATGAGTTTTTGAAGCAAATAGAAAATAGAAAATAGCAATTATCATATAGCATAATCATTTTTAGCATAATCATGTAGTATTTGCATATCATAGTATCAGTTAACTACAAGTTATCAGTCCATTCTTCATATGCCATCTTGGAAGCCAACAATGCATTGTCTGAAAGCACACCATCTGCAACCAGGAATAGTGGAGTGAGGACACAATGAGACACAAACCATGAAGGTAAAAATAATGTTTTATTTTAATATGTATTTCATGTAGTTTCATTGGTTGAATTTGGATTTCCTGTATGCATTTCCATTGGAATTTTGTGAAACTAACTTATTACAGGTAACATTCTGAGGATGAAATTCAAGCTCACACATTTTGGCGCCCACCGTGGGGCTCATAGACCTTGCATATACCTTTAAAAAGCTCGCAAAAGTAAAATTAACACATTTGTAATTAGGATTCACACATGTGTGAATTATGACAACGCTTTTGTTTGACAGGTTAGCGCATTTGCATCATAGGTTAGCGTATATGTCATGTAGGTTAGTGCTTTTGTCTGAAAAACTACGCATTTGCATCATAGGTTAGCGCATATGCCATGCAGGTTAGCACTTTTGTCTTAAATTCTGCATATTTACATCACAGGTTTGCACATTTGTGTCTTAGGTTAGCGCATATGTCAAAGAAATCATGCTTTTGTATCCATAGACTAGTGCTTTTGTAGTCTAAGTTAGCGCTTTTGATCCGCAGGTTAGTGCTTTTGAACAAAAAGATAGCGCATATGTTAGGTTAGCACTTTTGTTTATAAAATTGACAAAATTTTCTTGCATGTCCGAAAGTCCAAGAAATCAGATTTTTCAGATTACTAACATGCATGTGCAGGATGGCATATAAGGCAAATTTTATGCATTTCCTCATCTAGTTAATTAAAAGTTTTTATTTGGGAAGTAATATATCATATCTTGTTCATCTAGTTTAACTAAGAGGATGAATTGACAGCATGCAACTTGCATTTTTGGTATTTTCTCTAAAATAGTTGCACATAGATTTTTAAAAGGGCTAAAATGAACACCATGCTTGTTGGAGCAACATCTCCAAATAGGACTTAGCCAACAAATGCTATGGAGGGTTAAAAGGATCGCTTGTATTCTGTGTCTCAAAAGTGGTAGGTATATGCTCTCCTCTTAATTGGGTGATCAAAAAGCCAAACCCACTCTTTTACGCTTTCTTTACTTTCAAATAATTAAATCCTTTTAGAGGGCCTGTCTTCCCGAGCTGCCTTGAGGGGGCCAGTGAGAGGGGAATGACCTAAAGTGGAAATGGGCTAATACCGAGTCCTTCCAATCCACTATAAATAAATCGTGTTTGTGACGAAAGTCTCAAACAACATGTGCTGATAAGTTCATATCGACACTATGTTTCCCCATAAACCCTATGGAGCATAACCTCTATAGGCTAGGAACCTTCTATATTTACAAAGCTAAAAGTGCCACATGTATGGCCACATGACCAGAAGCCTTTACTAAAAACCACTTGTACTAGTTACCAAAATCCTTCTAGTTGTTGGCACAGGAGGTCGGACCTCTGAAGCGGCTCACATACATACGGTTCCTAGTAGAGATATAAAGTTTGCCATGGGGAGTTTTCATGGAAACTAATGCTTGGCTGCCCTAAAGAAGTGAGTGTCGAGGGTGGAGCGAGTGTGGTCAAGCATCTAAATATCTGGTTTAAATAGCGTAGCCTTGGGGGAAACCCCACATGAGATTCAACAACTATTGTCTCAGCCTGCCATAGAGATTGTACTTGCTTGTGCATTTTGTTTATTAAACATTGTGTCTTCTATGTCTATAACATGTTCCAAATGGTCAAAAATTGAAGAAAATTATCATCTATGAGTGAGCAAAAATCCAACAGATTGCTGAAAAAGTTTGATCAAAAGGGTAATACAAAAGCTTTCCAACACTTGAAACATCAGATCAAAATCAAAGTGTCAAAATATCAATGTCAAAATAATTCTTGAAGTAGGTTTGTCTCTAAACCATCACGTATTTTCAAATTAGCTCAAACAACTAGGTTGCTAATCCAACATGTTATACTCAAAAGGTTTGGAAAACATCAACATTTAACAAGCTATCGATTCAACCATCTTAAGTGCAAAAATCAACATCTTTGACAAGTTTCTCATCAGGATAATCAAATCCTCTATCACGAAGCTTGATCAAATCTATACTAGGTTCCTAATCTTAGATATATCTTTCCTATTTTGAACCTAGGTTATATCAAAACCAAAATCGCACCAACATTGGAATCAAACAAACTTGTGAATTGTCAAATGCTTATATGACTTTTAAGTATCACCTTAAGAAAAGAAAACCCAGTTAGAAAGCTACTCAGAAAAGGATAAGATTCGTGTATATCAATCGCAAGATCTTATTGAAACATAGGACATTCCTACACCGTTTTCATCACTACTTACATGGCTACGGTATAGAATTTGATGGTGAAACTTTACAAAGACACACCTTTCAACAAAGAGGTGCTTTATCCCAACAAACAAACAATAGTGGTAAGATCAACAAAGCATATCTTCCTAGACCAATAATTGCCTATTGACTTTGTCCTTTGGAACTTTCAACAACTTTGAAATAAAACACATGCCAGTTTGGACTAGAGCCCAACATGAACAACTTAGAAAACAACAACAAATGGAGGAAGAAGATACTCCTATATTCCACACTTTTGGATTTACTATTGTTGATGAAGAAGCAGTCAATAGCACCATTAGAGACCTTGAGCAAGATTTCAAATTTGATAGGCTAATGGAAAAATTGTTGGCAAAACAAAAAGAAAAATATCTCTTGATGTTGGCAAAATCTGGAGCTAAACTACCACAAGACTTTAACATGGAAAGCTTGAAACAAGATGCGGAGACAAGTAACACCCAAAATACAGATGAGCCAAATAACGAAGATGTGAACAATGAAGAAACAAGGAAAGAAAGGGATGATAAAAGAAAAGAGCGTAGTGAGAAAAAGACTTGCAAAGAAACAATGAGAAACTATGTAGATAATCCCTTATCAAACCTTACTCAACAAATACAAACTCTTCAACAACAAATACAAGACATGCAAAATGGGACAAGCTCCAAGAAATATTCATTAGAAGATATATGCCCATATCCTTTTGATAAAAATCTGAATATGATACCATTTTCGCAACATTGCGAGATTCCTAAATATGACAAATACGATGGAAAATCTGATCCTCAAGATCACATTAGGGAGTTTTGTACTATGAGCATGGAATTTTCTCACGATGAAACTTACCTTATGCATCTTTTTCCTAGGAGTTTAAATGGACAATCAATGGAGTGGTTTTCAAAATTACCATCCGGAATCAAATCCTTTGAAGAACTTGTGAATAGGTTTATTTCACAATATTCCTACAATATAATGAATAAAATAACAATGCTGGATCTTTGCAATGTTAAACAAAAGAATGGTGAGTCTATTATTTTCTTGCAATGATGGAAACACATGTTTAATAGGTATCCTAGAGATGTACCTGATCAAGAAAAAATGAACATATTCATTGATAATCTTATCAGTAAAATGAGTTATTGACTAAGGATGCAATGTCCTCCCTCTTTTGCCAAAATGATTGAAAATGGTTTGAAAATAGAGAACGCAATGGTAAATAAAGGAGAGATAAAACTTTGCAATAATTCATACAACAACAACAACAACAACAACAATGACAAACCCAAGTTTTGGTCAAAGAATAGGAATGTTAGTAATGAAGGGAATGACGATAATAGTACTACAAAACAACAACAACCAATTTTCAATCTATCAAGTCAAAACCCAAGCAATAACAATCCAGAAAACAATAAAGCTAAGTCCTTTTTCTCCAATCCTCGAAGGAAATTCACAAACATTGGAGAATCTTTGGAATCAGCTCTAAAAACTTTGCTTGCTAACAAATTGATTGTTTTGCCAGAAGCAAGAAATTATGAACCACCAGTTAAGCCCAATTGGTGGAATGACAATCATTTTTTCAACTATCATAGGAATAAAGGACACCTAACAAATGATTGTCAGAGATTGAAACACCTTATCCAAGATCTAATCAATAATGGAACCATCACAATGGATAGCCATAAAACAAACAAATCACACTTGTCTTTCAAAACTCCACTTTTGAATTATGATAAAGGTGAATCATCCCAATTAAAAGATGACAAAGGAAAATCCAAGGTGAATTACACTTATACATATGATGATGTAGTGAATGTAATTATTGTTAACAAAAATTCATCTTCAGAACCAATCAATGTTATCACAAGAAGCAAAGCAAAGGTTATTTTTCCAGGTGTAGCAAAAGATCCAACACCCAATCCACAACAATACAGTTTAGTAGAGCAATTGCAAAGAATACCTGCTCAAATATCAATTCTGGAACTTCTCAAGATTTCACCTATGCATAAGAAAATTTTGGAGAAAGCTTTAGTGGAAACAACAGTTTCAAAAGATTTGGATGTAGATCAGTTCCAAAATATGGTAGGACACCTTATAACTCCTCATTGCTTATCATTTTCTGAAAATGATGATGCATCCTTACAACATCCTCACAATGCTCCCTTACATGTTGAAGTCTCCATAAATAAAACTCATGTCAAACGTGTGCTCATAGATGGAGGAGCTGGCTTAAACATTTGTGCATTAAGTTTGATAAAAGCTTTGGGATATTCAAAGAATGCAGTAGACCCAAAAAAGAAGATAACCATCAAGGCTTATGATGAAGCAAAACGTTCTTCTAAAGGAACTATTGTGCTACTAATAAGGATAGGACCTGTGGAAAAAGATACATTATGTTAGGTTTTATATTTAAACCTCTCCTACAACATTCTTCTAGGGAGACCATGGATTCACAAGATGCAAGCAGTTCCTTCTACATATCATCAATGTGTAAAATTTCCTCATGAAGGAAAAGAGATCACTATAATTGCAGACTCCAATCAATATTGCAATAATTTGAAACCCGCACAAGATATAAGAGTTCCACATAATAGAGAATCAGTATATCCTACCAAAGAAATCCAAGAAAAGTTATGGGAAACTTTTAAAGAAAAGCTCAAGTTAAATGATGAAGGAATGGGAAAGTATTCTTTGCAAAATTTTCCACTTTCCCCTAGGTCATATGAAAAGCCTATAGATATTCAATCGAAGACAACATGAAAATCAAAACATATGTTTAAAGGAACCTTTGTTAGTGTTGGAACTCTTGAAGAAGAAAATGAAGACAAAGACATTCTTGGTTGGTTGTACAAAGATGAAGATAAAACTATAGCAACAACAGCAAAAGTCAATATTCCCATAAAACAATATGGCAAAGGATATGAAATCATGCAAAAGATGGGATATGAAGGAAAATGACCAATTGGTAAGCAACATCAAGGTATTTCAGAACCTATTTGTCCACACTCACAATCCACAGAAGATAAATCCTGGCTGGGATATCTAACGTCTAATCAAAAGCAACATAATCATCAATAGCAAAAATGGAGAAAGAAATTAGTTTCTAAAGAAGAAAATTGGCAAGAAAAGCTACATCAAGCAGTTGAAATGGTAACCAATAAGCAAAAGAAGCAAGAAGAACATGAAAAGAAATAATAAGAGACTACCATCAAAGGTCAAGAAAAATCTTTTCAACAAGTTCTGAAAATACAAACAAAGGAAAAATCTGAACAAGATATTCCAAAAGCAGTAAAAATAGAGATGGTAGAAATCAGAGAACTTTTTGCACCATATGACATTCCAGTATGGTATAGTGGAGTAATCTTAGATCAAGATTTAGAGATAGATTCCAATGAATATGAATGGAGTCCAGATACCTTATCCACTACATCAAGTAAAGAAGATCAAGCAGCTATCAGGAAAGAAGACTTGTCTATTGCAGAACAAAAGATGAAGTTAGAAAGAAGACAAGAGAAACTCAGAATTCAGAGAAAAGAGGCATATGCAAAAAGAAAAGGGAATGAAAAAGATAGAGAAGCAATGCCACAAGAAGCACAAACAAAAATCAGATATGGAAGAACCATAGAAGAACTAAGAGATAGTCAAGTTGGACTAACTATTAGTCCAAAAGAAGTTGAGTTTGAAAGGAGACCAAATCTATTAAAAGAATCTACTTTACCATGTGCACAAATATGTCAACTTCTAAATGCAAATGAGGTCAATCAAGAAGGAATTTGTAGTATCAAAGATGTGCATGTGGATATAATCCATTCATTTAAGGGACAAATGTCAGTTGAAGAACCACTTGAGTGTGAACTACAAAATGCTAATATAAATTGTGTTAAGACTAATTCGGAAATACTTGCAAAAGACAATTCTCAAAAATATTTAATCCATGACAGTACCCATTCTATGCCAAGCTATGATCATTATGTCATGAACATTGAAACACCTAATAATGACAGTGATTATGATTTACCCCTTCTGCATCCTGAACTAATTGATTGGGATAATTTAGACAACCCTGAACTAAATGTCTTTTCCAATGATCATGACTTAGCCATGTACCTTAACATTGTTGAACCCATCCATCCTAAGATATCTTTCATTGCAAAATCAAGTGATGTTTCTCATAATCAAGAGAATGCCAAACTTTCCAATCGTAAAAGTGAAATAAAACAAGGAAAAAGATCTATTGTTGGAAACCATTTCATGGCAACATTAGATCAATCAAAAGAGAAAACAAAGGGCGTATCTAATGGTGAAAACCTCCTTGAGGCACCTGAAGATGGAAAGTTTGACATTCTTCTTGCATATTTTCAAGAGAGATCTGCTATCCTGATAGAACCAACAAAAGCAATAAACATTGATACATCAAAAGATCCTAAAATACTTCATTTTGCTGCCTCATTATCAGAAAGAGAGGAAAAAATACATGGAATTATTTAAGCAAAGACAAATAAATTTTTCTTGGTCTTATGCAAATATGCCAGGACTTAACCCAGATCTTATCATGCATAATCTTAATGTGGATTTAAAAGCAAAACCTGTTAAGTAGAAGCTAAGAAAGATGCATCCATATATTGCTCTCCTTGTCAAAACCAAGCTCAAGAAACTATTAGAAGTAGGTTTCATAAGACCAGTTGCTTATCCAGAATGGGTCTCAAGTATTGTACCAGTATCAAAGCCAGATAAGAGCATAAGAGTCTGCACAGATTTCAGAGATCTGAATAAAGCACGTCCAAAAGATGATTTCTCGCTACCAAACATTGATATCATAGTATACTTATCAACAAGACATGAGATGTTTTCATTAATGGATGGCTTCTCGGGATATAATCAAATAAGAATTGCAACTGAAGATCAAGAGAAAACAACTTTCACTTGTGCATGGGGAATGTACTACTGGAATGTTATGTCATTTGGGCTTAAGAATGCAGGAGCAACTTATCAAAGGGCTATGACAACAATTTTCCATGATATGATGCATACATTCATGGAAGACTATGTCGATGACATACTTGCAAAATCTCACACAAGAAAAGAACATTTGAACATTTTAAGCAAGATTTTTGATAGACTGGAAAGATATCAATTGAGATTAAATCCAAAGAAATGTGCATTTGGGGTAACCTCTGGAAAGCTCCTTGGGTACATTATATCAGCTCGTGGCATTGAAGTAGATCCTAGAAAAGTTAAAGCTATCATGGAGATGGAGTCACCTAAGAACATAAGTCAATTGCGATCAATTAGGAGATTTGTTTCTCAATTGGCCGATAGATGTCTTCCATTTACCCATCTTTTACATAAAAATGTTCCATTCAAATGGGATATAAAATGTGAAGAAGCTTTCTTGCAAATAAAAGAATATCTTATGAGTCCTCCAGTACTGATATCACCAACCAAAGGGAAACCATTGTTACTCTATGTCTCAACAACAAGTGTATCATTAGGCACTCTCCTAGCTCAACATGATGATGAGGAAAAGAAAGAGCTGTTTATTATATTAGTAGAACACTTGTTGGCTATGAGTTAAATTATTCCTCAATTGAAAAGATATGTCTAGCACTTGTATTTGCAACTCAGAAGCTATGACATTATATGTTGATTCATTCTGTAAAACTAATAGTAAAGATAGATCCTCTCAAATATCTATTGAGCAAGTCAACATTGATAGGGAGACTAGCCAAATGGGTTATGATACTGAGTGAATTTGACATAGAATATGTTGACCGGAAAGCCATCAAGGGACATGTCATCGCTGATCAATTGGCTGATGCACCTTTACAAAATAACATGCCTTTGCATATCGAATTTCCTAATGCAGATATCTTGACAGTAAGTACAAACTTTTGGGAATTATACTTTGATGGTTCTTATACCCAATATGGTTCAGGCGCAAGAATATTTTTCATCACACCTCAAGGACACACAATTTTGAAATTCTATAGACTCTGATTTCCATGCACCAATAATACTGCAGAGTATGAAGCATTGGCTATAGGGCTTAAAATGGCCATTGAATGGAATGTCAAAGAACTACATGTCTATGATGATTCACAACTTGTCATTAATCAAATAAATGATGAATATCAAACAAAGGATGATAAGCTTATGCCATACAAACAGCTGATAGAGGAATTTAAAGGACACTTTAAAGAAATCACATTCACCCAGATTCCCAGAAATGAGAATAAAGCAGCGGATGTGATGGCTACAATAGCATCTCTCTTGCAAAATAAAGAGAATCAACAACATTACAAATTTCTCATGGAAGATATCTTAACCCCTACCATCCAATCCCAGCATACCTATCAAATTTTCCATATATCAGGAACCAGTGAATCCTTATACAGTCAAACCTACCAATATTTGAAAGACCTCTGGAATTATCTCGTAATCAATGAAGAAACTTTATCCGTCAGTCCTCTCGCTATACCATTATCGTGGTCTAAATGGTACATTGTTGAGATGTCTTGGAAAAGACAAATCTGAGGGAGTTCTTAATGACATTCATGTGGGTATTTGCGGTACACACTCAAGTGGTTTAACATTGGCTAAGAAACTTATTCGTATGGGTTACTTTTGGCCTACTATGGAAAGAGATTCATTCACCTATGCTATAAAATGTAAACAATGTCAGATCCATGGAAATCTAATTCATGCACCAGCGCAAGAGTTATATCCTATGACAGGATCATGGCCATTTTCACAATGGGGCCTTGATTTGGTAGGAAAGATCAATCCTTCATCTTTTAATGGACATAAATTCATTCTGATTGCTACTGAATATTTTACTAAGTGGATTGAAGCAGAGCCTTTAACAATAGTGACAGGAAAACAAATATCATCATTCATCTTGAATTATATAATCTATCGCTATGGCATTCCTATGACCATTATCACTGATAATGGAAGACCATTCAAAAATAAAGATCTGAAAGACCTATGTGAATAGTTTCATATCCAACATAGGTTCTCTACTCCATATTATCCACAAGGTAATGGTCAAGCTGAGGCATCAAACAAAACTATCTTAAAAATCTTGAAGAAAACAGTCAATGAAGCTGGAAAAGATTGGCACATTCAGCTAAATCTTACTCTTTGGGCATACCGAACTAGCGTCCGCACTCCAATAGGGGCAACTCCATATTGTTTGGTCTATGGATCAGAAGCTATATTACCTATAGAGTTAGAGATACCTTCTCTACAAGTATCCTTGCACGGTCTTATACCAGAAGAAGAACAATGAGTTTCTCGACTCCAGGAACTAGAATTGATTCAGGAACGTCACCAAAATGCAACAGAACATTTGAAAGTATACCAACAAATAATGGCAAGAAGCTATAACCATAGAGTCAAGCCACATGTTTTCCAGATTGGAGATATAGTTCTAAGGGAGAATCCAAGAAATCAGCAGGATCGAGAAAAGAAGGGAAAATTTGAACCAAATTGGCTAGGACCTTTTGTCATAGTAGCAACATATGGATCAGGAGCATACAAGTTATCTACCCCTGAAGGTGATTGGTTTGATTAACCTATCAATTCTATCCATCTCAAGAAATTCTATGCTTGAGATATAAAGTCCTGAAAAAATCAATAAAAATCATATAAAATCCAAAAAAAATGCAATAAATTTAGATGGTGAAAACCTGGCAAACAAGCGCTATCTAAAAAGTAAGTTCCTCCATCTATGAGATCACTTTGCACACCTATCCACTCTATCCTATCACATTTATCGCTTCCATCTATCTTAGCTTATCCATTCCATCTTCCATTTTTGCATCCATTGCTCTGAACTATTTAGCAAGAAATATGCAGCCTACCAACATTTATCAATCTTTGACACACTTGTCATAGACACTGTCTTAGATTTTATTAGAATCAATCAATTTGCATTTGTATCCCACCATGGTTTGGATCTTGATCAATTCATACATCCATAATAAATTTTTGTTTCCGCTGGGGGCAAAATCCTAAATTCCTTTTTCTAAGGTGATCTTTTGAATCTTTGAAAATCCAAAAACATTCGAAAAACTTAGAAAAACCAAAAACACCTAGGATTTTGAAACAGATAATGAGCAAACAAAGCAACAAAAATCAAGGCATTTTATCAACAACTGAATCAGGAAACTCAGAAACCAAAGAATCAATCAGCAAGCTATAAATGATTATCAAAGATCATTCATCAAGATGATTATATCAGTTAATGACCATAAGAACATGTGAATGACATGCAAGATTCAGTGTTTATTTCTTGATTTTATTGCTAATCATGTACTCTATACGACTCAGGGATGTCCATGACTAGAGAAGCTATGATGGGGCATGATTATTTTCTTTGATTGTTGTCTGTGGTTTATCTCTTGCTATGGAATAAACTTGTCTCAGGATATGATCGGAAAAAGATCAAGGAGGACGTTCCAAGTCATGCATGGAAGGAGATAATCCTTGTCTATTCTGCAAGCAATACTCAGGTCATCTTGAATCATTATATCAAGTTGCTTGTATTAACTTTCTATATCAAAATCCATGTAAGAAATACTCAGGTCATCTTGAATCATTATGTCAAGTTGCTTGTATTTTCTTACAACATTTAAAGCTCAATGATGAAATCAAGCACTATTACAAGATCGTATATGAAGAATGGCAATACAATTTTTAGTTAGATCATTTTAGATTAGCTCATTATTTGTCTGCATTATAAAGCATTCATTGTCAGTTGCATTATAAGCATATCATTTCATTAATAGATCAACGGTCATGAATAAAGATTGAGTATACTTGGACAAACAAAAACAATTTGCATTTAATCATTATAGGTGCATTCATTTCTTAGAAACATTTCAATCATCATCTATTTCATTGCATTAGTTTGCATTTAATTAAGTGCATTTCATTAATCATGTAGTGTATCATCATTTGCAATATCATTTCATTAATGATCATTTAGTTGCATCTTTGCACTTAGATTCATAATCATTATAAGAATTACATAAAAACTCAAAAAATATTTCATGTAGATAATTTTGCATTTGCATCATTTCATATCATTTAAGCTAGAAATCATTTCCATTTGCATCCACGATTATCGAAAATCAACAAAAGATTTATCATTGCATCATCATATTAAATATCATCATAATGAAAAGAAAAGATCATATTATTATCCATCTAATCACTGCATCCATATAATCAAAGCATATAAGCATATAGATCATCATCCAATAGAAAACATGCATAATAAAGATCATCATCATATAAAGTCCATGTCTGCATATAGATCATCATAAAACAATAAAATTCTAAGTATACGATGATATCAGATAAATAATACAAATGCCTTGTCAAATACAAATCAAGTCAAGGCTGTCATGTACTACTACCACCTAACTCTATCCCTATCTATGGCTGTGGGTGAGAAGATCCTCCAGATGCCTATCTCCCATTATCACCACTCCTCTGAGGAGGTCCCATGACCCCACCACTGCTAGTATCCATCAACATGGTGGTATGATAACTACCTGCTCTCTAGCTCTTTGCAATTGCCTCCTCATATCATCATCACCAGTAGGAAGTCTCCTTCCCAGCCTAAAATAATGCTCTAATAGTATTCGCCAAGAGAGTACTTGATCTAACCTACTGACTGTGATCAAGAAGTCCCTGAGTATCCCGTTGTCTCCTAATAGCTCTATCACACTCAATAATAAGAGTTTGTACATGTGCTCAAAGTTGATCAGTATGTTCTCTCAGATAGTCAATAGTATCCTGCCCTGACACATCATGCTCTGGTATAACCACATCTAGCATATCATGCACTGGTGCAACCTACTCTTGTACATCCTGTTGTGGTACATGAATCCTAATCCCCTCACCACCAACCTATCCAACTACTGGAATCTCAGTCTGAGAAACTCTTCGAACCCGTCGTCTAATTAGGGGAACATGATCCTCAAGATCCTCATCATTTCCATCATGCGCTACAATAACTTGAGGATCTAGCTGAATCTATCCAAAATCAATACCTCTCCCATAACCCCCATCTAGTCCTATCACCCTACCTCCTATCAATGGTAACCCTCTTGGTGATCTCATACCTGTCCTACCATGATCTCTCTCAATCCGTACAACATCTCTCCCACCCATAGAACGTGGTCTCTCAATCTTGCCAGCTAGTCCAAATGGTCCTCCACGGACTCTCAATCGACCTTCCCTTCATCCAGGTCTCCTACCACCACCACCTCCATCCCCACCATCATCTCCACCTCCCCTAGCCTCATGAGAATCTCTAAGCTCTTGTCTCTATCTCTGTCTCCTAGAAACTGGATCATCTAAATCATCATCCTCATCTCCTGAGCTGGGAGGAGGATCTACTGGATCAGTAATGCAAGGAAATGGATGCGCTAATATATACTGAGCATACTTTGCAGTAACCCCCAGATCAATAATGTGTAATCTCATGCCATAAGCCACTCTCAAAGTAGCAACAAACTCTGCACAAGCAATATCAAATGACAACAATGGTCCCCAATCTCGCCTATCTCTATACTGCCAAGCATATATCATCACACTAGTAGGAATAGGCTGGATGATGCCAAACTGTCTCAAAATGCGACCAATCAACTGTCGCTCAACAATGAAAGGTGTCTAACCAATGAGATATCTACTCTGCATGATACATGGTAATGTCTGTGCATCATCCATCCATGGCTCACAATCAAGATATGGTCTCCAAGTGATGTTGTCCAATGAATCAAGCACCCAACACCAATACTCCATCTTACCCAGCTTATGCTGAGTAAGGATACCTACATAGAAATATACATATGGCTGCCTCTCTCCACAAACTCTATGATGGATAGGCCAAGTAATAGCAATGTGCTCCTAGCACTAGAACTGCAATAAAGTGCATCCATTAGACAAACTTGCACTCTCATCATACACTACCTAATGAAGATCATGGTATAAGTGTGCTAGCATGCAAACACCCCAAGCATATCGTGTACAATGTTGCATCATACTCAGAAGAATCTCACCCCATCCAATGGAAAAACCTCATGATCTCCTATCAGGACATATAAATCCTCCAATCAAACTAGTAAGAATCATAGGAAGAGCCTCGTAATACATCACCATATCAACCCATCTGATCTCTCCTCTACTAATGCTCTCATCAGCAAACACAACTCTACACACCTTTGTCCCAACCCAATCCTGATAATCATACTACACTAGCTCGCCAATAATTGGGATGTGCAGAATCCTGTAAACATCCTCAAGAGTCACACTAATCTCACCCATCGGCAGGTGGAAAGTGTTATGCTCATTGTTCCATCTCTCGGCCAATGTTGTCAAAAAACCCTTGTTATGCGTAATATCAAGCATACATAACAAATACCGTAAACCACAGGCATCTATCTATCTAATCTCAACCTGAGAAAGCTCTGGAACTAAATGTCATACTGCCGGTAATTTCTCCCGACACCGGAGAACATCAAGTTTCTCCTATTTTGTCAAGAGAAATCAATCAAAACTAAATCAATCTATCTAATCGATCAACAATTATTATCAATCTATCGAATCAAACTAAAAGCAATCTATGCTATCTATCTATCCAAAATCAAATCCTTTTAAAACCTATCAATCATGGTTTTCTATCAATCACTGAGTTTACTCAAAACTCTGCTAAGCTCTTACATCAGAAACTAAATTAGTTTCTTAGAGCTACTCAAGCTAATCAGATCAAATCACATCTATCTATCAACTCTATCAATCAAGATAATCAAAGCTACCTATCAATCTTATCAATTTAATTTATCTAATCAATCTGCAATCTATTCACTCATCTTTCTTTCATATAACATTCTTCTTCTATCGAGAGATCATTCATGTCTTTAATGCACAAATGATCTCTCGAGGGGGCATCATCATCAAATCAATATCCAACAATTAGTATCTGGGGCACACAATCAAGATTTCCATCTTCATCAGTTGCATTATCGAGACTTGATTTAATCTTTGAAACAATGTTGTCTCGACATTATTTCAAAGAGGGGCAAAATGTATACACATAAAAATTGGCTATGAGCAATTAAATAAATATTTTATATTTATTTATTGATTATTCTTCTATTAAATAGTTAATTTGAAAAGATTAATTTATCTAATTCATTTCATGTCTTTCTATTAATTAATATTTTATTAATTAATTCATCTATCTTATTCTTCTAATTAATTAAATATCTAATATTTAATTATTCCTCTAACCAAGTTAATTAAATATCTAATATTTAATTATTCCTCTAACCAAGTTAATTAAATATCTAATATTTAATGGTTATTCTCCTATCCTATAGTCTCAAATATTAAATAATTTATAAATTATCAAATCCCTTTTCCAACTCACCATCCATCTCCACTTCATCTTCCCTTTGCCAACTCATCAAACATGTGGCTAAGGAAATTAATATTTTTTAAATATTAATTCATCATTTATCTTCAACTTCCAAACTTAATGAAAATTGTGTACGCACACATATTTCTTAACCATCTTCTATATTCTCTCCAACACCCCCTACATCTTAGGAAGGACTTGAGTCCACTTGTCCTCTAATGCCTAAATTTCCTCCAACCATCCCTAGATTCCCTCAGTCAGCAACCCAGTCAAGGTGAGATGAGTGACACTTGTCTTCTCCTTCCCTCTTTCTCTCAACCTTCACCTTTGCTCACAACCATCCAAATCTATAGATCTGATCAGGACTGTTGATCTGAGCCACATCATCTAATCCTCTCAAAGTCTATAAAATCAAGATCCTTAGTTGAGAGAGAGTTAGACTAAAAGAGACTTCAAGTGAATTTTGCAAGCTAATCTTATGCATCCATGAGTTATTGAAGCAAATAGCAAATAGAAATTATCATATAGCATAATCATTTTTAGCATAATCATGTAGTATTTGCATATCATAGTATCAGTTAACTACAAGTTATCAATCCATTCTTCATATGCCATCTTGGAAGCCAATAGTGCATTGTCTGAGAGCACACCATCTACAACCAGGAACAATGGAGTTAGGACACAATGAGACATAAACCATGAAGGTAAAAATAATGTTTTATTTTAATATGTATTTCATTTAGTTTCATTGGTTGAATTTGGATTTCCTGTATGCATTTCCATTGGTATTTTGTGAAACTAACTTATTACAGGTAACATTCTGAGGATGAAATTCAAGCTCACACAAATACTTTGTGTAATGTGGTGAAAAGTGATAAGGGGAGATCAAGTGGAAATATTTACTCCCCTCAAAAGAGAAATGGAAGTTTCACAAAGGATTCCCTTCAACTTCTCATGCGCATTACATTTAAAAGAGGGGGTTGAATTAACTAGATCCAATCCCAATGGAAACAAATTGAATGCTAAATGAATTGTAAGGAATTGGCAATAAATTTGGAAAGTAAAGTAACCCTCTTTTAAAATAGACAAGTTGAGTTAAACGAATTGAGACTAAGTGTAAAGATGACAAAGAAACGATTATATCTTGAGATAGAGATGCAGGATGAAGTTGTGCACCAGGAATTAGCAGTAAGATGTCGAGACATAGATCACCTGCAAATTTGAAAAATCCATGCACCGAAAAGGGTTGAAAGTGTACTTGGTCCTCTGAAAAATCCGCGCACCGAAAAGGGTTTTTCCATCTCTAAAAATGAAGCCTAAACCTACAATTACAACTACACACCTGCAACATACACACATAAAAGAGAGGAAATGTTGTTAGGATTGGGGGTTTGCCTTCAAGTCAAACCCCATTTTGGAATTCACCAAGTGATTGAAAATACTTGCAAGTAAATGAAATGAAATATTTGAAGTAAAATTCACCTCAAGAGAGGATGCAATTGAAATGTTGATAGAATTGATTGAAGGATATGCAAAATAGAATGTCTTGAATGTTGGTAGAGATCTCCTCTTCAATGGTTGAATCCTTGACTTGAATGCAACACCTAGCCTTGAAAGGAGACTTGGAATGCTCAATGCTTGAATGGATTCTTGAATGTGCTTTATGATAAAATTGTTGTCTCTTATCGTCACTTTGCTCATGAACTTAATTTTTTCTTATTGGACTTCTGTGAAAAGGAGGGGAGATGCTCCTTATATACTTGCCAATCAGGGGTTTTTAACTAATTTTTTCATCTTAGGCCGACATAGGAAAATCTTTTCCCTCTCACAATTGGCAAGCCCAATGCAGAATTTGATCAAGGGAGGCCCAAAATAAGGTAGGGATAGGGCCACCATGCCCCTATCCTACCCTAATTCAGGATAGACAGTGACAGTAGGTAGTATAGGGTGCAAGTTTCAGGTGTTTTGAGCATGTCTCGGGTCTCCAATTAGGCTTAGGGATTCATCTACCAATGCATTGACCTGAATGTGGTCGAAAATTGCAAGGTCACAATTTTATGGCGCGACATTTAGCCCCCACTTTAGCGGGAGTATAAGTGCTAATACTACCTGTAAAGCATAAGGAAACAATATTGAAAGACTTTCACCATGTCAAGGAGGCAAGATACACCAAGCCCCTAGTGGACTAAGGATCTTACGACTTCGATTGACAAAGTAAAAGGGAAGATCAAGAGGGAGAGAACCATGACTACAAGTAGCAAGGTTCCCCTCAATATGAGTCATGAAAAGCAAGGATACCAAAAATTACAAAGCAAAGCCAAGTCCACTAGGTAACTCAAAGTATCCAAAAGGAAAATATGAGTGAAGTGTATGCCCCCACATTAAAGCAATCACACATGCCTTATCAAGAGTGATTTCTTTAAGGTAGGATACACCAAAGAGAGAGAGAGAGGGAGCACATTATCACAAGGATTTAGCCCTCAATCAAGGAATAAACCCAACACAAAGAATGAGGTAGCTTTTCTTTCCTCAGGGTCAGTATGTTGTATGATAACTCATGTATATCATGTATATATATGCATAGAATAGTCATCATTCCCCAAAGAAAGGAAACCACCTTGGAAGAAAGGGAATACATGTGTCTTTTGAGTCAACATGAAAGAGACCAAAAGAGATCTCAAAGCTTTGCATCATCCTCAAGTAGACATCACTAGGGGCAAAAACTAGAAGAACAAGGATACAAAATAGAAGGATAGTCATAAAAGAGAAAGAAAAGAGAGAGAGGTAGAGGATCTACGATGCTAATGTAGCTAGTCTAGCATGACATCCACCTCCTGATCTTGCTGATCACTATTTTAGGAAGGTGGGAAACATGCCAGGGGAGTGACATCGAACACAATAGATGGAGCTATTAAAAGATCCAAACAAGGACTATGCTCATGTGCTAAGTCACTTTGTTCGTTTCGAGGAGCTAGGATTAAAGCTTTTGAAAATTATGTGGATAAATGTTTGTCGACATCAACATATTTAGAGTCACTATCATAAGCATTAGGAGTTGTATTGCCATCATGAATAACATTTTCACCTATTTCTTCATCAAGATTTATAAAAAAAGGAGCTCTAACATGAATAGAAGTAAAACCATCATATGTTTTTTGCAACTTTTTAATTTGGAGATTTAGGTTAAATATCTTGCTTAGGAGAAAAGGGAATTATGTCAACTATTAGTGTTTTGGGAGATTGAATAGTTTGAGGAACAACTTCACGAGCTCGAGCGAGACATTTTTGTTAGCGTTCTCTCGCACAATGATTCCATCGAGTCTTAACAGAAGGCTGAGAAGATGGAGAAATATTTATTGAAAGAGGAATATTCTCATCTTGGGTAGTTGGAGGTTTAGGTTGGACAAGAGGAGAGGGAGGTCTCTTATCTCTATAAGATCAAGGAGGCGGAACTGCACCATATAAAGGAGGAATTTTTAGTGTAGGAAGGAGACCAAGTCCATCATGATGAGGAGGTATAAGTCTAACCTCGGGAGGAATATTATTTTTCTTCTTAGGAGAAGGCATGATTTCATCCATAGGAATAGGTTGGAAATAGTCCTTAGGAGGAATATTAGTTCTATCTGTTAGGGGAAGAACTTCATCTTCAAGAATTATGGGAATATCAAGTGTTGGATTTTTTGGCTGGCTTAAGGATAAGATCACATCATTCTTCCATTTTTGATAAGGTTGAAAGAGAGAATCTCTTCTCGATGGAAGAGATTGAAATTATTGAGGTAAAAAATAATCAATAGGAACATCTGGGCTTCTTTCGGATGGTGAAAATAAGCTATGGTTAACAACTATAATTTCTCCATTGTAGGGAAATTTCAAACACTTATGGATTGGAAAAGAAATAGCCATCATGGAAGATAGCCAAGGGTAACCTAACATCACATGGAATTGTTCAGATGAAGGAATGATAACAAAATTGACATCTATAGATTTAGTGTGAACCTCAATAGGGAGTGTGATAGAACCAATAGTAGGACAAGAAAATCCATCAAATAATTTAATGACCACATTAGTATAATCACAGATTGGTTAATGCAAATGTAAAGTATAAAGATATTTTTCAGTGATGACATTAACCATGAAAGAGGGATCAATAAGCACACCACAATAAGGTTTGTCTTGGATCTTTGCAACTATGTATAAATGGTCATCGGGTGCTCTAATGGTCTCACTAGGGTCAAATGTGGTACATGGATCCTTAGGTGTTTCTTGTTTCTCTACCATATTCACCATATTTGGAGTCATGGTAGTGAAATTTGAGGGAGAGAAAGAGGTTTGTTCAGTCTCAATCATGTTAGAGGTATGAGAGGGTAAAGGATTAGTGAAAATCTTAAGATTTTGATTAGAAGGAGCCACTAATTTGTTTCCCTTATCATTCACACCTTCCACAGATATAGTATTATTATCAATCATGTCTTGAATATTACTTTTTAATGCAAAATATTTCTCAGTATCATGACCAGGTCGATGATGAAATTGACAAAAAGAATTATTATCAAAGTAACATGAGACTGCCTTAGAAGGGTCAATTGGTTTTATTGGAGGAAGTTTGATAACATTTCTTTGTAATAACTGAGACATGATGCTATGCAAATATTCATTCAAAGGAGTAAATTTTTCTTTCTCTTTTGAAAAATTTAGAAATAGGAGGCACACTTGTTGTAGCATTCACATTATTGTTGTTGATGGTGTCATTGAATTCGATGAAGCCTTTGTTTGGTTTGAACTTTGCAAATGGTAGTTGAGCATTCTCACCCTTATCACTTGGAGCCATAGGAGTAGATTGCTCCAGTTGACTCACAGTCAGTTGATAATTGGGAAGTGTTGCGCACAACTGTGGAAAGGAAGTAAACTCAAAAAGAAGAATTTTTTCCCTAATGTCTTTTTGAAAATTAGAAATGAAAATTATTTGAATATCATTATCAGGCACTGGAAAAGAAATTTGAGAACACAAATGCTTATATCTACCAATGAAATCAGTCACTTTTTATTTAACACCTTGTTCACAATTCATTAAATTAGTCAAAGTGATTTTAGGACCTATATTGTTTTGAAATTATTGAAAATAAGTAATAGAATAGGAAGGCAAAGAGCAATACCATTGTAAATCCTTATCTCTTAATGTTCTAGTAAACAATTTGGCAAGCAATCTTTGATCATAAGAAAAGTCAGTACATAAAGTTTGGAATGTTTTGAAATGTGTTAAAGGATCACCTTTTCTATTATAGAGTTCCAATTGAGGGACTTCAACATGTTTAGGAGGGATAGCTCTAACAATATCAAGAGAAAGAAGGCTCGCAACATCAAATGTGGGTACACTAAACTTGGATTGCCTCATAGAAGCTATTTGTTGTTGCAATGAAGACACGGTTTCAGCAAGGTTATTAATGGTTGCTTCAGTTGAGGAATTTATGTTAGACATGTTTTATTGAGAAGGTGGTGTGATGTTATTAAAAGAAGGCATTGATTGAGAATAATGTGGTGGAACACTATGGTAATTAGGCATGGGTGATGATTGAGTAGGAAATGGTATACCGAAAGGAGGGATAGAATGATTAGATGAATTGCCCCATTATGTCGTGCCCAAACTTTAGGGCACAAAAAAGGAACAACAAAATTTTTTTTGACGTCATGAACTCGCTATAAATCCTAATACATAACGACTGTATTTAAAGTTTTGTCTTATCTAGGATGTAATTAAACTTACTTACTAAGGTTAAGTTAAATAACCAACTCGAGCGAGTGACTTGATTGGTGGAGATTAATTTGCATTACGGATTAGTTAGCTAGCTCAATTACCTAAGACGAGTCATCGCTAATTACATCGAGGGATAATTCGGATATCTTAATGTATTAAATCATTCCAGGACATATAATGATATTGTTAATGATTATTTGATGCTCATATAAAATTTATTATCCACCTCCACCCAATGGGGGTTTCGAATTACTACAATGTCATTTGCCCACTGAAACCGACAATTACTAGGGCCAATTCTAATTTTCCCTAAATCCCTTGATTTTGTCATTTAAATTTCGATCCGGCCAAATATCGGTCTCAAGGCCTAAAGTTCAAAAATCTACAATTTCCTCCTTTTAAATTTTTTTTCTAAAGTCCAATTATATTGAGGGAAATCCATTGATTAATTAAATAAATTAATCGATTTAATGTATGGGGTATCCAACCATAATAATCCCTTTGTTTTCAAATCCCTTTAAAATTTTACTATTTTAAAATTTAAATCTCCTAAAGAGTAAATAGACATATAATAATTCTATCGTTAAAATAACCCCATTCCATATATTACAAAAAATCAAGTTTTAAATTCCAATCTAAACGGACATATAAAAATTCCATTATGGAATTGCCCCCAATTATATATGTATATTAAAAAATCAAGGTTTAAAATCCCAACTTAAACTCCTCATATATATATATAGATTCTTAAATACTAACCCTCATTATAATTTTTAAAAAAAACCAATTTAAATGCCCCCAAATCTAATCTCCTATATGTATATAAATATATATGTATATATAAATATACATATATATATATCAATATATTCATATATATATATATATATATATATATATATATATATATATATATATATATATATATATATATATATATATATATATATATATATATATACTCTTATAATGCTAACCCTAACCCGAAATGGGGTTAGGGTTGCATTTTTACATATTACACTTGTCTTATGTTATTTTTACCCTTTTTTTTTTTTTTTACATATTATACCCTAACCCGAAATGGGTTAGGGTTTTATATTAACCCTTTTTCTTTGTTTTGTTTTCTTTCTCTTTTTTTTTGTTTTGGAATGTGACTGCAGGTACGGAGGCGGAGGGTTTCGTGTGGGGAGAGGCGGAGGGTTTCGTAGAGGGGGTGACTGAGAGGAGGAGGCGGCGCGGGCTCTCCCGGTCGCCACTGTGTTTATACACAGTGACGGCGGTTGCCGTCCACTGTGTATAAGCACAGTGGCGGCCGCGGACCGTCCACTGTGCTTACACACAGTGGCGGCACCCTCCGTGCCGTCCACTGTGGGTAAGCACAGTGGCGCGGCCCGAGCACCACCCACTGTGTTTACACACAGTGGCTCGGCTGCCGTGCCGTCCACTGTGGGTAAACACAGTGGCGCGGCCCGTGAGCCGTCCACTGTGTTTACACACAGTGGTTCGGCCAGCATTTTTATTACTGTATTTTTTTTTTGTTTTTCATTTAAATATTTCGTGGGGCTTAGTTTATGTGATGTGTTTATTTTTGGAATATCAATGTATATTTTATATATATATATATATATATATATGCACAATATCAGTTATGAATATGAAGATATTTTCTTCTACAGGCATCCACAGAGTATGATTTTAGATTTCAAAATATATATATATATATATATATATATATATATATATATATATATATATATATATATATATATATATATATATATATATATGATTGAAGGGTTTATTCTGCATTATATTTTGTATGTTTGAAACAGAGATGCACAAGTTCAAAATGCATCCTTTATTTTGTTGTTACAGGGGTATGCACATTACAGGAAGCTTATATATATATATATATATATTTTATATCTATATAGGTATATATTTTCAATATATATACTTATATACATACAAAGATATATATGACTAGATGTTGAAGGAATAGGGTTAAAAAAAACCCTTATATTGATCCGAGGTTTTTAACCATCTACATTCCCTTTTTAGTCTTCTAACAGCATTTAGAATAGATCTATTTATTTCTTCCTTTTATTTAAACTTTCTACAGCAATAAAGCAATATTGGTTCTCCTTTCTTTCTAATAGACATAAAATAACAGAATATAAAACTAAGCAAGTAAATAATAACCCTACTGCATTTCTTCTTTTTCTTTCTTTAACATTTGCAGTAAATAAACTAGTAAATAGTGAATAAGAAATCCTAATGCATCTTTTTTTTTCTGTTTTCTTTTCTTTAATATTGCAGTAAATAACATGTTACAAACCAGATTTAATTGTAGACTACAACAAACACAATAGTCATCAAATATAATAAAAGTCACATTTACATTGTTTTTCCAGAATGATAGTTACAATAACCCAAATATGAAAATGGGTAGATAATCTAACAGTCCCCTTTTTTTTCTCTAATCTTTACACAGAAAATAATAATTACATTTATTTAAACAGAAACAGAATCATTTTCAGCCCTATATTTACATATGCACTTTCTCTTCTTTTTTCTTTTTGCTACAAATCATAAGGTTACATTTCTTTCTTCTTTTCTGCATTTAAATAAAAATCAGAAATCTGAAATAGAAGTCTGCAACACAAAATCTGCAACTCCTAGTCTTTTTCCCCAAGCCACCTGCAAGTAAAGTTTTAGGACTGTGACCATGGGATGCTCACCTCCCAGCCTAGGCTTACCAGAAGCCACCCCCGAGCTAGGAGAATCAAGACCTAGACGGGTTACAACCAAGCAATACAACATAGCAATAGGGCAAACACACAACACATACACTTTCCCATCCCAAGCTACACTATCACCACATTTGTGGAGATCAATCTATGGGTGGAAGTGGACCAAGTACCGTTGGGGAGACTACAGCCAAAAATATAACACAAGCCACCTCATGGAAACACAAAATACTCAACAGAATTCATCCCAACCACCTTATGCCCCCCAAAGGCTCAAAGCCATTTCTCTCCCCTTATGACCCCCAAATGCATACACAAGGCTATGCAGCAAGGGTCACAAAGGACACCCTTGAGATCACTCTCCTTAAGGAGAGCCTCTCACCCAAGGCTGTCATGCTTCTTCCACCCCAAGATCATCCTACTCTCCCAAGAGTAGAAGATCTTGGACACTCCCAAAACAAGAACACAAAACAGAAAAACATAGAAATGAAACTACACATTATTTTCTTCAACAACAATTTACATACACACTTTCTTTACAAGCATTTCTTTCCTTCAACAAAACAACATAACTAACATAAACAACAAAACCAAGAGGAGATAACAACCAACCTTATTCTGCCAATAGGTATGCTAAACTTAGTTGGAGATGAGCTGCCCAATCCACACAACTTTCTGCAATCCTTGGCCCCCAAATTCCTCTAATTCCTAAAACTGGTTTTCTCTTTTTTTTTTTCCAAGTTTTTCCAAAAATCTCCAAGAATGGAGAGTGGGTGATTAGCTCACTAAGCTTCCATTCTTAGCCTAAGAAGGCCTCTCTCACTCCTTCCAACCTCTTGGATAGAGTGAGTGATCTCCCATTGGGTTGGTCTTCCCTAGGTCTTACACACTCCCTAACCTAGGTGCCTAGAGAAGGGAAATGGAATGGGGAAGAGGGATTACTATCTCCAAGAAGGTTCTCCTTCCAAGGATGGCACTCCTATAGATGGAATTCGTCCATCTTGGGAAAACCACTTTTTTGGGTGGTTAAACAAGTCCTAAGGGAAAGACACATGGCCAATTTTGGCCTTCTCCCATAGGTACCCCATGAGGCCTAATAGAAAAGCTCTAAAATTGACTCTAGGAGTTGATTTGACCTTCAGAAAGTCCACCTGAAGTTAACCTACGGGTCAACTCTGAGTTGACCTTCCTTGTGGCTCTCTAACCTAGGTTTCTTGGTTCCTTCAAGGATAATTAGGGGATATAACCATTAACAAAAATAAAACTTTCAAAAAGGTGACATGACAATTGCCAACACAACATACTACATAGGTGTCAAGTGACACTACAAAATAATTCCACATCACAATAACCACATGGCAATTGTCCCTTAAACAATTTAATCAATCCAATAAATACAAATTACACTCATGCAACATTTTACATTTACGAATAAAATACAGTACATACGGGGTGTTGTCTCTCCAAATAGACAACCCCTGGTTTTACTAACGCACATTGGCCTAGGCTTGATTCTCCCTAATATTTCCATGGTCACATGGATATTTTCCTGCACATCTCAATTTAAACATTAGTACTTCCCAAATAGCCTCATATAATATATAAAATCACATAATCAGAATACAATACATTCATTCTACAAAGACTTGACATTATGAAATATAATTTGTCACAATTCAAAGCAATTTCCTCATAATCCTCAAAATTTGATCCATCTACAATATATGCAAACATTTTCCAAACATTATATCAAATCCTAAAATTCAGATAATAACCTGCATCATCACAATATTACCCTAATCTAGAATCATATAATATTCTATAATCCACAAGGCATAGAAATGAAGCATCCATATATATCAATGTTACCAAAATCGTGGGACCAAGAAAAGTTCCAAATCCATAGTGTGTCAAAACTAGCATCCAAACTAGTTCCAAAATAAAAATAGCTGAAGAGATAGGATGGGTCCGGGTAGGGCCTCACACATTATGTCACATTGATTGGTTGAGAGACAATAGGAATACTCATTGAAGGCATAGATAAATATGGAGGATTCATTGAGGAAGAGGGATTTTCCCCATGACTAATGGTTGTAGGTATGACATTTTGAGTTGATGTATTCATGATGTTTGAAGTGAAAGTAGGAATACTAGTCATTGAAGTGGTCAAAGGAATAGAATGATTGATTTGTGTAGGAGGTTGTAAATAACCTAAGTTCTCAACACAACTCTTTATAGGCATAACATTAGAATCAACAATGTGAGCAATACCATGCAATATATCAATTTCATTCTTATCGCTTTGAATCATGCATTTTAGACCTTCAATTAATGGAAGAGCTTCACTATTAGGATATTTTTGGTACATCCATTGTTGGAAGTTATTGAATTGATTATCCAATTTTGAAAGTTGATCTATGGAAACTCTAGTCAAAGCTTCTTCTTCGTCATTAGAATCATCAATTGGGTAGATAGGGATGTTATTAGGATGGGAAGAATTAGCATTATCCTCATTGAAGAAGTCACCCAAATTAAGCTTTATCTCTTCGAGAATTAAACCTTGGGAAGACTTAATTCTAATGCTTTGTCTAATGGGGATAGTATAGGTAGGACTAATAGTTGTAAAAATCATGCACTAGAGGGAAAATTTGAATTTTGAATTTTGGGAACCAAGTTTGCAAAATTGAATAATGAAATATTCAAGAAAATGATGATTAGACAATTTGAACTTTGTGGAAAGAATAAATGACACACTTTTCAAGAAAATTTATGATAAAAAGAGATTGAAATTTAAAATTAGGGCCAATGGGATACCACTTAATTAAAATTGACAAAATTAAGGTTTTAAAATCAGGAGAGATTATAATTAACCACTTAATTTTAAATGTTTTCTTGAAAGTTGTAATGTTGAAATTGGGAATTTTTTTTTATTTTAGAGGGATCAAAATTCAAAAAAATCAACCAATTTTCTGGATTTAAGCAATTAAATACGTTCATAATAGTCTCTCGCAATTTCGGGAAAAAAGCTAGGGACCAGGTTGAAAGTGTACCTAGTCTGCCCAATTTTTTCCGAAATTTTCAGGGATGAAAGCTACAATAATTTGAGAGCTAATCCCAAAAAATTAGTTGATTTTACGAACTTTAGATAGGTGAAATTGACGTTTGAATGTCAAGATAGGACCCTATTAGGGTTTTGGAAAAGATAAGAAATTTGAAAAAGGTCACCTTAAATAATATTTAGAAAACTGAAATTTATAAAAATTGATTGAAATTGCACAAAATCCAAGTAAATTTAAACATTAGGGTTTTAGGGCCTAACCACTGAATTTTGAAATTTTGAATTTTGGAAAAAGGAGGGAAATTGAAATTTTGAATTTTAGGCAAGAAGACAAGTCTAAAAATAGTCCTAAATCTAAAAATTGAACGTGAATCCAATTTTTGCACAAGTTCAATTTTGTTTTTGAAAATTAGGGTTTTGACAATTAGCCACTTAATTTCGTAAATTTGATTTTGCAAATTGAACAAGACAATGAAAGAATTGAATTAGATAAGCAATGTAATTTTCAAATCTAAAACAATAGCTATCAATTTTTGCAAAACACAAGTTCAATTTTAAGTTTTAAAACTAGGGTTTTGAATGAATTAACCACTAAGTTTTACAAGAAAATTAAACTTGTAAATCAAAAATATGCAATAATTTTCAATGTCAAGCATGCAAGACGTCGAGTTCACCAAAATGTAATGTGGTGAAAAGTTATGAGGGGAGATCAAGTGGAAAGCTTTACTCCCCTCAAAAGAGGAATTAAAGTTTCACAAAGGATTCCCTTCAACTTCTCACGTGCATTACATTTAAAAGAGGGGGTTGAATTCACTAGATCTAATCTCAATGGAAAGAGATTGAATGCTAAATGAATTGTAAGGAATTGCCAATGGATTTGGAAAGTAAAGTAACCCTCTTTTAAAATAGACAAGCTGAGTTAAACGAATTGAGACTAAGTTTAAAGATGACAAAGAAATGATTATACCTTGAGATGGAGATGCGGGATGAAGCTGTTCACCTGGAATTAGTAGTAAGATGTCGAGATGAAGCTCACCTGCAAATTTGAGAAAAAAGTTGTCGGGACCGGGTTGAAAGTTTACTTCGTCCTCCAAAAAATCCATGCAACGAATAGGGTTTTTCTGTCTATGAAAATGAAGCCTAAATTTGCAATTACAGTTGTGCACCTGTAACCTACACGCAAAAAAGAGAGGAAATGCTGTTGGGAATGGGGGTTTTCCTTCAAGTCAAACCCCATTTTGGAATTAACCAAGTGATTGAAAATACTTGCAAGTAAATGCAAGGAAATATTTGAAGTAAAATTCACCTCAAGAGAGGATGCAATTGAAATATTGATAGAATTGATTGAAAGGATATGCAGAATAGAATGTATTGAATGTTGGTAGAGATCTCCTCTTCAATGGTTGAATCCTTGACTTTAATGCAACACTTAGCCTTGAAAGGAAACTTGGAATGCTCAATGCTTGAATGGATGCTTGAATGCACTTTATGATCAACTTGTTGTCGCTTATCGCCGCTTTGCTCATGAACTTAATTTTTCGCTTATTGGACTTTTGCAAATAGGAGGGGAGATGCTCCTTATATGCTTGCCAAATAGGGGTTTTGAACTAATTTTCCATCTTAGGCTGACATAGCAAAAAAATTTCCCGCTCACAATTGACAAGCCCAATGCAGGATTTGATCAAGGGAGGCCCAAAATAGGGCAGGGATAGGGGCACCATGCTCCTATCCTGCCCTAATTCAAAATAGGTAGTGACAGAAAGCAGTACGGGGTGCAAGTTTCAGGTGTTTTGAGCATGTCTTAGGTCTCCAATCAGGCTTAGGGATTCAACCCGCAATACAAAGACCCGAATGTGGTAAAAAATTGCAAGGTCACAGTTTTATGACATGTATATAGCAGTTTCATGTACAAGTTGGGATGTGTAGATTCAGAGGCAGATTCAGTGACATCATTGATTTTTCACATGAGTGTTGCCATCAATGCCAAAGGGGGAGATTGTTGGCAATTGACACTCATCCAGTAAGGGTTAATGGCATTTTGGGTTTTCATTGATGGCAACTCATCTCCAGGTGTAAATATTCTCTATTGGGATTCATTGATTTATCACTTTGCTTTGTTTGGGTTAACCAACATTCACTACACTCAATTGATATTCACTTTGCTT